>NC_092378.1:53924899-54234899 GCF_030028105.1 Mobula birostris | reverse complement strand
TGTGCTCGTCTCACCTACCAGAGGAAACAACCTTCCTGCTTTGATTTATTAGTCCGTTTCATAGTTCTATATATTTCTGTAGGATCCCCTCTCAGTCTTCTGAATTCTAGTGAGCAGTCTAGTCCCAGGCAACTATGGATGCAGACAGGACCCAATCTGTCCCTCCACCCGTGTTCTCTCGACGCAGTGCGGATGAATTCATTTCTCTGAACACAGCAGGTCCGAGCTGAGGGATCACTTTCTCCCAGACAGCTGCCCGGCCATCACATTACCAGCTCCCTACTCAGTGACACCTCCCCCTCCCGGTGTGACGGGGAATGCAAAAATCAAAGTGAAGGGACTTGGCAGTGTCCTGGAAGGTGGGGAATCCTCTGGTACAGGGGAAACTTGGTGCTGTCCGATCCTGCTTCAGGCAGTGAACAAACTATGATCTACAGCTGCAGCTGCCAAGCAACTCACTGACTGAACAGAACAAGCACAGGGGGAACGTTCCCTCTGCCTCACAACTGCAGTTTCATTATGCAATGGAAAGTGACTGAAGCTACGGGAAGTGGGACTCATTGCCTAGACACAAGCGTTTCTCCAGCAGGGAGGGCATCACTAACAAAAGGAGGACTGACATCGCACACCAAATGCTGGAGGAACTCAGCAGGGCAGGCAGGATCTATGGAGGGGAACAAATAGTCAATACTTTGGGCTGGGACCCTTCACTCTGATCAGATCATCTGAGTGAAAGGTCCTGATTTTCATCAGGATGAAGGAGCTCAGCCCGAAGTGTTGACTGTTTATTCCCTTCCATAGATGCTGCCGACTTGCTGAGTTCCTAAAGCATTTGGTGTGTATTGCTTAAGATTTCCAGCATCTGCAGAATCTCTTGTCTTTAGAGCAAATATCAGATGCTGCAAAATTGCCCCAACATTCAACTGGAGGCAGAGGCTGTGGTAATCAGAGAGGGAGAGGAAGAGGAAGAGGAAGAGAGAAGAGGACTGTGACAGTGTCTTACACGGCGCCCCACACCATGAAAAAACACATTTAGAAGAAGCGGTCTCAGTTTCTGTTCCGTTGCCAGCCAATGTGCTCAGGAAACCTGCAGTCACCCTGGAAACATCCCCCAGTTGTCAGAGGGGGAAAGGGACCCCCGCACACTGAGGTGAAGGGGAAGTGGGCATGACCTGTTTGAGGACTCCCTGAAAATTAGGAATGAATTCCCTGCGGAATGGGACAGGTAGAACAACTTTCCAATGGATTAAGGAGGGTTGTCCTGGGATTTACATGTAAAACATTAGGGGAGGGCAAAGGCAATTGGGTGTAGTTTGGGGCTGAAGAATTAATGCAAGTCAATATGGGAATTGGGCCAGACTCGAGGTTGTCCAGGATGGGGCTGGAACAAGGGGTGCCTGGAAATGGGGCCGGAATTAGGCTTGTCCAGGAACTGGGTACGTCCAAGAATGCAGCTGGAATTGGGAATATTGTGGCAGTAGGTGGGAAGACTAGAAAAGATGTGTCTGCTTGCAAAGATAAGTGCCAGAGGGAGATCAGTAGGGAGGGAATCTTTCCCTCTCCATCCACCTCCTGCCTTTCACAGGGACTGCTCCCTACGTAACTCCCTTGTCTATTCGTCCCTCCCTGCTGATCTCCCTCCTGGCACTTATCCTTGCAAGCGGAACGAGTGCTTCACCTGCCCCTACACCACCTCCCCCACTACCATTCAGGGCCCCAAACAGTCTTTTCAGGTGAGGCAACACTTCACCTGTGAGTCTGTTGGGGTCATATACAGTGTTCGGTGCTCCCAGTATGGCCTCTTGTATGTTGGTGACACCTGATATAGACTGGGAGACCGTTTTGCCGATCATCTATGCTCCGTCTGCCAGAACAAGCGGGACCTCCGGGTGGTTATCCACTTTAATCCCACTTCCCATTCTGATATGTCCATCCATGGCCTCCTCCAGATAAGGCCACAATTGGGTTGGAGGAACACCACCTTATATTCCGTTTGGGTATCCTCCAATCTGATGGCATGAACATCGATTTCTCAAATTTCCGGTGATGCCTCCACCCCCACAACGCCCCCTTCACCATTTCCCATCCCTTGTCCCTCTCTCTTGTTATCTCCTTGCCTGCTCATCGCCTCCCTCGGGTGCTCTTCCCCTCTCCCCAACCCCTTCTTTCTTCCACGGCCTTCTGTCTCTTTCACCAATCATTTTCTTACGTCTTTGCTTCATCCTTCCCCCTCCAAGTTTCACACATCACTTGGCGTTTCTCTTCCCATTCCCCCCTGCCTTCAAATCTACTCAGCTTTTTTTTTTCTCCAGTCCGGTTGAAGAGTTTCGGCCCAAAACGTTGATTGCACTTTTTTCCCCACTGATGCTGCCTGGCCTGCCGAGCTCCTGTAGCATTTTGTGTGTGTTGCATGAGTTTAAGACGCACACTAGGATCTTTGGTGAGTGACCAGTTGCTCCTGTTGTTTGGCTGCATGAGAAAAAGTTCCTGAACACACCTCAGGTACTGGACACTGACAAGAATAACTGAAAGTGTCAATAGGTGCCTCTACTTGCTTTGAACAGAAGTTTCATTCTCTGAAGCGCACTGCCGTTTCAGGTAGCAGAGTGGAGAGTTGGAAGTGGGAATGTTGATTTTCAACCCCTTTTTAGACCAATAAAGGTAGGACGTATAGAACAATGGAGCTACATGCAAAGAGTTGCCACGTTTTGGTGCCATTTTCGAATGAGACTGGCTCAGGAAGGCACCTTGGTCAGCAAGGACAAGATGGGTTGACAGACTGTTTCTGTGCTGCACAGCTCTAATGCTCAAGGTAATTTACCATTAGTGAGGGAGAACCTTAATCAGAGTGAGGGGTGGGTTGGGGGGATGTTTTATCCTAACCAACAGTAAGCTAACCACCAGTGATATCAGTAAGGAAACTCCATCTCATGAAAGCTGCTGGAAATGGGGAACTTCCAAAATGGTGGAGAGATGCAGCAGCTCAATGTATTGAGAGAGGTGTTATTAGGCTCCTAAATGATGAGGGCATTAAAGATGATGGAGCAAGATGCAGTGAGAAGGTAAGGCAGGCACCAGCACTCATTACTTCAAAGAGGGGGATGGGATGGGATCCAGAACAGTAAGAGAAAAGGGCAGTTGTTGTATAGGTAGATGCAGCATGTTGTGAGATTGTGAGAAAGGATAGGCAGTTGATAAGGTGTAATTGCAGTCAGTGACAGGGGTTGAAGTGTGTCTGTTTGACCTTTTCAGAATGGAAGGCAGTGACTAGTGGGGTACCGCAAGGCTCAGTGCTGGGACCCCAGTTGTTTACAATATATATTAATGACTTAGACGAGGGAATTAAATGCAGCATCTCCAAGTTTGCAGATGACACGAAGCTGGGCGGCAGTGTTAGCTGTGAGGAGGATGCTAAGAGGATGCAGGGTGACTTGGATAGGTTAGGTGAGTGGGCAAATCCATGGCAGATGCAATTTAATGTGGATAAGTGTGAGGTTATCCACTTTGGTGGCAAGAACAGGAAAACAGATAATTATCTGAATGTTGGCCGATTAGGAAAAGGGGAGGTGCAACGGGACCCGGGCGTCATTGTACACCAATCATTGAAAGTGGGCATGCAGGTACAGCAGGCGGTGAAAAAGGCAAATTGTATGCTGGCATTCATAGCAAGAGGATTTGAGTACAGGAGCAGGGAAGTACTACCGCAGTTGTACAAGGCCTTGGTGAGGCCATACCTGGAGTATTGTGTGCAGTTTTGGTCCCCTAATCTGAGGAAAGACATTCTTGCCATAGAGAGGGTACAAAGGAGATTCACCAGATTGATTCCTGGGATGGCAGGACTTTCATATGATGAAAGACTGGATCGACTAGGCTTATACTCGCTGGAATTTAGAAGATTGAGGGGGGATCTGATTGAAACGTAAAAAATTCTAAAGGGATTGGACAGGCTAGATGCAGGAAGATTGTTCCCGATGTTGGGGAAGTCCAGAATGAGGGGTCACAGTTTGAGGATAAAGGAGAAGCCTTTTAGGACCGAGATGAGGAAAAATTTCTTCATACAGAGAGTGTGAATCTGTGCAATTCTCTGCCACAGGAAACAGTTGGGGCCAGTTCATTGGCTATATTTAAGAGGGAGTTAGATAAGGCCCTTGTGGCTAAAGGGATCAGGGGGGTATGGAGAGAAGGCAGGTATAGGGTTCTGAATTGGATGATCAGCCATGATTGTACTGAATGGCGGTGCAGGCTCGGAGGGCCGAATGGCCTACTCCTGCACCTATTTTCTATGTTTCTATGTAATGGAGAAATGATCAGGAACAAGGGTGATGAACAAGTATGGGTCAGTACATAGCACTATGATGTTGTTGCCATTTCAGAGACTCGCTGTCACAAAGGCAGAAATGGCTACTGGATGTTCCAGGGTTTCAATGTTTCAAAAGAGACAGGGAAAGAGGTAAAAGAGGTGCAGGAATGGCATTGCTAATCAGCGATAGTATCACAACCACAGAAAGGGAGGGCATCGTGGAGGCGCTAACCATCGAGTCAGTCTGGGTGAAAGTCAGAAACAGGAAGGGAGCATTCACTCTATTGGGAATATTCTATAGACCCCCAATAGCAACAGAAATACTGAAGAACAGATCGGAAGCAGATTCTGGAAAGGTGCAAAATAAAAAGCATTATTGTCATGGGGGTCTTGAACTTTCCTAATACTGACTGGCACCTCCTCAGTGAAAACGTTTAGATGGGGCAGAATTTATTAGGTGTGCCCAGGAAGGATTCCTGACACAATTTGTTGACAGGCTGACTAGAGAGAAAGCCATACAGGATCTGGTGCTGGGCAATGAACCTGGTCAGGTATCAGATCTCGCAGTGGGTGATCATTTTGGATCAACTCCCTGACCTGTTCCAGTAGCCTTGGACAGGGATAGTGGCAGACAGCATGGGAAAGTATATAGTTGGGGGGAGGGGGAAATTATGATGTTATTAAGCAGGAACTTGGGAGCATAAATTGGGAACGGATGGACTCAGGGAAATGCACAACGGAAATGTGGATGTTGTTTAAGGACAACTTGCTCTGGATGAGTCAGCCCTGCTGAGGCAGGAAAAGGGTGCTATGGTGAAGCAACCATGATTGAAAAAAGATGTGGAACATCTTGCCGAGGAAGAAAGAAGCTTACTTAAGGTTTAAGAAGCAAGGATCAGAAAGGATTGCAAGGTAACCAGGACGGAGCTGAAGAATGGATTTAGCAAGAAGAGGGCACAAGACGACTTTGGAATATAAGATTAAGGAAAACCACAAGGTGTTTTATGTTTATGTGAAGAGCAGGAGGGTGACTAGAGTGAAGGTAGGATTAATCACGGATAATAGAGGAAACGTGCCTGGAGCTAGAGGAGGTAGGGGAGGTCCTTAATGATTACTTTGCTTCAGTATTCACCAGTGAAAGCAACCTTGATGTTTGTGAGGACAGCGTAAAACAGACTGATATTCCAGAACATGCCACGTTAAGAAAGATGATGTACTGGAACTTTAGAAAAGCATTAGGATAGATAAGTCCATGGGGCCAGGCGGGATATAACCCAGGCTACTACAGGAAGCAAGGGAAGAGATTGGTGTGCCTTTCACAATGACCTTTATGTCCTCACTGGCCACAGAGTAGTATCAGATGATTGAAGGGGAGCAAATGTTATTCCTTTTTTTCTAATTTTATTTTTATTTGGATAAGGTATTCACAAGTAATACACAAACTTTTTTTTTTACATATATAACCTTTTCCATTTTTTATGTGAGTAAATCTATATTAATTTGTACATTCACAAGTGCACATTGAGATAATATAGAAAATAATTAGGCACTCAAATAGATGTTTACGTGCAACTGTAATTCTACTTTATGAAGCTAAATAATGACAATAGTTGTTATTAAAAAATTAATAATAGTGGTTGAATACTAATTTCCATGCATCTCTTCTGGTCCATTTCTTTCTGGTCCAAAATTTCCCCAGATCTTTTCTTTACTTGTGTTAATTCCACGTTTTCCAAAAAAAACAGTAAACATTCGAGCCAAGGGTGCTTATGTTAACACTATTACTATGCTGGTGAGACAAACAATATAAACCATTAGGAGAGTCATCTAAAGTCTGCTCGCTCTAGGGTTATAAATTCAATCCATTTATTCCAAATTTGATAACATTTTTCCTTTTGAATTATCAGAGAGTAGGTCATCTTTTCCATTTTAAATATTTCCAAAATGATTTCATGCCAATCTTCTAATGTAGGTGATGTTGGATTTAACCACTTTCTGGTGATTGATTTCTTAATTGCCGCTAAAAGGGCCTGCAGCAGCTTTATATCTTTCTTCCGTTCCAAAAACAATGCATGCCCCAAGTAGAGAGTCTCAAAGTTCAGAGGTATCTGAGTCTTAAATACCTTAACAAATGTTCTGTGAATAAACTTAATTTAGGGCAATCCCAAAAAATATGGAAATAATTTGCAAATGTTATTCCTTTGTTCAAGAAAGGGAGTAGGGATAACTCTGGGAATTATAGACTAGTGAGTCTTACTACGGTGGTGGACATATTATTGTTGAAGACCCAAAGAGATGGGATTTATCAGCATTTGGAGAAGCCATAGTCTGATTAGGGATAGTCAACAGACTTTGAGAGGGGCAGGTCATACCTCACAAGCCTGACGTAATTCTTTGAGAATGTAACAAAGTACATCGACGAAGGTAGAGCAGTGGATGTTGTGTATTAAGATTTTGGTAAGGCATTAGATAAGGCTTCCCATGGTAGGCTCATTCAGAAAGTCAAGAGCCATGGGATCCAGGGAAACTTGGCTGCGTGGATCCAGAATTGGTTTGTCCATAGAAAGCAGAAGGCAGTTGTAGATGGAGCCTGTTCTGCCTGAAAGTTGGGATTTGTTCCCAGACAACTGTTTTTTGTAATTTTTATAAATGACCTGGATGAGGAAGAAGAGTGGGCTAGTAAGTTTGCAAACAACATGAAAGTTGGTAGAGTTGTGGATAGTGCAGAAGGTTGTTGTAGGTTGCAATGGTACATTGATATAATGCAGAGCTGGACTGAGAAGAGGCAAACACAGTTCAATCTGGAAAAGTGTGAAGTGATTCACACTGGAAGGTTGAACTTGCAGGCAGAATACAGGGTTAATGGTAGTGTGAAGGAATAGAGGGATATTGGGGTCCATAGATTCCTCAAAGTTGCTGTGCAAGTTGATAGGATTGATAAGAAAGCATATGGTGAGCTGGCCTTCGTTAGTTTGGCGGGGGGGGGGGTGGAGAGGATTGAGTTCAAGAGCGGCAAGGCAATGCCGCACCTCTATGAAACCCTGGTTAGACCACACTTGGATGTGGAAGATTTGGAGAGGGTTAAAGGAGATTTACTAGACTGCTGCCTGAATTAGAGAGCATGTTTTATGAGAACAGGTTGAGTGAGCTAAGGCTTTTCTCTTTTCACTGGAGTACGAAAGGCAACTTGCTAGACATGTACAAGAGGCATACAGTAGTTTGAGTGGACAGCCAGAGACTTTTTCACTGGGCAGAAATGGCAAAGACTAGGACGCACAGTTTTAAGGTGATCGGAGGCAAGTATAGGGAGGGATGTCAGAGGCAGGTACATGGAACGCACTGCCAGGGGTGATGGTACAGGCAGGTACTATATTAGGGACATTTAAGATAGGCACATGGTTGATAGAAAAATGGGAGGCTGTGCAGTTGGATTGATATCAGAGTAGGTTAAAAGGTTGGCACAACATCATGGGCCGAAGGAGGACTGCACTATGCTATAGTGTTCTATGGCCTATATTCTAGATCACAGAATCAGTGGTGAATGAAGCTGTCAACACAGGTTCAAGAACCAGATGGTTTTAGGGTAATAACTGTTCCCAAAACTGATGGTGTGGGATCTAAAGATCCTGTATCTTCTTTCCAATGGCAGTAGCTAGAAAGGGGCGTGGCCCGGATGGTGGGAATTCTTGATGATGGATGCTCCTTTCTTGTGGCAGGACTTAAAATACTCAAAGTTGAGGAGAGCTTTACGCACCAATCTCTGTAACTTTTTCTATTCCTCTGCATTGGTGTATCTGTACCAGGCCATGATGCAACCAGACAAGATACTCTCCACGGCCCACCTATTGATGTTTGTCAATGTTTTTGATGATACGCTGAATCTGTTCGAAGAAAATAGAGGTACTATCATGCCTTCTTTGTGATGACACTTACACTGTAACTTTAAACAACAGAAAAATGTTGGGTGAGCCAGACCACAGGGAGGGTCCAACATGCTGATGGGTGGGGAGGGGGATGTACATGTCATTAGAGTCACCTGTGATCAGATGCATACCCAGGACAGTCACCTGTCCAGTGAAACAGGGAGAAACGTAACAAAGGTCACCCTTGTCCCTTGCACCCGTCCCACACAAAGTAACGCACTACACCAGACGCACTCACCTTTCAGCCAACACATTCAGTGGAGGGGTCCCCTGTGCAAAGGAACGCACCATCCAGGCGGCGTCAAATGCTGCCAGGAACCCACGGGCGATCCCAGTTCCCATTGGCCAGAAGGGCTGTATGATAAAGCACAACTGTGTCAGCTGGAGAGGTGATGGGGTATGGAGTCTAGCACCAGGGTATCCTAGACACCACCTCAACCCATCCCAGATGTGACCCCACTCCCATCTCACGTGGCCTCTACACATTCCAGAGGAAAGCCTGCTCCCATCCCAGATTATGACCCAGCTCTTGCCCCAGACGTGACCTCCACACATTCCAGAGGTAAGCCTGCTCCTATCTCAGATTATGACCCAGCTCCTGCCCCAGATGTGGCCTCTACACATTCCAAGGGCAACCCTACTTCTATCCAAGATGCAACCCCGCTCCCATCCCAGACACGACTTCAATACATCCCAGATGTGACCCTGCTCCTGTCCCAGATGCAACCTCAACATGTTTCAGAGGCGACCCTGCTCATATCCCAGACATGACCCTACTCCTGTTCCAGACGCGACCTCAATTCATCCCAGACGCAATCCCAACCTGCCCTAGATGCAACCTCAATATGTCCCAGACATGACCTCAACATGTCTCAGACTCAACCCTGCTCCCATCCCAGACAGGATCCTGAGCTGACCCAGATGTGACCTCAATCCTCCATACAGGACATCAAGCTGCTCATTGTGTGACCTGGAACACTTCCCAGACACGACCCCCACCCCAGACGTGACCCCATTCTCTCAGATGCAGCCTTTTCCCCGCCCAAACATGACCCTTCTCCCACCCCAGATTCAAACCTATTCATCCAGATGCAACCCCTCTCCCTATAGACATGACCAAATTCCCCCCAAACATGACTCCTGTCTTGCTCCATATATGACCTTTCTCCTGCTCTAGACGTGACTCCATTATCCTAGATATGACCCTTCCCCCGCAAAGGCCAGTCTGGTCCCAATGCAGACGTGACCTTAATTCCCCAAGCACAACCTTGCTCCCAGCCCAGACAGTAGGTGGTCCCCTCCCACTGCCCTATGCCCATGAAAAAATTTGCCTCGTTTATCGTGGACCTTCTCTGTTTGACTATAAAGTTACCTTTATCCAAATCCAGAACCTTGGATGTTGTTCAGTTTTATCAGTCTAAAACACTGCCCTGAATCCCACTATTTGACAATCACAACTGAAGAAATGCTCATCCATGGACAGTGCCAAAACAGTCTAATCCTTAATCAATACTACATCTCCAGGCTCAGGGCACAGTGGGACAGAACATTACCTCACGTACTGACAAGAAATCCATACATGAATTTATCTCCTTGTAGCAACCTAAATGAGAGTTAAAAGTTCCAAATGCAAACCTGCCTGAAATTACTACAAGCTTCAGAAGCAAAATCAGGTTTACTGTCACTGACATACGGTACTGAACAAAATCTTAGGCACATACATAGCTAGGGTGCCTCAGACTTTTGCACTGTACCATATGTTGTGAAATGTGTTGTTTTGTGGTAGTACACAGAAGTTGCTGTAAATTACAATAAAACCACATACAACTAGTGACAAAGAGGAATAGGGTCCTTAAGTTCATCTACTGTTCAGAAACCTGATGGCAGAAGGGAAGAAGCTGTTCCTAAAACGTTGAGTGTGGATCGTCAGGCTCCTGTACTTCCTCCCTGATGGTAGTACTGAAAAGAGGGCTTGCTAAGACTCTAAACTTTACTACTTCACAACTTCCAATGAAGAGCTCACAGAAAATATTCATTATTGTTAAAGACTTCCTTGTACTGATTCTGCCATTGGGTTCTCTGCTGCTGTTTTACCTCACACCTGCAATTGACAGCCCAGTTATTCCAGGGTGAAGTACCATAACCTGGATATTTCACGTCACTTGGGAAACTGGAGGTGGGACCTTCTGCTACCACTCACCCTTTGCCACACTGGGAGCTCTTGCGTCAGATACAGATGTTGTACCTCCAGCAACAGTCCTTTTGGACCACGTTGTGCTGGGTCTCTCAAAGCAATGTTTACTGAGCATCTAGACAAACAGGGATTCGAACTACATGCAGCAGTTGGGATTAGTTTGGACTGGCATTGTGGCTGGCATGATTATGGCAGGTGGAATAGCATGTTCCTTTGCTGAACTGGTAGCTAACGGCATAGCAGCTGACAAGTTAGTATCTCACGACTCAGGAGGTGGCGATCTCCAGTCATCTGGCTGTCGAGCCTGCTCTGCCATTCTATGAGATCATGGCTGAAATAGCCGTAGACTCCGCTCCACCCATTTGCCTTTTTCCCATAGCCTTTAATTCCACTGTCATGCAAAAATCTATTTGACTGGTGCCTTAAATATACTTACTGAGGTAGCCTCAGCTGCTTCCCTGGGCACAGAATTCCGCAGATTCACTTCTTTCTGAAAAAAGCAGTTTCTTCTCATCTCTGTCCTAAATCTATTTCCCCGAATCTTGAGGCTATGTAAAAATAGTTCTAGTCTCATTTACCAGTGGAAACAACTCTTCCTGTCTCTACCTTATCTATCTCATTCATAATTTAATGTTTCTATAAGATTACTTTTCATACTCCTGAATTCCATTCCCAGGCAACTCAGTCTTTTCTCATATGTTAAGCCCCTCACCTCTGGAATCAACCTTGTCAACCTCCTCTGCAGCACCTTCAAAGCCAGTACACCTTCCTTCAAGTAAGGAGACTACTTCTGCACATAGTACACCAGGTATGGCCTCAGCAGTACCCTGTACAGTTGCAGCATAACCTCCTTGATTTTAAATTCAATCCCTCTAGCAATGAAGGCCAATATTCCATTTGCCTTCTTGATAGCCTGCTGCACCTACAAACCAACCTTTTGCGATTCATGTACAAACATTCCCAAGTCATCTCCTCTCACCTCACAATACAGCCCCCATGATATATGCACTAACCTCTAGCAGGCTGTCTCCCACCAGGTTAACCAGCAACCGCTTCCCGCTCTCTTCCCGCACCAGCGAGGCATTCTCTGAGGCATACATGCAGGTGAAATCAAACATGGCCACGTCAGGTTGGCCATAGTGATTCATGGCGAAGTCAAGCTGTGGCAGCTTGTGATTGGTTGAGAAGTCAGCTGCCTCCCTGGCGTAGTTCAGGAGAGCATCTTGATTGACATTATTCCGAGAAAGCAGCTTCTCCGTGTCCTGGAAATCCTAACAAGGGAAAGCAGAGATACCGCACAGAATGGTCAACCGTGCAATCGACACATGTACAGTATGTATGTTGTGCTGTGGCAAAGATCTTATAGACAGGCAGCAACAAGACCCATTGAGTCAACGTCAGGCTTGTAAAGATTTCTAATCAGTCCCACTTCCCTCCCTCCTTTCTCCCCATCGTACATGCACATCAGCTTCCCTCGCTTCCAAACACCACCTCATGCAAAGTAACATTCAGTCCATGAAAGATGATTGGAGAGTTTTAGAGGGAGGTGTAGAGAGGTAGGTGCTTTTTCACACAGAGATTGGTGGGTGCCTGGAACACACTGCCAGGGTATTGGCGGTGGTGGTGGAGGCCAACACAATAGGGACACTTAGGGAGGGCACATGGACGCAAGAAAAATGGAGGGTTTTTCATGGAGTGTGTTTATACGGGTTGGTACAACATTGTGGACCAAAAGGCCTGTACTGCTGTATGATCTAATCAGCTCATCCCCATGTTAATCCATTTCCCTCAACACACAGGCTTCTGTTCGTCCCCCTCTATCTACGTCCCAGCCGCTAGCAGGAAGAGGTTTTCTCCACTCATTCTATCCAAGCCCATCCTAACCTTGCTCACTCTGCCACACTCCGCCACACTCCTTGCTCTGACTGCTCCCAAACAATTATGCATACGCACCAACAACAGAAAATCTGCAGATGCTGGAAATCTGAGCAACAAAGACAAAACGCTGGAGGAACTCTGCAGGCCAGGCAGCATCTATGGAAAAAAGTACAATAGACATTTCGGCCCAAAACGTCAATTGTACTTTTCCCCCCACAGATGCTGCCTGGCCTGCTGAGTTCCTCTAGCACTTTACGTATATGCATCGTGAGGTTCCAGAGCACAAGTTACTATAAATCTGTGTCTTTCAATGTGTCTCCTCACTCTCTCGATTGCATTAAATTCAATCTTGAAACCTACTGCAATAAACCCTGCACTCCCAACTTCCAGGTTTGGTGGTGGTGGTGGGAGGGGGGGGGCGTTGGTTACCCATAAGTACTGAAACCTGACCTGCACCTTCATCTCCAAGAGATGGATGTACATACAGATCCCAGCGCTGAGCCCTGGGGATATTATTGTCCACCAGACCTCAGGTTGAGAAACATCCACTCACCACTCTCTATCCTCTGCCCAACACTGTGCTGCTGCTGACCCTTTTATTCCATAAGCCTCAATTCTGCTAATCACCCTTCAACATGGAACCTTGTCAAATACTTTCTGCAAAGCCATCTAACATGCAGGTAGGATGATACCTCATTGAATTGGAAGGATAATGGGAGGTGACTGAGGCTTTATAGGCGTTGGTCAGGCTGCATTTGGGGTACTGAGAGTGGTTTTGGGCCTCTTATCTCAGAAAGAATGTGCTGCTATTGGAGAAGGTGCAAAGGAGAATGATTCCAGGAATGAAGGGGTTAACATATGAGGTGCACTTGATGGTCTGGGCCTGCGCTCGCTGGAATTTAGCCAAATAAGAGGGGATCTCATTGAAACTTATCAAATATTGAAAATCCTAGATAGAGTGGAGATGGAGAGGATATTTCCTATAGTGAGGGAGTCTAGGATTGAAGGACGCAGCCCTGGTTACAAGGACGTCCCTTTAGAACAGAGATGAGGAGGAATTTCTTTAGTCAGAGGGTGGTGAATCTGTGAAACTCATTGCCATAGATGATTGCGGAGGCCAAGTCTGTTGGGTATTTAAAATGGAGGTGATAAGTTCTTGATAAGCAAGGGTGTCAAAGATTATAATGAGAAGGCAGAGGAATGGGATTGAGAGGGATGATAAATGGAATGGTAGAGCAGACTCAAATGGCCAAGTGGCCTAATTTGCTCATATGTCTTATGGTCATCTAGACTGCTGATTAATAGAACATTACAGACTGTCAAGAGATGGTGTGGGGGGTGGGGGGAGATGATAGCACTAACTTCCCCTGTTAACCCATCAAAAATATTTATTCTCTGTTAGTCTAAGGTGTGCAGGCTCGCCATTATTAGCTAACTTCTCTCAGTGCTGACTCAGCCTTCCTTAATTATTATTTTCAAAGGTTGCACTGACCTGGCTTGGACTTTCTGCCTTCCCCTGTTAGTTTCCAGTCCTCCAGCACGTCCTCAGTGTTGATGAAGGGTTGGAAAGTTACAAGAAACCTTTTCCTCAATTACCGAGGAACAGGTGGGGCATCAGTATTCACAGTCAACCCTCCACAACCTCCTCTTCAATGTTCAGCTCACCTGTCAGTGGAACTCATTGCCATGGACGGCTGTGGAGGACGAGTTATTGGGTATACCTAAAGCAGAGGTTCTTGATTAGCAAGGGTCTCAACGGTTACAGGGAGATGGCAGGAGAATGGGATTGAGGGGAATTCAGTTCTTAATAACTTTACCGCTGTGCCTTGATACAGTGTCACTAAATCTGTCTATTTTTGATTTTTTTATTTTTCTTCATAATTTTATGTAATGCCAAGAGAGCTTCTCTTTGCTCCTCTGCTGAATTCTCAGCCTCAGCACTCTAACATGGGGACAGCCTCACTTAAGACCAAAAACTCACAACACACCCATTCAGTGTTAGCAGCATAAACCTCTCCATTCAGGTGGCACTTGGTAAATCATTTTTTATTTCTGTTTTTCATCTCCTAAGCACAACACTCCGACCAAACTGTGCATAGTAGAGAGCTAAAAGAGACTTTCATACATGTTCTCGTTCTCCCTCTCCCTCCCCCCCCACACACACCACACTTATTGACCTCCTTTTCACCTATAGCAATAGACAATCATAGTTCATCTCTAATGAAGCAACGTACAGAAATCAAGAGGAACTCAGCAGTCAGGGTGCATCTGTGGAGGAAACTGGACAGACGATGTTTTGTACCAAGGCACTTCTCTCCTTTCTCCATGGATGCTGCCTGACTTGCGAAGTTCCTTCAGCTTTTTGTGCGTTGCTCTAGTCTCTAGCAGTTGCAGTCACTTGTGTCTCTTTATCTTTACTGATGTTCATTCATCACTTGTGAATCATTTTGGGAAGTTTCTCAATGTTCTGCCATACATCACTGTAGTCTGCTGGTGCTAAATGTATTCCCAAGACAGTGCCATCCATACACTTGGATAGAATGTACCTCGGGTTCCAGATCCCAGATTATTTCTGTAAATGGTCAACACTGGAGGTCCCCGCACCACCCACAGTGGAATCCCCATCACCTGCCCAACTGCGTAGGACAGGGATCCATTTCTGTGATCTGTTTGCAATCCAGGAAATGAGGAACCCTACAGCAGCTGGTAAATCCATCCCTCCAATTTCTCACATGCTCACTTATACGTAGAGGCTGAACATAATCGTACGCAAAGACAGTCCTGTAGCAGCCTGTTTTCCATTCAGCTGTTTTGTCCCCAAGCCCATACAGATCTTAAAGCATCAGAGCAAGACACACAAAATGCTGGAGGAACTCAGCAGGTCAGGCAGCATCTACGGAGGGAAATAAACTGTCTATGTTTCAGCTCGAGACCCTTCATCATGACTGGGATGGAAGGAGGAAGAAGCTGAAATAAGAAGGTGGGAGGAGGGGAAGAAGTACAAGCTGGTAGGTGATAGGTGAAACAGGTGAGGAAGAAAGTAAGTGGACGAGAGAGGGATGGATGAAGTGAGAAGCTAGGAGATGATAAGTGGAAAACGTAAAGGGCTGAGGAAGAAGAAATCTAATAGGACAGGAGAGTAGACCATGGGAGAAAGGGAAGGAGGAGGGGCACCAGAGGGAGAGAATGTGCAGATGAGAAGAAGAAAAGGGATAAGAGGAGAGCCAGAATGGGGAATGGAAAAAGAGGGAGAGGGGGATAAATTACCAGAGGTTAGAGATATCAACATTTATGCTATCAGACTGGAGGTTACCCAGATGGAATATGAGATCACGGCCCAAAAAGTCAACTGTTCAATTTTCTCCATAAATGCTGCCTGATCTGCTGGGTTATTTCCAGCATCCCAAATTGCTGACATCTGTACTTTGTGGTTTTTAATGTTGTAGGTTATATTTCTGAGTTACAGGTCGGAATCAAAAGAGAGTATGGGTGCTTTCAGACACGGAGTAGAATCTACATGAATGGTTCAGGGATTATTAAGCTGACTCCCCATATTCTGCCAGGTCCCAGAGTTCCTCCCTGCCTCTCCTGTGTTTGGACACCACTGTGGCCGAAGGTGGTACAGAGATAACACCAACCCACCCACCTGCAGAATCACTCCTTTTTCCAGCAAACTCTGCTTCTTTGCAGTCATGACGAAGTAGTGCGTGTCATCTTTGTAGTAGACTATGTTTTCCAAGTCCACACCTGAGCAAAGGAACAGCAACATGTTTATCACAGAAGCAAGAAAGTTCAGCAAGGCAACTGAATTCAGAGAAGGACCCACTTCTCAACTGGACAAACCCACAGAGTGCGAGCGTTCTGTCCCAGGTCAAATCATCTCAGCTGGCACCCAGAGCTGTTTGTACAGTTTGTTGGTGTGGAATTCCCACTAGTTACTCCGGTTTCCACCCACATCTCAAGGAGATGCAGGCTGGGAGGTTAATAGGCCACTGTAAATTGTCCCTGGTGTAGTGGAATCTTGGGGGGGTGGGGGGTATCAATAGGAATGTGGCAAGAGTAGGATGATATTAGTGCAGATGGGTTCGACGTTGGTGTGGACACAGCAGGGTGAAGGGATAGTTTCCATGCTGGTAACTCTCAAAAATCTTGGAGCTCTGGGCACCTCATCTCAGAAATGAAGTCTTCCCCTTGTAGAATGCACACCACAGACTCAATAAAAAGAATTAAAGAGTTAGCAAAAGGGGCAGCTGGCTTACACCAGACCTCTGAGCGAAGAAGGTGAAAAGTTGGAACAGTTTAATTGTTCTACAACCATTTAAGGATTTACAGTCATAGAACAAGGAACAGTACAGCACAAGAACAGGTCCTCTGGCCCATCATTTCCGTGCTAATCACAATGCCAATCCAAACTAATCCTACCTGCAAATGGCCTACATCCTTTCATTCACTGGCTGTTCAAGTGCCAGGCCAAATGCCTTCTAAACGCCACCATCATCGTAGGGAGATTTATATATCAAGAGAATAAGTCGTTCAGCCTATTGAGTGCATGCTGACCCTCACTTTCACAATAATCCTACATTAATTCGATATTCTATTCTTCACTCATTCCCATTAACTGTCCAAAATATTCCACAATAGGGAAAATTCCAGCAGCCAAATCACTCTCCAATCCTCATGTCGTAAGGATGTGAGAGGAAACCAGAGTGCCCAGGAAAAATGTACTTTGATGTAGGAAGGACATACAAACTTCGCAGAAGCAGAACCCATGGTCAGGGCTGAACCCAGGAAGACGAGAACATCCCTCCCCTTCCCCCCGACGGCCCGGGAGCAACCGCGCTTGGGTTAATCGGTGAAAAACCTGTCGCTTCCCGCAGGTCCTGGAAGAACTTCTGGTTGAAGATGAAGGCCACGCCACTGATTTCCTCAACGCGGGCCTCCTCCCGTGTGTGGCGGTTGATGAAGTTAGCTGTGATGGCAATGGCGAGCTTCCCACGGAACTCCTTCCTCCGAAAGCCTGGAATGGCAAAGAGGAACCAGTGATCACACCGGAACAACTCAGCAGCAAAGGGGGGTGGGGGTGAGGGGCACAGAGCAGGGCCCCAAGTGTGATAGGTTCCATTATCAGAACCAGGGGCTCAATAGGGGTGTGCTATAAATCAGGATAAGTACATTGTTCACTGAAAGTGGTATCAATGTTCAAAGTAAATTTTTATCAAAGTACATATATGCTACCATATACCACCTTGAGATTCATTTTCTTACAGGCATTTATAGGGGAAAAACAACAGATTTTTATGAAAAACTATACATAAACAAATAAAGATTGACAAACAACCAACGTGCAAAAGAAGAAAAACTGTGGAAAATATTGAGAACACAAGTAGTGAAGAGTCCTTGAAAGTGAACCTGTTGGTTGTAGTATCTATTCAGATTAGTGATGAATGAAGTTATCCACACTGGTTCAGGAGCCTACTGGTTGACAGGTAATAGGTGTTCCTGAACCTGCTGGTGTGCAATCTAACGCTCCTGTACCTCCTGTCTGATGGTAGCAGTAAAAAGAGAGCATGGCCTGGATGGTAGGGGTCCTTGATGACGGGTACTGCTTTCTTGTGGCAGCGCTCCCTGTACAACTACTCGTTGGTGGGGAGGGCTTTGCCTGTGGTGGACTGGGTTGTGTCTGCTACTTTCTGTATCCTTTCCTGTTCCTGAGGATTGGTGTTTCCATACTAGGCCATGGTGCAACCAGTTAGGATACTCTCCGCTGTGCACCTGTAGAAGTTTTATGAAAGTTACGGATAAGGAGGAGGAGGAGGCTTTTGGCATGCTAGCGTTCGTCAGTCATGACACTGAGTACAGAAGTTATGCTACCGTTGTACAAGACGTTGGTGAGGCCACATTTGGAATACTGTGTTCAGTTTTGATTACCTTACTACAGGAAATGTCCCACGAAGATGGAAAGATGGAAAGAGTGCAGGGACAACCTATGAGGATGTTGCTGGGACTTCAGGGATTGAGTTATGGAGAAAGGTTGCGAGAGGCAGGTTTGGACTCTTTTTAAATTGGATTGTAGAAGAATGAAGGGTGATCTATTGAGGTGTATAAAATTATGAGGGCATAGCCAAGGTGAAATTGCACAGTCTTTTTACCAGGGTTAGACATCAAGAACTGGTGGGGGGGAGGGGAGAACCTGAGGGGCAACTTTTTCACCCGGAGCATGGCCTGTATATGGGACAAGATGCCAGAGGAAGTAGTTGAGGCAAAGACGTTAATCACATAGACAAGGTGGTTCATTTTGATAGATCAAATATGATGGCAGAATATAGCATTAATGGCAAGACTCTTGGCAGCATGGAGGATCAGAGGGATCTTGGGGTCTGAGTCCATAGGACACTCAAAGCTGCTATGAAGGTTTACTCTGTGGTTAAGAAGGCATACAGTGCATTGGCCTTCATCAATTGTGGGATTGAGTTTAGGAGCCGAGAGGTAATGTTGCAGCTATATAGGACCCTGGTCAGGCCCCACTTGGAGTACTGCGCTCAGTTCTGGTCACTTCACTGCAGGAAGGATGTGGAAACTATAGAAAGGGTGCAGAGGAGATTTACAAGGATGTTGCCTGGATTGGAAAGCATGCCCTATGAGAATAGGTTGAGTGAACTTGGCCTTTTCTCCTTGGAGCAGCAGAGGATAAGAGGTGACCTGACAGAGGTGTATAAGATAATGACAGACATTGATCGTGGATAGTCAGAGGCTTTTTACCAGGGCTGAAATGGCTAACATGAGACGGCACAGCTTTAAGGTGCTTGGAAGTGGGTACAGAGGAGATGTCTGGGTACGTGTTTTTTTTTTTTTTACGCAGAGTGGTGAGTGCGAGGAATGGGCTGCCAGTGACGGTGGTGGAGGCGGATACGATAGGGTCTTTTAAGAGACTCCTGGACAGGTACATGGAGCTTAGAAAAATAGAGGGCTATGGGTAACCCTAGCTAATTTCTAAGTAAGTACATGTTCCGGACAGCATTGTGGGCCAAAGGGCCTGCATTGGGCTGTAGGTTTTCTATGTTTCTATGTAAGATACTTGGACAGATGCATGAAAGTTTGGGGAGATAGATGCCAAACACAGGTAAGTACAACTAGTTTAGATGAGACCCTTGGTTGGCATGAATGCGTTGGGCTGAATGGTCTGCTTTCATGCTAACTCAATCAAGGCCAGTACTGCCTCTCCCACTGCCTTATGTAAGCAGTCTACAGTTAGTGAAAACGTTATCAATACTAGATCTCAGAGGCTCTGTGAACATAAAATGGGTAGAAAACAAAGAGCTGCTTTGTGTCAGTGGATGTTAGTGGTGTGTATAACTAAACTCCAGATTGGGATGGAGTGCCACCCCCTTCGCTGCACCCCACCTTGTGGTGTTATCCATAGCACTGACCAGGGCATGAGTGTTCAGTACAAAGTAAATTTATTAACTAAGTACATATGCATCACCATATACCATCCTGCAATTCATTTTCTTGCAGTCATTTACAGGAAAATAAAGAAATAGAATATAATTTATGAAAAACTACACATAACCAGAAGACAAACTGTACAAATAAGAAGTATATAAATAAATAATACTGAGAACATGAGTCCTTGAAGGTGACTCATTTGTAGATTATGGACTAGGCTCAGAGTTGTGGTGAATGAAGCTATCCACACTGGTTCAGAAGGCTGATGGTTGAAGGGTAATAACTATTCCTGAACCTGAGGGATTGGGACCCCAGACTCTTGTTCCTTCTGTCCGAAGGTAACAGGAAGAAGAGAGTGTGGCCTGAACGGTGGAGGGGTCCTTCTTGATGGATGCTATCTTCTTGTAGCAGTGCTCCTTATAGATATGCTCAGTGATGGGGAGAGCTTTGCCTGTGATCCACTGGGCTGTATCTACTAGACGGAAAATGACAGACGACAGGCAGAATCGTGAAATTCAGACAGGTGCAGAGTGGGGATGCTAACATTTGATGGGAAGAATGATGAGATGTCAAGAGTACGGATGGAGAGGATGAGGGTGGAGATATACAGATCCTTGCCAGAACACATCAACAAGACTGATAAAATATATGGGATCGACACAGTCAGTTCCAATGTACAAAAGCCAGGAAATCATGCTTAAAAGCACCAAGGGAAACTGATCAGCCCCAAGTGGAGATTCACATCCTAGTGCCAAACCCTAGGAAGGAGTCAAAGAATTCAGAGGCTGCAGAAAAGATTTACTAGAATAGTGGCAGAGAGCTGAGACATCCGTGAGACAGGGAGTCTGCAGAGGTAACTGGAGTTCAACATTCAATGTCATAATGTGTTGTGATTGAGTTCATAAAGGTAAGCTGTTCCCAGATGTCAGAGGGTTATTAGCCATGGGTCTCAGATTTGGTATTGGTATAGGTATATTATTGTCACATGTACCAAGATACAGTGAAAAACTTGTCTTACACACTGCTCAAATCATTATACAGTGCATTGAGCTAGATTAAGGTAAAATAATGCAGAATAAAGCGTAAAAGCTACCGAGAAAGTGCAGTGCAGGTAAATAATAAAGTGCAAGATCATAATGAGGCCGAGTCCATCCTATTGCACAAGAGGTTTGCTCAAGAGTCCCTGCTAATTTGATATGATGGTATGTTTTGATGTACATACGATAAATAGAGCTAGAAAGATTTTAGAAATTAGCTTCTTTAGTCACATTTACATTTAAATATCAAAACATATACTTCATTTGCCTCAAATCAAATCAGCGAGAATTGTGCTAGGCAGGCTGCAAGTGGCGCCAAACTTCTGGCACCAACCTAGCATGCCCACAACCCACTATCCCTAACCCTAACCATACTTCTTTGGAGTGTGGGAGGAAACTGCAATCACAATCATAGAGATAAAACTGCCCTTGAGCCTGGTGGTACGTGCTTTCAGGCTTTTGTATCTTGTGCCCGATGGGAAAGGGGAGAAGGGAGAATGTCTCGGGCGGGTGGGGTCTTTCACCCTGGGAAGCTGCGAGTTTTTGTTTTAACAGAGCAAACTGTTATGCTCAGCAGCCTGTAAATGCGCTGGAACAGATTCAATATCTTTTAATAGGGTGTTGTATAATAAATATTAAAATATCATTAATAAAAATTGCATCTCTTGAGGGAAGGAGCGAGGCTGTGGGAGTAATTGTGATGTTTTGTTAAAGAGCTGGCATGAATGAATAGCCCTCTTTTGTACTGGATGATTCAATTACTCCCACTTACACAACATATTCAAAAGCCTCAGCACACTACAACTAATTCACAACCAGTCATACAAAACCCTCACGTTCAGCAAAGAGATCACGAGCAGTCCAGGATCACTGTTTTACAAGAAAAGTCCCCTGAGACCCTGGATAGAACTTCTACAGACTGATGTGGGTGGACCTCAAGCCTAAAGGTGGACACGGTCATGGTTTAAGTCATAGGTGAAAGGTGACCTTTGTATAGTAACATACACAAAATGTTGGAGGAACACTGCAAGTCAGGCAGCACCTATGGAGGGGAATGAACACAGTCGATGTTTTGGGCTAAGACCCTTCGGCAGGGCTGGAAAGGAAGGGGCAGAAGGGGCAGAGGGGAAGGAGTACAAGCTGACATGTGATATAGTTGCAAGAAAAAGTTTGTGAACCCTTTGCAATTACTGGTTTTCGGCATTAATTACTGATAAAATGCAGTCTCATCTTCATCTAAGTCACAATAATAGATAAACATAACCTACCTAAACTAGTAACACACAAACAATTGTACTTCTTCTAGGCAACACTGAATACACTATTTAAGCAATCACAGTCCAGGTTCAAAAAAGTATGTGAACCTCCAGGGTAATGCCTTCTACAAAAGCAATTTGGAGTTAGGTGTTCCAATCAATGAGATGAGATTAGAGATGTGCATTGTAGAGATGCCCTGCCCTATAATAAAGACACACAGTCAGGTTCCTGACAGAGCCTGGTCTTCTCGAGAAAGATCTGTTTATGTGCACCACACCTCCATCAAAACAACTTTCAGAGGACCTCAGAAGAATTGTAGAGATGCATGAAGCCGGAAGAGGCCTGAGTGTTCATCATTCCACACTAAGAGAAATGATCTACAAATAGAGGAATTTCAGTACTGTTGCTGCTCTCCCTAGGAGTGGACATCCTGCAAAGATCACACCAAAAGCACAACGTGCAATGCTGAAGGAGGTGAAAGAGAACCCAAGGGTAACAGCAAAAGACCTGCAGAAATCTCTACAACTTGTTAAAGTCTCTGTTCATGTGTCCACTATAAGAAAAACACTGATCAAGAATGGTGTTCATGGAAGGACATTACGGAGGAAATGACTGCTCTCTTAAAAAAAATTGCAGCATGTTGAAAGTTTGCAAAGGACCATCTGGATATTCCACAACACAAAATACTCTTCAGATGCTGGGGTCAAAGTAACACTCACAACACGCTGCAGGAACTCAGCAGGTCGGGCAGCATCCGTGGAAAAGATCGGTCGACGTTTCGGGCCGGAACCCTTCGTCAAGACAGTAGAGGGAAGGGGCAGAGGCCCTATAAAGAAGGTGGGGGGAGGGTGGGAAGGAGAAGGCTGGTGGGTGCCAGGTGAGAAACCAGTAAGGGGACAGATAAAGGGGTGGGGGAGGGGAAGCAGGGAAGGGATAGGCAGGAAAGGTGAAGAAGGAAAAGGGGAAAACACAGTGGGTAGTAGAAGGAGGCAGAACTATAAGGGAGGTAGTAGGCAGCTGGGGGAGGGGGCAGAGTGAAACTGGAAGGGGGGGAAGGGAGGGGGAGGGAATTACCGGAAGTTGGAGAATACAGCTCACATACTGTCTGGGATGTCTCCAGCCCCTTGGTATGAACATTGAATTCTCCAACTTCTGGTAATTGAGGTTATTATTACTGAGATTGGGTGAGAGCACCTAGAGGTCATAGGTTAAGGGTGAAAGATTTGCATGTAAGCAAATAAATCTCGCTGTTGTATTATTTATACATTCTTTGATAACAAATGGACTTTAAAACTTTGAAAGGTGAAATGTTTAAGGGGAACATGAGGGGAAACTTCTTCACTCAGAGTTGAGAGATGTGGAATGAGCTGCCAGTGAAGTGGTAGAGGCAATTTCAATTTCAACGTTCAAGAGAAGTTTGGACAGGTACATAGATGGGAAGGCGATAGAGGGCTATATCCGGGTGCAGGTCAACGGGAGTAGGCAGTTGAAGTGGTTCAGCATGGACTGGATGAGCTGAAGGGCCAGTTTCTGTGCTGTACTTTTCTATGACTCTAATGCTTCACATTAATATTAGATGTGATGGAGGTGGACAACTGAGTGAAGGGAATGGCATTTTTACCAGTGATAGGATGGGATGAGATATAGTCAAAGCTAACAGTGAGGGTCAGTGGGTTTGTCAAAGACATTGGTAGATAATCTGTCTCTGGAGATCAAGAAAGGGGAGAGAGAGTTGTTAGAGATGAAACACTATTGTTTTTCCCCATTCCAATCCTCAGTTCCAATGAAAATTCTCTCTCACTCTCCCTCTAATCCAATGAATGCTTCTTTCCCCACGGCTTACCTTCTAAAGTGTTCCTTCGGCCATCAGCACCGATCACAACGTCAAACTCAAACTGTGCCACTTTGTTGCTTGGGGGATCGATGTCTGCTCTCCAGCCCAGATCTGCAAACAGGGATGACATCCACGCATTACAGGAGGGCATGGGGGGTAAGTGAGCGGTGGCACCAGTGAGTACCCCTTTTCAAAGAACCGACCCACTTTGTGATCTGTCATCAACCACCGCACCACTACTGAGAGAAGGAAGATAAGATTGCATTTCTCTAGCATCCACTACAGGCTGAAGGCAACTGCCTGCCAACCCATCCCCACAGTAAGATGACCCAGAGCTGAATCTCTCTTCTCGGCTCCCACACTATGGTCCTCTAGCATCAGGCACATCAAGGGCTCCAGCAATTGATGAGAGATTTCAGCCACCTCCTCTGCCTCTCCAGGAGTGAATTCAGCCTCCCTGCATTCCTCCCTCAGTTCCCTCTCATCCAACTATCGTTTCCCTTATTCTGTGTTGTGACCTTCCTGCTCATCACTTCAAGACATTACAGGGACCTGCGTAAACAGCTCAGCCCCCCTCAATGCACCAGGGTGCTCATGCCTGCACGTAGCAAGACATGGACAACATCCTCGCAAGGAGTGATCTCTGGTGCCACAACCAATGGCCATCTCCACCGGAGATGCTCACATCACCTACCCCTGATATTCTCTAAGTGATAAAGATCAGCTTCCTTTGTCACACATGTGCAATATATCGAAAAATTGAATTATACATAGTAAAATGTCCTTTGCATCAAATCAAATCAGTGAGGATTCTGCTGATTGCAGTCCCCAAGTGTCCCAAGCTTCCGGTGCCAACACAACATAAACTGTTTCAGCTGCTTCCGTCTGACAAAGGGTACCACAGCATAAGAGCCAGGAACAACAGGGCAGCTTCTTTCCACAAACCATTAGACTTACAAATTCACACGACTGTATATCGTGACAGAGTCTTAATGCAAAGATTTTTACTCCCTCACGTTGTGGGACAGATGCAAGATTTAAGTAAATTCAATTCAACATGCTCTCAACTCATTAATCCTATCCTGAACGTCTTTGGGGTGTGGGGGAAACTGGAGCACCCGGAGGAAACCCATGTGGGTATGGGGTTATGTGGTTATGTGCAAACTCGTTACAGACAGCAGTGGGAATTGAACCCCGATCAGCTGGCAGCTGTAAGGCATTGCGTTAACTATTATGCTCCCCCACCCCCTCAGCCCTGTGCGCTACCCGACCCCCTCGGCCCAGTTATCAACATTATGGGGCTACCACTGCCAGAAGCTCAATAGGTCCCACCAGAAGGGTGCTGCTCAGAGGCTGACTGACCTTCGATGAATTAGTGTTATAGAGCATGGAAACGTACAGCAGTGAAAGAGACCTTATGGCCTATCTAGTCCATGCTAAATCATTTAAACTGCTGAGTCCCATCACGCTGCACTGAGACCACTGAAGCATAGCAGTTAGTGCAATACCCCTGCCATCCATGCACTTTCCCAAACTTCTCTTAAACATTGAAATCGAGCTTGTATGCACCACTTGCGCTGGCAGCTCATTCCACACTCACAAACCTCTGAGTGAAGAAGTTTTCCCTCATGATCCCGTTAAACGTTTCAGCTTTCACCCATAACTCATGACCTCTGATTGTAGTCCCATCCAGTCTCAGTGGAAAAAAACTGCTTGCATTTACCCTATGTCCCTCATAATTTTGTATACCGCTATCACGGCTTCCCTCAATCTTCTATGATCCAAGGAAAAGCTCCTAACTTATTCCATCTTTTCTTACAACTCAGGTCTTCCAGACCTGGTAACATCCTTGCAAATTTTCTCTGTACTCTTTTAACCTTATTTGCATCTTTCCTGAAGGTAGGTGACCAAATCTGCAAACAATACTCCAAGTTAGTCCTCACCAATGTCTTACACACCTTCAACATAACACCCCATCTCCTGTACTCAACACTTTGATTTATGAAGGCCACTATGCCAAAAATGTTATGACCATATCTACCTGTGATGCCACTTCCAATTAACTATGGACCTGTATTCCCAGATCCCTTTGCTCTACTGCACTCCTCAGTACCCTACCGTTCACTGTATAAGACCTGTCCTGGTTGGTCCTGCTGAAGTGCAACATCTCACACTTGTCTGCATTAAATTCCATCTGCCATGTTACAACCCATTTTTCCAGCTGGTCCAAATCCCGCTGTAAACACCGATAATCTTAGTTGCTGTCCACTACACCCACAACCTTGGTGTCATCCACAAATTTGCTGATTGAGTTAACCACATTATCATCCAGATCATTGGTACAGATGACAAGCAACAAGACTCAGCACTGATCCCTGCCACACTCCACTACTCACAGGCCTCCAGACAGAGAGGCAGCCATCTATTACCACTCTCTCACTTTTCCGACAAAGCCAATATCTAATCCAATTTACTGACTATTGAATGCCAAGTGAATGAACCTTCTTGACCAATCTTCCATGTGGAGATTGTCAAATGCCTTGCTAAAATCCATGTAGACAACATCCACTGCCTTGTCTTCATTACCTTTGCTGGTAACTTCCTTGAAAGACTCTATAACATTGGTTGGACACGACCTACTACTCTCACAAAGCCATGCTGATTACTATTAATCAGTTCATCTCTCTCCAAATTCTGATATATCAGGTCCCTTAGAATACCTTTCAATAGTTTTCCCACTACTGATGTCCGGCTCACCAGCCTACAATTTCCTAATTTATTTTTGGAACCTTTCTTAAACAGCAGAGCAACATTAGCTAACATCTAATCCTCTGGTACCTCACCTGTCACTAAGGATGATTTAAACATAACACTGGAGCCCCTGCAATTTCTGCACTTGTCTCCCAGAGGGTCCAAGGGAACACCTTGACAGATCCTGGGGATATATCCACCCCAATTTGTCTCAAGACAGAAAACACTTCCGCCGTGAACTGTATAGGGCCCATGACCTCGCTGATGCTTTGCTTCAGTTCTATAGACTCTGTGTCCATCTCCAGAATAAATTCAGATGCAAAAATTCCATTGAAGATCTCCCCCATCTCTTTTGCATAGATTACCACTCTCATCTTCCAGAGGACCAATTTTGTCCCTTGCAATCTTTTTGCTCTTAACATATCTGTAAAATCCCTTAAGATTCTCCTTCACCGCTAGAGCAACCTCATGCCTTCATTCAGCCCTTCTGATTTCTTTATTAAGTGACTTGTCTTCTGACACCCCAAAATCTTTTCACTACGTACAAGTCAGAAAAGTGAAAGAATGGTTGGCGCTTGCCTAGATGAATACAGCTTCAACAACACCATCAAACACAAAGCATAACTGGTAGCCCGTACACCACCCTTAGCTCTCGCTCCATGGTCAGAGCACCACAGACACACGCACTTGTGATGTGTTCTAACTATGAAACGCTCCACAGCTGATCAACATTTATCAACAGCATCTCCCAAACACACAGCTCCTGCGGCCTGGAAGGAGAAGGCGGTAACAGCAGGTACTGGGGAACACCAACCCCGCCAGGTCACATACTATCCTAAACCTGGAAATATAACGGTCATGGGTCCTTCATTGCCCAGCATGGAGAGTCTCAATCTGGTCAGTAGGTGGTCTCCAGAAAAATCGTTCAATGATTGGAACATTTCCCAGGAATTATTTAATGGCCTCACCAGTCAGTGACACTTTTAGAGGTGACGTCAGTAACATTTCAGCGAGGAGGGGTATTGTTGATGGTAGGCCTCCAGTTGGTCTGAATGTAATGGCACATTTCAAGATAGAATTAATAACAACTTGTGCATGGGAGACAGAGGCAGGACACATGAACACATAAAGTTAGCAGGAGTAGGCCACTTGGCTCCTCAAACCTGTCCTATCATTTAATATGACCATGGGTGTTTTGGATAAGACCTAGTCTCCTCCTGTTTACCAGTTCCCCACAGCCTTGTATTCTCCAAGCTTTCAGACAATGACCTACTATCTCCGAAAACTACTCTAGCAATCTAGTCTCCATACAAGGCAGAGGATTCCACGGTTTCACCACACCACTGTGAGAAGTCGCTATACCTCGGCTTTAAATGACTGCCCTCTAACCTTGAAACTGTTCCTTCATTCAAGACTCCCCCGAGGAGCAGAAACATCTCCACACCATCTTATCATGGACCCTTAAAATCTGTATGGCTCTGTAAGATTATCCCTCATTCTTCACAAAGACAAGGCATTCTGCAGACACTTGAAAGCTGGGGTAACACAAACAAAATGCTGGAGGAACTCAGCAGTTCAGGCAGCATCTCTGAAAAGGAATAAACAGTTGATGTTTTGGGCCACGACCATTCACCAAGACTGGAAAGGAAGGGGGCTGAAGCTTGAATAAGGTGGTGGGGTGGGGGCGGGTGAAGGAATACAAGCTGGCAGGTAATAAGTGAGACCAGGTGAGGGGGAAGGAGGAAGGAAGAAGGACTGGGGATGAAGTGAGAAACTGAGAGGTGATAGATGGAAAAGGTAAAGGGCTTTTACCATTTTCCTCTATCAGATTCCTTCTTCTTCAGCCCTTTATCTTTTCCACCATCACCTTGCAGTTTCTCACTTCATCAAACCCCTCCCCCACCTACCTACCTACCTCCCCCCTCACCTGGCAACACACATCACAAGAGCTTGTACTCTTCCCCCTCTTCTCCCACCTTCTTATTCTGGCATCTGCACCCTTCCTTTCCAGTCCTGATGAAGGATCTCTACCCGAACCATCGACCTCTCATTCTTCGAAGCTCTCAAGGGTGTAGACAAGATTTAAGCAGCTACTTGATCACAGAATTAGCCTGGCGGTCCTCTTGTGGACTTTTGGACAGCGGTACAAGAAATGGGCAGTGAAGACCACCCAGAAGGGTTTCAACATTGCAATGAAACATCTCCAGTTCAAAAACTGGAACCTTCAGGCAGAGAGATTACACGGGAAAGGAATCCTGTCAAGGAAATAAACTACGGCATTTCTGATGCTTGGAGGTATACAGGTGAATAAATAGGCCAACTTAACTGAGATCTTTGAAGACGCAATGAAAGGATTTATTGGGATCATTCGGTTAACACAGTGTATAAGGACTTTTCAATGTGATTTGATTGTACACCTGAAGCACTAGTTTCAAGTGGCTGTTGGCCATGCGTTTACACAATTAGCAAATGGGCAAAAGGATAATTCTCAGACTGGAGGGGAGTCAGAATTACAAGAGTTATACACCATGGAAACAGGCTCCTTGGCCTAACTCATCTGTGACAGATATTATCTAGGCTGATCTCATTTGTCTGTGCTTGGCCCAGATCGCTCTCAAACATTCCTAACCACATACCTGTCCAACTACCTTTTAAAATTGTACCTGCCTCTACCACTCCCTCTGGCAGTTCATGCCATACACCCACCACTCTGTGTGGAAAAACCTGCCTCTAGATCCCTTTAAATCTCCACCCCCCCCACCATTTTAAAACTGTGCCCTCTAGTTTTAGATTACACTACCCTAGGGGGAAAAAAAAATGTGATTATCCACCTCATCCACACCTTTCCTGATTTTATGTATTTCTACAAGGTGACCCCTCAGACTACTTCACTCCAGGGAAAACAACCAGTCTCACCTAATAACTCAAGCCCTCAAATCCCAGCAATATCCTTGTCAATTACTTCTGCAGCTTAATATCATCCTCCCTATAGTGTAGTGACAATCGACACATGATATTCCAGGTGTGGTCTCACCAATACTTTTCACGACATCCTAACCCCTGTACTTAGTGCTCTGACTGATGAAAGTCAGCGTGGCAAATGCCTTTTTCACCATCCTGTCCACACACACCCACACCCCCACCCTTACTACAATGCATATCAGTCACTTACTTGGGTTTTTCAGACCCCTGGGTGGTAGAAGCCCACGGAATTCCACGTTTAGATGAATTTCCGTCCCCAAGATCAAGGCAATCTTCAACAAGACCAGTTGGAGCTGACGGATACCTGACAGAACAGGAGGCATATTAATCCCTGATCACACAGTCATCTATGTTACCTATCTGTCTCCTCATGCCCTCTTGCAGAAACACCACTGCTTGTGGCACTCAAAGTCCCCTTTTTGCCACCAGTTCTCCTTCTCCGTCATCACAGCCCATCCATTCAACCATCAGGGACATCAGAGAAGCAGAAACAGGGTCAGGAACGGAGATTGATGACATTTGTGTCGTCTGAACACAATTTACCCAGTAAGCTGTATTTGAATTAAAAGGGCTGGAAAACGAAGTCAAGTCAGTCACATCAGGGCTGACTTCCAGAGACGGACTAATAGGGTGTCGTGGGAAAGTGGGACTGAGCAACTAAAAAACTGCTGGGCAAACTCTGCATGTCAGGAAGAAATCAGCGGGTCAGGTAGCATCTGTGGAAGGAAGTGGGCAGTTGATGTCTGGATTGACGTTTATTTTGGAAATGGAGTGGGATGATTAGGGTGAGACTAGGCGTGGGGAATGTGTAGGCACTTTCAGAGACACTCAGAGGGCTAAGCTATAGATCTGGACAGTTAAAACAGAGATGGACTATGGGGGCGGTGGCAGAAGCTGGATGGGGATGAAGCTTTTTGAGTGCTAACTGACTCAAAGTCCTTCAGTTCAATGAAAAGTTATCCCCTGGGTGAGACTGCGGAAAGGTCCCGGGGAATCTCCCTCCCCAGACCAGTGAGAGGGGGCCAGCAGCGCGTGCAGCGTTTCACCGGGTTCAGAGTAACATGACAAAGGAACTCACTTATGTGGTCGATGGCCCCGGCACAGAACTTCCCGTAGATTTTCTTGGCCCCTAAGTTGCGTAGGTCCTGGATCGTGTACGGCCACAGGTGTAAGACATTATTCCTGGAAAAGGTGTCACGCTTTTCCACGATGATAACTTTGGCTCCGAGGAACATCAGCTCGATGGCTGTGCGGAGGCCACAGGGTCCAGCCCCGATCACCAGACACTGCAAGAGGGAGTGGAGAAGCAAGGTTAACAGGCGAACAGGCATCAGCACTCATCAGGACCCTGCAGCACGGGACGGAGAGCTGTGACAGGCCCGTGAAGTTGTGGGGAGAAACGGTGTGGGACACCCAGTTAACCAGATTTGGTATTGGTTTATTGTCAGAAGTACTGCAGGGAAAAGCTTTTGTTTGCATGCCACTCAGACAGATCAATCTTGACGTGAGTACATTCAGGCAGTAAAAAAAAAAGTTCTAAGTAAATTTATTGTCAAAGTACATGTATGTCACCATATACTTCCCTGACAGTCAGTTTCTTGTGGACATTCACAGTAGACAGAAAGAAACACAATAGAATGAACGAAAATCTATACACAAAAATGGACAAATAACCAATGTGTAAAAGACAACAGATTGTGCAAATACAAAAATAAAAGTATCTAAATAATAATAATAATAAATAATATTGAGAACATGAGAGCTGTAGGATCCTTGAAAGTGAGTCCAGAGGTTATGGAATCAGTTCAGTGTTAAGATGAGTGAAGTTATCCAAAAGGAAAATGAATACACAATACAGTGTTGCAATTACAGAGAAAGTACAGTGCAGGCAGACAATAAGACCATAAAGACTGTTCCCCCTTCCTTTCCATTCCTGAAGGATCTCTGCCCAAAACATCAATTGCTTATTCCCCTCCATCAACGCTGCCTGTCTCTGACTTCCTCCAGCACTTTACATCTGTTACCTTAATCGTCATTACAGCTTAGCAACACTATGACTGTTCTCATTAATTTTCCCTAAAATAGACTGTTTTATTTTGTTCTAATTGCTTTTCCTTCTTGTAAAAGCTGTGTACAATTTATGATAAACACAAGAGGTTCTGCAGATGCTGGAAACAGCAATACACACACAAAATGCTAGAGTAACTCAGCAGGTCGGGCAACATCTATGGAAAGGAATAAATAGTCAACATTTCAGCTGTGACCCTTCATCAGGACCGGGAAGGAAGGGGGAAGATGCCAGAATAAGAAGATGGGGAGGAGGGGAAAGAGTACAAAGTGGTGGGTGACATAAGTGACCAGGTGAGAGAGGGAGGTAAGTAGTTGGGGAGGGGGACGAAGTGAGAAGCTGGAAGGGGATAGATGCTCTGCACAGAGAAAGTGAAGTCCAATTGAAGTGCAAGAACCATGACGAGATAGATTCAGAGATCAAGAGTTCATCTTTTAGTGTACGAGTCTGATAATGGCAGGATAGAAGCTGTCCTCAAGCCTGGTGGTATGTACTTTCAGGCTTTTTCATCTTCTGAAAGGGAAGAAGAGGGAATGCCCAGAGCAGGTGGAGCCTTTGATGATGTTGGCTGCCTTCCCAAGGTAGCAGGAAGTGCGGACAGAGTCAATGGGGGGGTAGGGGGCTGGTTATGTAATAAACTGGATTATATTTACAACTGCTGTCTCGGAAAGAGCCGTTGGCGTACTTCTAGCAGGAAGGCAGGCTGGGGTCAGGCATTACCTGCTGGGAACCTGGAACAGGATGGTGGGAGGGAGGACCCAGTGCTCCCTGCACCCGTCAACGCCACTCCCAGTAAAGCAGCCTGACACCAGTATGTCGCTGTACAGAACACGCCCAGTGGGTCAACTCAGACTCAGTCGCACCCCTTCAGACTGGGCTGCAGGTGGCCCCGGTTTAACACAGCTCTCTGTTCCATACGTCGGAGATGAACTTGAGGAAGAGCCGGCTGAGTCTCCTCATTATAGGAAGGATATGATAACTTTAGAGTGGGTGCTGAGGAGATTTATCAGGATACTGCCTGGATTTGAGAGCATGTCTTATGAGGATAGATTGAGCAAGCTAGGACTTTTCCCTTTGGAGCAAAGGAGAATGAGAGGTAACTTGATGGAGGTATACAAGATGATAAGAGGCATAGATAGAGTGGACAGCCAGTGCCTTTTCCCCCCAAGGCAGAAATCGTTAATACAAGATGGCATAATTTTAAGGTGATTGGAGGAAAGTATCGGGGGATGTCAGCAAAATCTTTTACAGAGTGCATGGAACACCCTGGTGGTAAGGGAGAAACATCAAGGCTACTTAAGAGACGCTTAGAAAGGCACATGGATGACAGAAAAATGGAGGGCTATGTAGGAAGGAAGGGTTAGATTGATCTTGGAGTCGGTTAAAAGGTTGGCACAATATCATGGGCCGAAGGGCATGTACTGTGTTGTAACGTTCTATGAATGTCTGGGGAGGTACAGTAAGGAGAAGACTTTGCTCACACACGTGTATCATTGCAAGAACACAAGCATCCACAGGTATACACCCTCAGTTCCTATCGCACTCCACATGCCTACTCTTCCGTACACTTTGCAATACCCCACCCTGTCTAAACCCAATCTTTCCACTCTTTTCCCAGGTAGATCAGTCCAGATGAAAAGTCTCGACCTAAAACATCAACTGCCCATTTCCTTCCACAGATGCTGCCTGACCCGCTGAGTTCTTCCTGGAGTGCTGATTTTTCCCAGCACTTTGTTAGTTACTCCAGTCCCACTTTCCTACTACACCCTATGACTCATTTTCCTGTACGCAATTCCATGTAAGCTATCATTTAGATTTTAAATTGCACCTCACTTCTACGTGTCATTCTATCTATAAACATCCTTGATCACATCAATTAACTTACTCCCAAGTATCTGTTTTTTTTTAAAATGTATATCAGTCCCAGATCTGCTGTTGGATTCCTACCTAGAACTCACTCTGAGACAAAATTACATTCTGCAGAGACAGAATATTTGTCACTAATTACAGATAACATGTGGAAATGGAATTGGTTTATTATTGTAACATGTATCGAGATATAGTGGGAAGCTTGTCTTGCATACTGATTATACGCACACAAAAAGCTGCAGAAACAGCAACTCGGGCAGCATCTGTGAAAGGGGAATAAACAGCGGGGTGAAGTAAGAAGCTGGGAGATGATAGGTGGAAGAGGAAAAGGGTTGAAGAGGGAATCTGATAGGTGAAGACATCAGACCATTGAATCAAGTGAAAGAAGAGGGGAGATGGGCAGGTGAGAAGGGGTGAGAGGGTAACCAAAAAAAAACAGGAAAGGAAAGAATGGGGAGAAATTGATGCTCATGCCATCAGGTTGGAGGCTAACCAGACGGATAATCAGGTGTTGCTCCTCCAACCTAAGTGGGGCCTCATCGTGGCGGTAGAGGCAGCCATGGACACACATTTCAAAATGGGAGATCCTGCCTTTTGTGGTGCACAGATCTGCAGAATCTCTTCTGTTTATGATACAGATCAGATTATTACACAGTGTACTAAAGTAGGAAAGGTATAGCAAAAACAATGCAGAATAAAGTGTAACAGTTACAGAGAAAGTGCACTGCAGGTAAACAATAAGGTGTAAGATCATAAGAAGGTAAATTGAGAGGTCAAGAGTCCATCTTATCATACTTGGGGTTTATTTAATAGTCTTATAACAGCGGAGTAGAAGCTGTTCTTGAGGTTGGTGGTACACACTTTTGTACTTCTGCTCAATGGAACAGAGGAGAGAATGTCCATGAAATTTCTGACAAGAACCACATTCACTGTTCACTCCTGTCTCACTCAGTCATAAACTTTTAACCCACAGAGTCCATGCTGACCATCAAGCACCCATTTGCACTAATCCTATTATATTCTTCCTTCATTCTGATCAACTCTCCCCCAAGTTTCTATCACTCACTTACACACTAAGGGCAATTTTACAGTGGCCAACTAACCCACTGACCCTCAAGTTTTTGGGAAGTGAGGAAACCGAAGAGAAGGGAGGAAGCCGACGTGGTAATGTGGAAAACGTGCAAACCCCACACAGACAGTGCTGGAGGTCAGGAATGAACCAGGTGCTGGAGCTACGAGGCAGAGATTCTACTGACTGTCCCACTGTGCTGTCCCATACGGCCAAGAGCCCAAGGTACAGAATGATGGGGAGTTGTCAGCAATCGGCCACTGGCAGGCAGAGACGAGGTACAAAGGGAAGGAAAGCTGAGAGGGGTTTGACAGAGTTTAAATCTGGATCTGCTTGGAGAGGCAGTCGTTCTACCTTTATATTGGCACAGGCTGTGTTTTTCTTGTAGTCCTTGTGGCTGCCTCGCTTGTCCAGCTTTGCAAAGAGTGCCTTCGCTTTCCAGTAATTCAGCTTGGACTTGAGCTTAGTGTAGAAGTAGGGGAAGTCAAGGTTGGAGACATCCAGGATCTCGCACAGCTCCTGAAAGCCTTTGAAAGTGCCCTTGCACGTGGTTGCCTGGATGAAGCGGTCAAAATGTATGTGTGACTGCTCGATGCTCGAAGTCCCACCGTCCCCCATGATGACAGGCAACTCTTCCCAGGCGGTTGGCTGGATAAATTATTTCTTCCTCTTCAGCTGATGGTCTCCCGCATCATGAACCTTCAAGAGAAAACAACAGGAATAGGGATTATATACATCAGCCTTCCAAAAACTACCATCACTTTCATCCCATTGAAAAGAGACAATATCTGCTGCAAGTCCTGCTCCATCACACTGTGTGGTCTGTCGCCATGAGTTACTTTGTTACTGGGACACTTTCACATTCACCTCAAGGAGATCCAAGCTTACCTGCTTCTAACCCCACTCCCTGCTTCACTCCAGAGTCCTAGAGCAACATAACAGGCATACAGACCCTCCAGCCCAATCAGTCCCTGCCAAACATGGTGTCCACCCAGCTACTCCCAATGTCCTAGTTCATTCAGTCCATATCCCTCTTAGCCCCACCCCTTCATATACCTATCCAAGTGCTTCCTAAATGATACCATCACACCTGCCACAACCACTTCCTCTGGCAATTTGTTCCATATACCCACCACCTTCTGCGTGACACTGCAAATGCTGGAAATCTCAAGAAACAGCCACAAAATGCTGGAGGAACTCAGCAAGTCAGGTAGCATCGATAGAGGGGAACAACGTTTTCCCTAGACCCTTCATTTGGCCGAAACGTTGACTGTTTATTCCCCTCCATAGATAATGCCTGACTTGCATATTGTAAGTGTTGCTATGTGTAAAAAAGGTTGCCCTTCAGGTCCATTTTAGGTCTTTCCTCTCTCAGCATAAATCTATTCTCTCTAGTTTTGGATTCCCCTACCCTGGGGAAAAGATTGTTAACATCCGCCTTATCTATGCTCCTCATGACCTTCTATAAGATTGCCCCTCATTGCCAGATGTTCCAAGGAGTAAGCACCTAGCCTGACCAGCCTCTCCCTATACCACAAGCCCTTTATACCTGGCAACATCCTCATAAATCCTTTCTGCAATCTTTGCAGTTTAGCTATGGCCTTCCTATAACAGGGTGACTGACCAAATCTGTACAGAGGACTCCAAGTGTGGCCTCACCAACAACTTGTATAACTGCTACATCATGCCCCAGCTCCTATACTCAGTGCTTAGACTGACAAAAGCCAGGATGCTAAATGTCTTTTTCAGCACCATCTCTTGTGACACCACTTTCAGTGAACTACACACTTGTACTCCTAGGTCCCTCTAAACCATTACACTCCCTCGTGCCCTGTCATTCATAGTAGAAGTCTTATTCTGGCTTGACTTTCCAAAATGCAACATTTCATCCTCATCAGAATTGAAATCCATTTGCCACTCCTTAGCCCACTTCCCTACCTGGTCAAGATCCCTCTAAATCTATGATAACTGTTTTCATTATCAACCACACCTCCTACTTTTATATCATCCACAAGCATACTAATCAAGCCTCAAGCATTTGCTTATGCTTTCTAGTGACAGGAGAGAGAGTCAGAGCTGTGCTGACCTTCACACAGCCTCTCAAAGTGCCCTCTCTTACTGCTTGCTTCGCAACAGAAGGGGAGGTCTCATGGTATCAAATCTACAATAGGAGTTATCCCTTCAACCTGCAACCACATCAGGAACACATGCATGGCAGAAACACATAGGCATTTACCACATTTTACTCATCAGGGGAAAAGCTAACAGTGGTGTCACAACTAATGCCTGCAACATTGATTCTCATAAATAACCCCTCAGTTTAATTCTTTGGTTAGAGCAATCTGCTTGTTATCTAAGCCATGCTGCATCAACTCCTGAGAATGTTTAATGGGATAGTTTAGGAGGAAAACCCTTCTGTAACTAACTTGAGCTGGAGTCAAGCTTGTATTGGAGGTACAAATGATATGGAAGGCAGACGATTCAGGACCAATAGTTACCGTCCAAAGGTACTATCTTAAATGGGGAAATTGTGGGTGCTTTATTCATGACCTTCCCCCAATCTCTTAATGGAGCAGTTATCTCTAACAATGCCAATTTACCATCTGTAAAGTGTGATAAGACATGTAACTGGCTCATTGGCGAAACCAGTGGCAGATGAACTGCGTGGCCTCAGCAATTGTGCAGACCGGGCCCTCATGCTGTGGGGTCACCTCTTGCAGCCACCCAGGGAAGAAGACAACAGAGACAGTGTGGGAGAGAGCTGGAGTATGTGCTCAGCTGGGTGCTGGCCCCTCCCATCAGTGCTGCCCTCCAGTGGTCGCTTAGTGAAACACAAGTTGGATTGCGTTAGTTTGCAGCAATACTCGTGCCCAATTAGGGTTGCTGCACCGTCAATCTGCAGGCCATGACACTCAGAGGCTTGGATGGTCAGTATGCACGACAGTGCAAAAGTCTTCAGCACATATATAGAGTTAGGGTGCCCAAGACTTTTGCTCAGTACTAGATTTGTCAATGTGGAGTGGAGAGTGAGTTTGTGTACTTTCAATTTTTTTTTCCAAAGTTTTAGATTTGATCAGAAAGTCTTCCTTTTTTTTTGGTTGTATCCTGAAAATGGACAGCCCAGTCCCTTTTCTCTGTGTTTCTTTTTTTTTGTATAGTGTAGTGTTTTTTTTCTTCATTTAAAATTCAATGTTTTTTCTTTCCTCTTCGTGGACCGATAAGAGGAGAATTGCTGTTTTCTTTTATTATATATTTTATGATTTTGATAATGTCTATTTAATCTCAGTTTGTATTGTTATTGATATATATATTTGAGATAATTCTCTTGCTTGTATTTATGTTCCTTTTAAATCAATAAAAAGATTAATAAAGAAAGAGAGCAAGTCTGTAAGCCCGGCAGGAGCAAAGGATGCTGTGAATGGTGAGGATGACTAAACCCTGTGCAAATAAACAAACTGATCCGTCAGCAGCTGGCCGGGATGTGTAAAAATAAATTGCCCTGAAAACCTAAGTGCTCTGGATGATAAGGGAGACTCTGAGAACAACGATGCAAAGCAAAAGCGACATAGATCAGGTGAATAATTCAATCAGGCTGGTGATATTAAACTGGGAGGAGAGATGACAAGAAAATGGAATAGCAGTTAACATGAAGAGAGTCACCCCACCCCTAAACCCCTACAGCATGTGAGAAGGTGCATAGCAAGGGGAAGGGATCACTGAACAGGGATCCAGAAGGTAACCAACACAGAGGGACAAGCTGGAATTCTTTGTTAGTCTTTTAGATTGATCATTATCACAGAGAAGAACATAGGTAATCTATCCATACAACTAGGGAAAATGGGCAGATGGAAAATGATAAGAAGGTGGTGCAGGAAAGGCAAGCCATGTTTAGTGTGATCCAGTGACCTGGGTTGCGGGATCAGAGGTCACTGAGGAAGGCGGGGTGAAGATTGTGGAAGGGCTACCCAACCCTTCTTCCATTCACTGGGACTGGCAAAATGCAGGAAATGGAAAATGGAACAAGCTTGTTCAATAGGGCAACAATGACAGGCCACTCCATATTGATTGATTTAACCTCAGTGGGTGGAGGGGGGGATCTTTATAAAGAACAATTAGAGAGCAAAGTTCAGTAAATACTTAGACAGCTTTGAATGAATTAAGTTGATCACAGTCCTGTTTGGCTAATTCTGAATTTTATTTGAGGAAGGAACAGGGAAGGTTAATGAAGCGTCACAGCAAATCCACCTACGAGGACTTTCAGAAACATTCCACATGAACAGCTGACTTTTGAAGCTGTGCGGTAAAAACCTCAGTGATGTGATAATGAGAAAGCTTTCCGTTGGATAGAGGGCAGAAGACCATTGGACATGCAGAATCAAAGAATGGGTACAGCAAGAAGGGAAGGCAATCAGCCCTCCAAATCTGTACCAGCCCTTTGTAAGAGCTACCCAGTTAAAGACTAACTTTATTTGTCAGATGTACATCAGGACATACAGTGAAATGCATTGTTTGCATCAATGACCACAGCCCGAAGATGTGCTGGAGCGGCCTACAAGTGTCACATGCTTCCAGCACCAACACAGCAAACCCACAGCTTACAAATGCAAATGTCTTTGTAACGTAGAAGCATTTGACAGAACCCTACGCAGCTACAGGGAGTATGTATAAACATCCTACAGACAGCGGTGGGAATCGCTGATGCTGTAGATAGCGATACACTAGCTGCTACGCTACTGTTCAGCCCCTCGCTCATCTCCCCACAGCTCTGCAAGTTCCTTCCTCGTAGACACTTGTATTTGAATGTTATAATTAAAATCACAAATTCACTATATGTTTTAATGTTCACATGATAAATAAACTTGAATCTAGCTCCAGGATTTATGTCATCTGCATGCTTGGAAATTGTTCCCCAAGCACCAACCCATGGGGACTTCTCCTCTGAGACACAACTTTTCACTTCTGTTCTCTTTCCTGTCACGGATCCAATTCCCTAGCCATGTTGCTGTGATCCCTTGTATTAAGGCAGGTCTCATCCCTGACCATTGCCTTTTGGAAGCCCTTCATAACCTAATTAGCACTGTAGAGAGCATTCCATACAGGTGCCTCACTACTCTGCCCCAGACTGCAAGTATTTGCAGAGTGTTATGAACATAGCCCAATGTATCGTGAAAACCAGCCTCCTGTCTGCTGAGTGACCCCACCCATTTTGTCTCCTCACCTCTCCCGTCAGACAGAAAGTATCGAAGCCTAAGAACCTATAAGCTCAAGGACAGCATCCATCCCACTGTGATCGGATTCTTGAGCAGAGCTCTCATACACTAAAAGATGAACCTTTATCTTTCAATCCAGTGCCATGGTAGTGTAACAGTTAGCACGGTGCGCGGGGTAATAGAGTTCGGAGTTCAATCCCAGCATCCTCTTTAAGGAGTTTTGTACGTCCTCCCCCTGGAAAGACGTCAGTAGGTTTATTGTTCATTGCAAATTGTCCTGTGATTAGGCTAGGGTTAAATCAAAGGGGGTATTCGTAGGGCTGGAACCTATAAATAAATAAATAAACAAATCATGGCCTTGCACTTTATTGTCCACCTGCCCTGCACTTTCCCTATCTTCTGCATTCTCCTGCTGTTTTCCCTCTGTACTAACTCGACATACTTATGGGTGAAACCATCTTTATGGATAGCATGCAAAATTAAGGTTTTCACATAACTGAGTACACGTGACAATAATAAACCAAATACTAACTTCATAAAAAAAACATAACATTAATCAGACATATACACTACATTATACAGTACAAAATGTGTTATACATTATATAACCTATGCACTGCTAAATCTGTCTGAGATTATTTTTCTAGGACTGTCACTGCTTCTGAGGTTAAGCAGACTGGTGTGTAGTTACTGGGGTTTTCCCTACACTCATGCATGATCAAGGATGTGCTATTTACAATGTTGCAGTCTATGAGGAGTAGCCTGGGACCTATAGATGCTGGGAGAGGTTGGAGAACGATGGGTAGAATTACGCCCCAGATTCAGTGCTGGAACGTGACCTGTTGTCTCATATAGGGTGCCACAGCATGGTCAGGAGTAACTCTATTACAGCACCAGCAACCTGGGTTAAATTCCCGCTATTGTCCGTAAGGAGTTTATAGGTTCTCCCTGTGACTGCGTGGGTTTCCTCCAGGTGCTCCAGTTTCCTCCCACAGTCCAAAGATGTAGGGGTTAGTAGATCAGTTGGTAACATGACTGTCATTGGGCAGTATGAGTCCTGGATGGGATGGGCCTGTTAGGTGCTGCATCTCTAAATAAGAAATAAATAAATAAATAGGTCTACAGAAAAACACCGGAGGACGACACTGGGGCTGGAAATGTGGTGAAGGATATAATGCCCCCTCCCCTGTCAGCATTCAGAAACACCACAGGCTATTCTTTATCAGTAATAACAGTTGCTTCCCTCACCCTGAATCACCCCTCTGCCAGCTCTAGATAATGGTATAGCTGAAGCATCACGTCCATTGCCCACTCTGCAATGTCCTCTACACCAGGGAGTGATGATATATACCGGACACCTCATTAAACCACTTCCTTCACCCTGCCTGTGTGCCTCCCAGCTGCAGGATAGGGCTTCTTCTAAATCCCCTCCTGCTCTTGCCTCCTTACAGTTGACATCATTGATCTGTTCCCCAGCAAGAGAAATCTCAGCACCACACACAACCTGCTGGAGGAACTCGGCAGGTCACGCAGCATCCGTGGTGGAGCAATGATTTGGGCTGAGACCCTTCATCAGAAGAAGAGAAATCTCACCTTTGATCCAACACCTTTGCATTTGACACAAGTTCAGCAAGATGGGAGGGTTCAGGAGGTACATGTTGGGGTGCATGCAGATGGGAACAGGCAGATCGGTTCAGCAAGAACAGAAGGGCCAAATAGCCCCTCTCTGTACTGTAATGCTTTATGAGTTTAAGTTCACACCCTAACCACCTTGCCCATGTTGTTATACAGCAGGTGCTGATCATCAACACAGCCCCTGAACCATTTCCCAGCTACCTCCTCGCCCAACAGTTACCAGCCTCCTTAGCCTTCAACCTTGTCATTGAATCACTTGCGCCCTCCTCTCCTTCAGTCCCCAGCTCTTCCAACACACTTTCATAACAGCAAAAGCACACCCAAGGCAGAAATCTGGAGTAATCGCAAGAGCCATAAACACTCTGCAGGTCAGGCAGCATCTGTGGGGAGATTTACCTTGAAGAGATTTGTTATTACACCGAAGACTCTAGCAAATTTCTTCAGCTGTACCACATAAAACATTCTGACTGTATCACAGGCTGGCGTGGAGGCTCCAATGCACAGGATGGAGAGAGTCTGCGCAGAGGATTGTAGATTCAGCCAGCTCCAACACAGGCACAAGCCTCCCCACCATCGACAATATCTTCAAGAGCAAGTATCTCAAGATCGTGAAGGACCCTCACCATCCAGGACATGCCCTTTTCTCATTCCTACCATCAGGGAGGACACACAGCAACCCGAGGAACCAAACTCAATGTTTTAGGAATGGTTTCTTCCCCTCTGCCATCGGATTTCTGGGTGGTCCATGAACACATGGACACAGCCACACTACTCCACTTTGGCATTATTTATTTGTTTTTATTGTAACAGAGTAATTTGCTAGATCTGCACTGTAGGCAACTAAATTTCCACAAAACAACAGATTTCACAACTAAGGGGAGGGGAGGAGAAGACGGCAGCGCGACACAGCGCGCACGGCCGCTCCAAAATGATATCGGTATTTGTTAAGTAGGGGCCATGTACAATCCTGATTTGATGGAGACAGACGTGAGAAGCACTGAAGAACATCTGGAGAAACTTCTGAAATGCCTGCTTCGCTGCCGCTGCAACTGTTCGATCGAGAATCTCCAGAGGGGAAGGGCCCAAAATCTCGGCTTTGCCTATTGCCGGGGTCGAAGCACTCGGCAGAGATGATGCTTGGTGCTCGGTGTTGAAGGGCTGGTCGGAGGCTCGAAGTTTTCAGACGGACTCAAGAGTCGGGTGTGGTCCGGTGCTTCCAGGGTGCTGCATCGGCAAGTTTGCGGCGCTGGAAGCTCATGGCAGGGAGAGTTTCTCCCTTCTACCAGTCTGCGTGAGATGATGGGACTTTCGAGAGACTTGAGACATTTTTTTTTTTAACCATGCCCATGGTCTGTTCTTCATCAAATTACGGTATTGCTTTGCACTGTTGTAACTATATGTTATAATTATGTGGTTTTTGTCAGTTTTTTTTAGTCTTGGTTTGTCTTGTGTTTTTGTGATATCATTCTGGAGGAACATTGTATCATTTCTTAATGCATGCATTAATAAATGACACTAAAAGAGGACTGCATGTCCTCATAATCTAAATCTAAAAAAATCTAATGTCAGCAACAATAAACCTGATTCGGAGATAGCTTTCAGGTTGATGAAACTGCATCCATTCTAATTAACAAGTCAGCATTCCAAAACCTTAATCCCATCAATCTCTAACTTTCGATTCCACCTTAAGATCACCGAGTCTTTCCCTCAGAGTTGCTACAGGTCCACAGCATCCTGAGCTCTTAACACACATGACTACCTGCTCATCACTCTGCACGTTTTGAGCACTCCCTATGAAGTGGACCCTTCACTGGAGTGCTTCACTGAGGCTTCAGAGGGACCTCTCCCTAGGTCCCAGTCAATGAATACTACATTACTTTGCCTTCTTCACCACGGTCTTCCCCCAACCCCTCACTCCACTACTGTTACCCTTAACAGTAATAGCGCACTACTACAGCACAGCAACCACCTAGTGGGTGCCAAATTATGTTGCCTAGTCTCATCAACCTGCACCTGCGCCAAAGCCCTCCATACCCCTCCCACCCATATACCTATCCAAATTTCTCTTCAATGTTGCCTTCCATCCCGCATCCACCACTTCTGCCGGAAGCTCATTCCATCTTCTAGGCAAAGTAGTTCCACTTAAATGTTTCACCTTTCACCCTAAGCCCATGACTGCTAGTTCCAGTCCCACTCAACCTCAATGCAAAAAGCCTGCTTACATTTACCATATCTAAATCCCTCATAATTTCGTATACCTCGATCATATCATTCCTCATTTTCTAAGAGCTCAGATCACTGACATGTTTGGCACCAAGACATCCCTGTCGGCCTGCCAGCGCACAGACGGCGCGGGAAGGATCCGAACAGCTGCAAATTCAGAGCTGTGCTGGAGAGAGAGAGAGAGAGCCCACCAGCTGTCTTGCATTCACATCCACAGCTGAACCACAACACATCCTGCTGCCCTTGCTTGTACACTGTCCACTCTCTCTCACCCTGCAGGACAGTATCACAGGGAGACTGCGACAGATCACTGTCTCAGTAGAGACATGGGGTAGAATGCCCTCCCACCCCCCCATGTCTAGTTCAGCCCATCGAGCAAAGCTACAGTACCTCACACAGCAATCCAATTCCCCACCAGTTTTCCCTACACCCTAAACTGATTCCACAACCTATGGGCTCACTTTCAAGGACTCTGCAGCTCACATTCTCAGTATTATTTATTTATTTGTATGATTTGTCTCCTTTTGCACATTTGTTGTTTGTCAGTTTTTGTGTGCGTAGGCTTTCACTGATTCGGTTGTAATTCTCTGTTCCACTGTAAATGCCTGCAAGAGACTTAATCTCGAGGCAGTATATGATGACACATATATACTTAGATAATAAACTAATTTGACAACTAATCTCATCAACTTCCCTCACATTCTACCCCTCACCCTCATACCAAGGACAGTTTATACCAGCCATTTAACCAGGAGACAACTGGAGCGCCTTGGAGAGAGGGAGAACTCCACGCGGACAGCACCCAAGGTCAGGATCAAACCTGGGTCTCTGGCACTGTGAGGCGGCAGCAGCTCTACCCACTACATCGCTGGGCACATGGAGCTCCAGAAGGAAGAATGGACAAAGCTTCTGGTACAGAACGGGAGGTGTGGGTACAGTGACTGTGCAGCCCGCCGCTTACAGTGGAATGGGTTAAACTACAGGAACTCAATCTGCATCAAATACAAATGAAAACACAGCCTCTCGAGCTGAAAGCAGCTGATTCATAAACACAGGCATGCTCCCAAAACCCACATCATCAACAACAAGGCACCAAGCCCAGCTGCCCGATCCCCATCGGTGTCGTCATCAGCAGAGGCAGTCTATTGACCAGGGCCACAGCCACTGCCTTATGTTGCCAATCAGTCACCACTCCATAGTTGGGCATACAGCTTCAGTACCACAGGCTGAAGGTTCAACAAATAGCTCCAGCAGATTCAATGCTGGAAAGCTCAGCTTAACCATCCCAAACCCATTGGCAGGCACACAAATAGTCTGTGGATGCCATCTCCTTCATTTCTGAAGCATCAGGACAGTAAAGGCACCAACATCAGACGATAAATATTATTCATTAATATAATTCCAAGCAAACTCACGACTCTGTGCCTCCCTCTGCAACTGTATCTTTGATTTCCTGACCAACAGACTGCAGTCAGTAAGGAAAGGCAGCCACAGCTCCATCATGATTACTCTCAACGCTTGTACTCCACAAGGTTGCATCCTCAGCCCCCTGCTCTACTGCCTGTACACTTATGACTGTGTGGCCAGACTCTGCTCCAACTCCATCCACACGTTGGTAGACAATACCACTGTGGTGGGCCACATCCCAAACAGCAATGAGTACGAAAAGCAGGGAGAGAGCTAGTAACATGGAGTCATGACCACCACCTTTCCCTCAATGCCAGCAAAACAAAACAGCTGGTCACTGACTTTAGAAAAAGAGGTGCAGTGAACATGCTCCTGCCTACGTCAACCAGGTGGAGGTTGAGAGCTTCAAATTCCCAGCAGCGCACATCACCAAAAACCTGTCCTGCTCTAACCACGTAGTCATCGCAGACAAGAAAGCTCACCTCAGGAAGGAAAATAAATTTGTCACATCCCCATCTAACCTTACCAATGATTGTCAATGCACCATAGAAAGTATCCTATTTGGATGCCAGACAGCTTGGTAGGGCAACTGCTCTGCACAAGGAACTGCAGAGAGTTGTGGACACAGCTCAGTATGTCACAGAAACCAGCCTACACTTCTCAATGCACCAGTAAAGCAGCCAGCATAATCAAAAACCCACCCACCCACGACATTCACTCTTTCCACTTTTCTATTGGGCAGAAGATACAAAAGCCTGAAAGCACGTACCAACAAGCTCACGATTCTTCTCCACTGTTATAAGACGATACTATAGTTTCCCAGTATGATCATTTTGACACTTGATCATACAGTCCAGCTCAATACAGCTTGCAAGTTATCATTTACCTGCACTGCTCTTTCTCTGTAGCTGTTACACTTTATTTGACATTGTTATTGTTTCACCTTGTTCTGCCTCAACGCGCTGTGCAATGACTTGATCTGTATGATCAGTATGCAAGACAAGCTTTTCACTATCGCATCACGTGACAATAAACTAATTCCATTTCCTCCCTCCATCTGCTGCTCTCCCCTTCCCTTCGTACTTACCTCCATTGTTGTCTCCCTTTCTCTCCCACAGTCTCTCACAAGTTAGTGATCGATTACTGGCAAATCTTCATGTCATCAGTCTAAATGCTATTCATTCCATCAGGTAACCAAGTCCCATTTGAGTTAACAATTAACTCTTGATCCAAAGAATTCACAGCAATTTCAGCCCAGGCCAAAGGAATTACCCACAGTGTGCCCTCACCACCAGTTACATACCAGTGTTACTCAGTAACATACCTGTTCCCACCAGTACTGTACCCCAGTGTTATACAGTGACAGATCTGTCTCCACCAATACTGTACCACAGTGTTATACAGTGACAGACCCATCCCCACCAGTACTACACCCGTGTTATACAGTGACAGACCCATCCCCACCAGTACTGTACTCCAGTTATACAGTGACAAACTCATCCCCACCAGTACTGTACCCGTGTTACACAGTGACAGACCTGTCCCCACCAGTACTGTACCCCAGTGTTATACAGTGACAGATCTGTCTCCACCAATACTGTACCACAGTGTTATACAGTGACAGACCCATCCCCACCAGTACTACACCCGTGTTATACAGTGACAGACCTGTCCCCACCAGTACTGTACCCGTTATACAGTGACAAACCCGTCCCCACCAGTACTGTACCCGTGTTACACAGTGACAGACCTGTCCCCACCAGTACTGTACCCGTTATACAGTGACAAACCCGTCCCCACCAGTACTGTACCCGTGTTACTCCGTGACATACCTGTCCCCACTAGTACTGTACCCGTGTTATACAGTGACAGATCCATCCCCACCAGTACTGTACTCCAGTGTTATACAGTGAGAGACCTGTCCCCACCAGTACTGTACCCATGTTACAGTGACAGACGCATCCCCACCAGTACTGTACCCCAGTGTTACACAGTGACAGACCCGTCCCCACCAGTACTGTACCCGTGTTACACAGTGACAGACCCATCCCCACCAGTACTGTACCAGTGTTACACAGTGACAGACCCGTCCCCACCAGTACTGTACCCCAGTGTTATACAGTGACAGACCTGTCCCCACCAGTACTGTACCCATGTTACTCAGTGACAGACCCGTCCCCACCAGTACTGTACCCATGTTATACAGTGACAGACCTGTCCCCACCAGTACTGTACCCGTGTTACAGTGACAGATGCATCCCCACCAGTACTGTACCCCAGTGTTACAGTGACAGATGCATCCCCACCAGTACTGTACCCCAATGTTATACAGTGACAGACCCATCCCCACCAGTACTGTACCAGTGTTACACAGTGACAGACCCATCCCCACCAGTACTGTACCCCAGTGTTATACAGTGACAGACCCAAGCCCACCAGTACTGTACCCCAACGTTATACAGTGACATACCTGTCCCCACCAGTACTGTACCCCAGTGTTACACAGTGACCGACCCGTCCCCACCAGTACTGTACCCGTTATACAGTGACAGACCCATCCCCACCAGTACTGTACCCCGGTGTTATACAGTGACAGACCCATCCCCACCAGTACTGTACCAGTGTTACACAGTGACAGACCCATCCCCACCAGTACTGTACCTGTGTTATACAGTGACAGACCCATCCCCACCAGTACTGTACCCATGTTATACAGTGACAGACCCGTCCCCACCAGTACTGTACCCCAGTATTATACAGTGACAGACCCGTCCCCACCAGTACTGTACCCCAATGATATACAGTGACAGACCCATCCCCACCAGTACTGTACCCCAATGATATACAGTGACAGACCCATCCCCACCAGTACTGTACCCGTGTTACACAGTGACAGACCCATCCCCACCAGTGCTGTCCCCCAGTGTTATACAGTGACAGACCCGTCCCCACCAGTACTGTACCCCAATGATATACAGTGACAGACCCATCCCCACCAGTACTGTACCCCGGTGTTATACAGTGACAGACCCATCCCCACCAGTACTGTACCCATGTTATACAGTGACAGACCCGTCCCCACCAGTACTGTACCCCAATGTTATACAGTGACAGACCCGTCCCCACCAGTACTGTACCCATGTTATACAGTGACAGACCTGTCCCCACCAGTACTGTACCCATGTTACACAGTGACAGACCCATCCCCACCAGTACTATACCCCAGTGTTATACAGTGACAGACCCGTCCCCACCAGTATTATACCCGTGTTATACAATGACAGACCCATCCCCACCAGTACTGTACCCCAATGATATACAGTGACAGACCCGTCCCCACCAGTACTGTACCAGTGTTACAGTGACAGACCCGTCCCCACCAGTACTGTACCAGTGTTACACAGTGACAGACCCATCCCCACCAGTACTGTACCCCAATGTTATACAGTGACAGACCCATCCCCACCAGTACTGTTTCCGTGTTATACAGTGACATACCTGTCCCCACCAGTACTGTACCCATTATACAGTGACATACCTGTCCCCACCGGTACTGTACCCCAGTGCTACACAGTGACAGACCCGTCCCCACCAGTACTGTACCCGTTATAGTGACAGACATGTCCCCACCAGTATTATACCCGTGTTATACAGTGACAGACCCATCCCCACCGGTACTGTACTCTGGTGTTATACAGTGACAGACCCATCCCCACCAGTACCGTACCCCAATGATATACAGTGACAGACCCATCCCCACCAGTACTGTACCCCCATGTTACAGTGACAGACCCGTCCCCACCAGTACTGTACCAGCGTTACACAGTGACAGACCCATCCCCACCAGTACTGTACCCATGTTATACAGTGACAGACCCGTCCCCACCAGTACTGTACCCCAATGTTATAGAGTGACAGACCCGTCCCCACCAGTACTGTTTCCGTGTTATACAGTGACATACCTGTCCCCACTGGTACTGTACCCGTGTTACACAGTGACAGACCCGTCCCCACCAGTACTGTACCCATTATACAGTGACAGACCTGCCCCCACCAGTACTGTACCCATGTTATACAGTAACAGACCCATCCCCACCAGTACTGTACCTGTGTTACAGTGACAGACCTGTCCCCACCAGTACTGTACCCGTGTTACTCCGTGACATACCTGTCCCCACTAGTACTGTACCTGTGCTATACAGTGACAGATCCATCCCCACCAGTACTGTACCCATTATACAGTGACAGACCTGTCCCCACCAGTACTGTACCCGTGTTACTCCCTGACATACCTGTCCCCACTAGTACTGTACCTGTGCTATACAGTGACAGATCCATCCCCACCAGTACTGTACCCATTATACAGTGACAGACCTGTCCCCACCAGTACTGTACCCATGTTACTCAGTGACAGACCCGTCCCCACCAGTACTGTACCCGTGTTATACAGTGACAGACCCATCCCCACCAGTACTATACCCCAGTGTTACTCAGTGACAGACCCATCCCCACCAGTACTATACCCCAGTGTTATACAGTGACAAACCCGTCCCCACCAGTACTCTACCCGTGTTAGTAACATACCTGTCCCCACCAGTACTGTACCCGTGTTACACAGTGACAGACCCGTCCCCACCAGTACTGTACCCGTTATACAGTGACAGACCTGTCCCCACCAGTACTGTACCCGTGTTACTCAGTGACAGACCCGTCCCCACCAGTACTGTACCCGTGTTATACAGTGACAGACCTGTCCCCACCAGTATTATACCCCAGGTGTTACTCAGTGACAGACCTGTCCCCAACCAGTACTATACCCCAGTGTTATACAGTGGCAGACCCGTCACCACCAGTACTATACCCCAGTGTTCTACAGTGACAGACCCAACCCCACCACTGTACCAGTGTTATACAGTGACAGACCCATCCCCACCAGTACTGTACCCCAATGTTATACAGTGATAGACCCATCCCCACCAGTACTGTACCCGTGTTACACAGTGACAGACCCATCCCCACCAGTACTGTACCCCAGTGTTACACAGTGAGACCCATCCCCACCAGTACTGCACCCGTGTTATACAGTGACAGACCCGTCCCCACCAGTACTGTACCCCAATGTTATACAGTGACAGACCCGTCCCCACCGGTACTATTTCCATGTTATAGTGACATACCTGTCCCCACCAGTACTGTACCCGTTATACAGTGACATACCTGTCCCCACCAGTGCTGTACCCCAGTGTTACTCCGTGACATACCTGTCCCCACTAGTACTGTACCCCAGTGTTATACAGTGACAGATCCATCCCCACCAGTACTGTACCCATTATACAGTGACAGACCTGTCCCCACCAGTACTGTACCCATGTTATACAGTGACAGACCTGTTCCCACCAGTATTGTACCCGTGTTACTCAGTGACAGACCCGTCCCCACCAGTACTGTACCCATTATACAGTGACAGACCTGCCCCCACCAGTACTGTACCCATGTTATACAGTAACAGACCCATCCCCACCAGTACTGTACCTGTGTTACAGTGACAGACCTGTCCCCACCAGTACTGTACCCGTGTTACTCCGTGACATACCTGTCCCCACTAGTACTGTACCTGTGCTATACAGTGACAGATCCATCCCCACCAGTACTGTACCCATTATACAGTGACAGACCTGTCCCCACCAGTACTGTACCCGTGTTACTCCCTGACATACCTGTCCCCACTAGTACTGTACCTGTGCTATACAGTGACAGATCCATCCCCACCAGTACTGTACCCATTATACAGTGACAGACCTGTCCCCACCAGTACTGTACCCATGTTACTCAGTGACAGACCCGTCCCCACCAGTACTGTACCCGTGTTATACAGTGACAGACCCATCCCCACCAGTACTATACCCCAGTGTTACTCAGTGACAGACCCATCCCCACCAGTACTATACCCCAGTGTTATACAGTGACAAACCCGTCCCCACCAGTACTCTACCCGTGTTAGTAACATACCTGTCCCCACCAGTACTGTACCCGTGTTACACAGTGACAGACCCGTCCCCACCAGTACTGTACCCGTTATACAGTGACAGACCTGTCCCCACCAGTACTGTACCCGTGTTACTCAGTGACAGACCCGTCCCCACCAGTACTGTACCCGTGTTATACAGTGACAGACCTGTCCCCACCAGTATTATACCCCAGGTGTTACTCAGTGACAGACCTGTCCCCAACCAGTACTATACCCCAGTGTTATACAGTGGCAGACCCGTCACCACCAGTACTATACCCCAGTGTTCTACAGTGACAGACCCGTCCCCACCAGTACTGTACCCCAATGTTATACAGTGATAGACCCATCCCCACCAGTACTGTACCCGTGTTACACAGTGACAGACCCATCCCCACCAGTACTGTACCCCAGTGTTACACAGTGAGACCCATCCCCACCAGTACTGCACCCGTGTTATACAGTGACAGACCCGTCCCCACCAGTACTGTACCCCAATGTTATACAGTGACAGACCCGTCCCCACCGGTACTATTTCCATGTTATAGTGACATACCTGTCCCCACCAGTACTGTACCCGTTATACAGTGACATACCTGTCCCCACCAGTGCTGTACCCCAGTGTTACTCCGTGACATACCTGTCCCCACTAGTACTGTACCCCAGTGTTATACAGTGACAGATCCATCCCCACCAGTACTGTACCCATTATACAGTGACAGACCTGTCCCCACCAGTACTGTACCCATGTTATACAGTGACAGACCTGTTCCCACCAGTATTGTACCCGTGTTACTCAGTGACAGACCCGTCCCCACCAGTACTGTACCGGTGTTATACAGTGACAGACCCGTCCCCCACCAGTACTGTAACCCCAATGTTATACAGTGACAGACCCGTCCCCACCAGTACTGTTTCCGTGTTATACAGTGACATACCTGTTCCCACCAGTACTATACCCATGTTATACAGTGACATACCTGTCCCCACCAGTACTGTATCCCAGTGTTATACAGTGACAGACCTGTCCCCACCAGTACGGTACCCATGTTACTCAGTGACATACCTGTCCCCACCAGTACTGTATCTGTGTTACTCAGTGACAGACCTGCCCCCACCAGTACTGTACCCCAGTGCTACAATGACAGACCCATCCCCACCAGTACTATATCCCAGCATTATAGTGACAGACCCTTCCCCACTAGTACTGTACCCGTGTTACTCATTGACATACCTGTCTCCACCAGTACTGTACCAGTGTTTTACAGTTTACAGACCCGTTTACCCAATATCAATATTATACAGTGACCAACCTGTCCCCACTAGTAGCATACGCCAGTATTATACAGTGATAGATCTGTGTCTGATAGCACTGTAATTTATAGAGTGCGTGCATGCATGCGTGCAACTATTCGAATGCATCAATTGATGAAAGGTAGCATGTAATTATCTATGGAATGAATGTCCTCTGGGTACGTGCCACCTTGTAATTGCCTCGAAAAATTGTTGTGGCTGGGATAACAGAAATGTGTGTAACTGCTCCTTTTAAGGTTGTTTTGCCTCTTGCTGCCGACACCATTTGGGCTCTCTATTGACCCAAGTTTCCATCCTGTCCTTTTGTCTGCTTCCCTTTAGCACTCCAGCCCTTCATCCCTAAGTACAAACCCTAAGCAAAAGCAGGTGTATGGCCCTGCATCCATTGAATTATTCCTTAGTGGCGACCTCTGTGACTGTCACTGATCATGGCCACACCGGGGCTGGTGCCTACACGTAACTGCTCGACAAGGTCAGCTGATCATCCTATCCTTCCCCAAATGAACCTGTCGGGGAAGTGGCAGAGGGCCCCAAGGACAGAAGAACATAAGAATTAGGAGCAGACGTAGGCCATCAGTTCCACCTGCCTATCTTTTCCACATAACCCTTAGTTCCCCTGCTGTGCAAAAATCTATCCAAACTTGTCGTAAATATATTTACTGAGGTAGCCTCCACTTCATTGGCAGAGAATTCCACAGATTCACCACCCTCTGGGAAAAGCAGTTTCTCCTCATAGAAACGTAGAAAACCTACAGCACAATACAGGTCCTTCAGCCCACAATGCCGTGCTGAACATGTACTTATTTTAGAAATTACCTAGGGTTACCCATTGACATTTATTTTTCTAAGCGCCATGTACCTATCCAGGAGTCTCTTAAAACACCCTATCGTATCCACCTCCACCACTGCCGCCGGCAGCCCATTCCACGCACTCATAACCCTCTGTGTAAAAAAACTTGCCCCTGTCATCTCCTCTGTACCTACTTCCAAGCACTTTAAAACTGTGTCCTCTCGTGTTAGCCATTTCAGCCCTGGGAAAAAGCCTCTGACTATCCACACGACCAATGTCTCTCATCATCTTATACACCTCTTTCAGGTCACCTCTCATCCTCCGTCGCTCCAAGGAGAAAAGGCCTAGTTCACTCAACGTATTGTCATAGGGCATGCTCCCCAATCTAGGCAACATCTTTGTAAATCCTCTCTGCACCCTTTCTATAATTTCCACATCTTTCCTGTAGTGAGGTGACTAGAACTGAGCACAGTACTCCAAGTGGGGTCTGACCAGGGTCCTATACAGCTGTAACATTACCTCACAGCTCTTGAACTCAATCCTACAGTTGATGAAGGTCAATACACCGTATGCCTTCTTAACCACGGAGTCAACTTGCACAGCAGCTTTGAGTGTCCTATGGACTCAGACCCCAAGATCCCTCTGATCCTCCACATTGCCAAGAGTCTTACCATTAATACTATATTCTGCCATCATATTTGACCTATCAAAATGAACCACCTCACACTTATCTGGGTTGAACTCCATCTGCCACTTCTCAGCCCAGTTTTGCATCCTATCAATGTCCCACTGTAACCTGACAGCCCTCCACACTATCCACAACACCCCCAACCTTTGTGTCATCAGCAAATTTACTAACCCAACCCTCCACTTCCTCATCCAAGTCATTTATAAAAATCACAAAGAGTAAGGGTCCCAGAACAGATCCCTGAGGCACACCACTGGTCACCGACCTCCATGCAGAATATGACCCACCTACAAACACTCTTTGCCTTCAGTGGGCAAGCCAATTATGGATCAACAAACCAAGGTCCCCTTGGATACCATAGCTCCTTACTTTCTCAATAAGCCTTGCATGGGATACCTTATCAAATGCCTTGCTGAAATCCATATGCATTACATCTACTGCTCTACCTTCAATGTGTTTAGTCATATCCTCAAAAAATTCAGTCAGGCTCGTAAAACACGACCTGCCTCTGACAAAGCCAAGCTGACTATTCCTAATCATATTATGCCTCTCCAAATGTTCATAAATCCTGCCTCTTAGGATCTTCTCCATCAATTTACTAACCACTGAAGTAAGACTCACTGGTCTATAATTTCCTGGGATATCTCTACTCCCTTTCTTGAATAAGGGAACAACATCCGCAACCCTCCAATCCTCTGGAATCTCTCCCGTCCCCATTGATGATGCAAAGATCATCGCCAGAGGCGCAATCTCCTCCCTCACCTCCCACAGTGGCCTGGGGTATATCTCATTCAATTCTGGTGACTTATTCAACTTGATGCTTTCCAAAAGCTCCAGCACATCCTCTTTTTTAATGTCTATATGCTCAAGCTTTTCAGTCCGCTGTAAGTCATCCCTATAATCGCCAAGGTTCTTTTCCGTAGTGATTACTGAAGTAATGTATTCATTAAGTACCTCCGTTATCTCCTCCGGTTCCATACACACTTTTCCACCGTCACACTTGATTGGCTGCATTCTCTCACGTCTTATCCTCTTGCTCCTTCACATACTTGTAGAATGCCTCCGGGTTTTCCTTAATCCTGCTCGCCAAGGCCTTCTCATGGGCCCTTCTGGCACTCCTAATTTCATTCTTAGCTCCTTCCTGCTAGCCTTGTAATTTTCTAGATCTCAATCACTACCTAGTCTTTTGAACCTTTCATAAGCTTTTCTTCTGAATCTTGAGGCCATCTCCATCCTAAATCTATTCCCCTGAATCTCGAGGCTATGTCCCCTAGTTCTAGTCTCACTTACCAGAGGAAACAACTTTCCTGCCTCTATCTTATCTATCCCTTTCATAATGTTATACCTTTCTTATAGGTACCCTGTCATTCTTCCGAATTCCACTCAATTCCAACTAGTATGGTGGGTGTGGACATGGAAGGGAAAGGAGGTATTATTTGGGTCAAGAGAGATCAATTTCACTTCATATGGAGAGTCACTAATCATCCTAATCACTGCCCGCCCTGATTCCCATTCACAAACTTCTCCCTCATCACCTACCAAGCAATCGAAGTTCAAAGTAAATGCATTATCAAATATAATATTGTCACTATATAGCAACTTGAGATTCAATTCCTTGTGGGCATTTACAGGAAAAATAATAAATACAATAGAATTTCTGAAAAACTATACACAAACATACAAAGACTGACAAACAACCAGCACGCAAAAGACAAACCGCAAATATAAATAATACTGAGAACAAGAATTGCAGTGAGTCCTTGAAAACGAGTCTGTAGGTCATACAACCTGTTCGGAGTAGTGTTGCATGAAGTTATCCACGACAGATTTTCCTGAACTTGGTGGTGTGGGATTTAAAGCTCCTGCATTTCCTGCCCAATGGCAGTAGCAAGAGGAGGGCATAGCCTGAATGATGGGAGTGCTGTTTTCCTGCTGCTGCGTTCCACAGAAATGTACTCAATCGTGGGGAGAGCTTTGTCTGTGGTAAATTTCTCAGTGTCACCTCAAGAGGCTGGCAGTCTTCAGGCAGGAGGCTGGGACGGAGCTCAGAGACCTGATATGGATGGCCAAAGAGAAAGAGGCTGTCAGGGACAGACGTCCACAAGGATCTGGGCAAGAGGCAAACGGCTGATACTAAAGCATTACCTATAACTTTCACTTCCTGTCACAGTTCTCTTCCAGTGTCTTCCTTTACAGATATCAAGAGTGCTGTCAGAATACAAAACAGCTAGGATATATTTATTTTGATTAATTTTTGGAATGTAGACAATTTCCTGTTGGCCTGCTCCCTTCCGTCCTTCTTGAAGTGGAGGCTGTCAGTTTGGGAAGTGCTGTTGTAGTAGCCTGGGTTGGTTACCGCAGCATATTTTGAATCCGGAATAACTTGCAGTCGCTGTGCACCACTTAGAATATTGAAAAGACTGCCAAACAAACTGATTACCGTGCAGGAAAAAAGGCACCAAAGCTGCTGTAGAGTTGTATTCATCTCGAGTCAGGTTTACTATCACTGACAGGTGTTGTGAAATTTGTTGTTTTGTGGCAGCAGTACAGCAAAATACACAAAATATACTATAAATTACAATAAGGAATATATATTTTTAAAAAGTAAATAAGTAGTGGAGAAAGAGGGGGAAAATAGTGAGGCTATGTCCATGGGTTCATTGTCCATTTAGAAATCCGAAGCCAGAGGGGAAGAAGTTGCTCCTAAAATATTGAATGTCGTGTCTTCAGGCTCGTTTACCCCCTCTCTGGCGCTGGGAATGAGAAAAGGGCATGTACGGGGTGGTGGGGTCCTTACTGATGGACACCACCCTTCGGAAATATCCTTGATGGTGAGGAGGCAAGTGCCCCTGAGGGAGCTTCCATCAGGGAAGTTGAAAATAATCCATTAAGCTCCTGACTTGTGGCTTGAAGATGGTGGAAAGGTCTGAGACAGCCTTTGATCTACTCTTGCGGCCACACTACCTTTGAATTTGGTTTAGCTCAGCTTTTGGTCTATAGTGCTCATATGGGCCTTACTGCTGTTAAGATACCTGCAGGACGTCACTGCCTGAATGAGATTTTATTAGCCTCTGCCTGAATGCCGTCTGAGTTTTGCTGCATGCAGACATGGATTGCTTCATTGGCAAAGGGCTTGTGAACAGCGCTGAGCATCGTGCAGTCGCTGGCAACAGATTACCAGTGAGCAGCACACTACAGAGGAAGGGTCATTTGATAGCATTCTTGTCATGATGCTGGGATAGTCAAAATGAGATTACATTTACATACATCGAAATACAGCGTACAGTGAAATGCATTGGAACACACACAAAATGCTGGAAGCACTCAGCAGACCAGGCAGCACCTATGGAAAAGAGTAAACAATTGATGTTTCAGGCAGAGACCCTTCATCAGGACTGGAAAGAAAGAGAAGCCAGTAAGAAGTTGGGAGGAGGGGAGGAAGAAGTCCTGAGTGTGGCTTCAATGATAAGGCCACACTCAGGTTAAAGCATCAACACCTTACATTCCGTCTGGGTAGCCTCTAACCTGATGGCACCAACATCAATTTCTCTAACTTCCAGTAACTGCCCCCCTCCTCTTCTTCACCATTTTTCATTCCTGTTTCCCTCTCTAGCCTTATCTCCTTACCTGCCCATCACCTCCCGCTGGTGCTCCTCCCCCTTCCCTTTCTCCCATGGTCTTCTGCTCTCTCCTATCAGATTCCCCCGTCTCCAGCCCTTTATCTCTTTCACCAGTCAAATTCCCAGCTTTTTACTTCCACCCCCTCCCTGGTTTCACCTATCACTTTGTACTTCTTTCTCCCTTCTCCCCACCTTCTCATTCTGACTTTCTCCTTCCTTTCCAATACTGATGAAGGGTCTCAGCCTGAAACGTCGACTGTTTACTCTTTTCCATAGACGCTGCCTGGCCTGCTGAATTCCTCCAACATTTTATATGTGTTGCTTTGGATTTCCAGCATCAGAAGATCTTCTTGTGTTCGTGAAATGAATTATTTTCATCAATCACCACTACAGTCCAAGATAGTGCTGGGGGTAGTCTGCAAGTATTGCCGCACTTGTGGCACCAGAATAGCATTCCCACACCTCACTAATCCTAAAGTACATCTTTGGAATGTGGGAGGAAACCAGAGGAAGCCCATGCTGTCATGGGGGTTTCAAGCTCCTTACAGACAGCAGTGGGAATTGAACTCCAACCAGTGATCACGGATGCTGTAAAGCGATTGTAGTAAGAACTACAGTACCATACTGTCAGGGTACTACAGCAGAAAAACGAGCACTGTGGCCCACCTAACACATGCCAACCTGATCTTCTGCCTAGTCCCATCTACCTACCTCCAGACCATATCCCTCCATCCATGTGCCTATCCAAGCTTCTCTTAAATAATACAAACCTGTAACCACTACCTCCACTGGTAGCCACTGCACACTTGCACCACCTTCTGAGTGCAGAAGCTTCTCCTCAGATTCCCCAAAAATATTTCACCTTCCATCCTAAACCTATAACCTCTAGCTTTTAGTCTTACCCAACTTGAGGGCATTCACCCCATCTATACTCCCCTCATAATCTTGTATACCTCTACAAGATCTCCTCTTAATCTCCTACACTCCAGTGAAAAAAGCCCTAACCTATTCAACCTTTCCCTTTAACTCAGGTCTTCAAGTTCCAGCAACAGCCTTGTAAATTTTCTCTGTACTCTCTCAACCTTATAGATATCCTTCATGGAGGTAGGTGACCAAAACTGCACACAATACTCCAAAATTAGGCCTCACCAACATCGTATACAACTTCAACATAACACTCCAACTCCTCTGCTGAATACCCTGATTTATGAAGGTCAATGTGCCAACTCCACTTACGACCCTTTCTACCTGTGATGCCACTTTCAAGGAATTATATATCTCTGTATTCCCAGGACCATCTGTTCTACCAGGCACCTCAGTGCCCTACTATCTACTATGTAAGCCTTAACCTATTTTGTCCACCCAAAGTATGACACCTCACACTATTACACCTGCCATTTTTCAGTCTATTTTTCCAGCTGGCCAAGATCACATTATAAGTTTCAATCACTTCCCCCGTTGTCCAGTACACCCCCAATCTTGGTGTCAACCACAAATTTGCTGATCCAGTTTACCACATCACCTAAATCATTAATACAGATGACAAACAGCAATGGACTCACCACCGATCTCTATAGAACACCACTATTCTCACAGACAGAACCCAGGCTGTAAAAATAGGGGACAAGCTCTCCTCTACAATCACTCTGAGCACAAGCGCCCCACAAGGCTGTGTACTCAGCCCCTGCTGTACTCACTGTACACCTATGATTGTGTAGCCAAGTTTCCATCAAACTCAATATACAAGTTTGCTGATGACACAACAATTGTAGACCGTATCGCAGGTAATGATGAGTTTGAGTACAGAGACGAAATTAAGAACCCGGTGGCATGGTGTGAAGACAGTAACCTATCCCTCAATGTCAGCAAGACGAAGGAATTGGTTGTTGACTTCAGAAGGAATAGCGGACCGCACAACCCAATTTACATTAGTGGTACGCAAGTGGAACAGGTCAAAAGCTTTAAGTTCCTCGGGGTCAATATCACAAATGACCTGACTTGGTCCAACCAAGCAGAGTTCACTGCCAAGAAGGCCCACCAGCGTCTTTACTTCCTGAGAAAACTAAAGAAATTTGGCCTGTCCCCTAAAACCCTCACTAATTTTTATAGATGCACCGTAGAAAGCATTCTTCTCGGGTGCATCACAACCTAGTATGGAAGTTGTCCTGTCCAAGACCGAAAGAAGCTGCAGAAGATCATCAACACGGCGCAGCACATCACACAAACCAATCTTCTATCCTTGGACTCACTTTTCACCGCACGCTGTCGGAGCAGTGCTGCCAGGATAATCAAGGACACGACCCACCCAGCCAACACGCTTTTCATCCCTCTTCCCTCCGGGAGAAGGCTCAGGAGCAGATTTGGGAACAGCTTCTTTCCAACTGTGATAAGACTGCTGAACTGATCCTGACCCGGATCTGGGCCGTACCCTTCAAATATCCGGACCTGCCTCTCGGTTTTTTTTTTGCACTACCTTACTTTCCATTTTTCTATTTTCTATTTATGATTTATAATTTAAATTTTTAATATTTACTAATTTTTACTATTTTTAATACTTAATATTTGTAATCCAGGGAGCGTGAAGTGCAGAATCAAATATCGCTGTGATGATTGTATGTTCTAGTATCAATTGTTTGGTGATAATAAAGTATTCACAGGCCTCCAGTCAATGGGGCAACCATCTACTACTACTTTCCGTAGCCAATGTTGAATCCAATTTACTACATCATCCTGAATGCTGAGGGAGCTAATATTCTGGAACAAGACCCTCACGCAGGGCTTTGTCAAAAGCCTTGCTAAACTCCTAGTAGACAATGTTCACCACGTTTCCTTCATTAACCTTCTTGGTAACCTCCTCGAAAAACTCCATAAGATTACGACATACCACACACAAAGCCATGTTGATTATCCCTAATCAGGCCATGTCTATGAAAATACTTACATGTTTTGTTCCTTTGAATACCTTTCATAGTAACCAGAGGTGTAAACTCATCCAGCAATTACTCAATAATTTGATGTGGAAATGTTAAGACAAAAGCTGCTGCAATAATGATAAATAGTATTTTACATGGTGACACCTTTCTTCTATTTTAATCTCTTCCTGATTTACCCTGATTAATGCCAAGAGATTAGACAGTGCTGTGGGATATTTTTCCACTTTAAACACACTGTATAAGCATAAGAATTTTTTCTAGAATCAGTCACAAGTTACATTTTTGTTACAGATGCTGAACGATTTGGAAAAGAAACAAACTGAAAGAAAGCCCACAACTCCCTGGTGATGAACTTGACCTTGGAAAGGAACTGTGGATATACAACTGCTGTTATCATACGGACATTCAGTCTAACGTGGCAGAGAACACACTAGATCTCAGCAACTCTTAAAGGGACAGCCATGCAATACTGACAACTGGGCACTCCTTCATTTCACTGAAGAATCCAGCACACAATTGCAGAATGCTTAAGGTGAAGAAGCTGACCATTTGGTTTGTTGATCAAATTTCAATCCTGATTCTGAATCCACCCCAGCTCCATGTAAAAATAAACTGCATAAACCCACTCCTGTTCCTCACAGTCCTGCTAATGCTTTCCAGCTCCCCTCTGAATGCTAAAACTGAATCTGCTGTCCAGGCCCATTTTCAGCCCACTGTACAAACAGTGTTCCACCTCACTTCATTTTTGGTTTTGTTACCTAATGTTCCTTTTTAATGATCTTGAACAGTTGCTATCTGATCTGCCCACAACTTTCGTCATTTTAAATACCTCCCACCAGATCGCCCTGGCAGCCTCCTCTGTGCCAAAGTTTCTCCCTAACCCATTATCTGAAGTCCCTCTTTCAAGAAAGGTGGCACGGTAGTGATAAGCACAACGCTTTACAGTACTAGTGATCTGGGTTGAATTTCTCGCCACTGCCTGTAAGGAGTTTGTATGTTCTCCCTGTGACTGTGTGGGTTTCCTCCAAGTGGTCTACTTTCTTCCCACATTCCAAAGACAGACCGGTTAATTGGTCATGGTAAATTGTCCCATGATTAGGCGAGGGTTAAATTGGTGGGGGGGGGGGGTTGGTTGCTGGGCAGTGCAGCTCGAAGGGCCAGAAAGGCACATTAATCAATCAATAACTAAACAAATAATCTGCCGCATCCTCTTCAAAGCACTCATACCTTTCCTGAAGTTCATCATGACTTCCTTTCCTCTACTTATAAAGTTTAGAATCCCATAACCTTCTGTCAACCTTGGCACTTTCATCAGAATTAGGTTGAGTATCACTGATGTATGACATCAAATTTGTTATTTTTTGGCAGCAGTACAGTGCAAGTCATGAAAAAATTACAATCGGTAATAAAAAAAATATACTGCAAGAGAGAAATAGTGAGGTTGTGTTCATGGGTCCACAGACATTCAGAAAAATGATGGCAGAAGGGAAGGAGTTGTTTCTCAACATTGTGCATGCATCTTCAGGCTTCTATACCTCATCTCTGATGGTAGTAATGAGAGAGGGCATGTTGTGGATGGGAGAGTTCTGAATGATGGATGACGCCTTCTTGAAGCTTCACCTCTGAAGATGTCTTTAGTGGTGGGAGCACTTGTGCTGATAAAGTTTAAGGGAAAGGGGGATTCTCAAGATTCCTGTAAGCAATGAATTAAGTACTGACTATGTCTGTGACTGCAGTGTGTTTGAATAATGTCTCACAGCTGCCTTCTTTGGAGCAAGATGATTAAAGTTTGCCCACATCCACATCAGATGTCTCTGGGCTTGTCACACCTTTTGATTTTGACAAAAAAGCAGTACCTGATGGAAATTAGAACATTCCTTTCTTAATTAAAGCATAAATTTGAAGGATGTTCTTATCTTTGTAATTAAGTTGTGCCTCCAGCAAACCAGGTAGGACATTCTTTTCCTTAACTAAGGTGGCTGGAGTGTCTAACAAATTGATTGTACTTTTGTATCAATAGTCCATTGACTTGGCCGGAATAGTTATCAAACTGATTGTTCTGTATCAATAGTCCATTGACTTGACCGGAATGGTTATCAAACTGATTGTTCTTTTGTATCGGTGGCCTTATAACTTCTGACAATTCTGACATCGGGCAGTGAACTTGTAGAACCGCCGGGGAGATGAGAAAGGTTCTTTCCCTGATGTCGAGTCCAAGTTCACTCGCTGGCTGAGCTCGAAGAAATAAACAGGTGGAAAGTTAAGTAATGATCTTTTTGTGCTGTCGTTAATTGATCCAGCAAAGTTACGTTTACAGTGCCTTGGATAGAGATGGCTGAGTCTACAGCCCTCTGCATCCTCTTTCGATCCTATACATTGGGAGTCTCCATATTGGGCAGTGATAAAACCACTCAGAAACCTCGATGGTATATCTGTAGAAATTTGCTGTAATCTTTGGCGACAGGCCAAACCTCCTCAAGCATTGCCACTACCATGTCTTTGTGATTGTATCAATATGTTGGGCCCAGGATAAACCCTCTGAGATGCTGAGGCCCAGAAATTTGAAACTGCCCACCCTTTCCACTGATCCCTCAATGTGGACTGGTGTGTGTTCTCCTGACTTTTCCTTCCTGCAGTCCTCAAACAATTCCTTGGTCTTGTTGTTACTGAGTGTGAGGCTGTTATTGCAACACCTCTCAATCAGCCAATTCATTATCCCTCCAAACCCCATTCTCCCACCTTCTTCCTACAACCTTTGATACCCTTACTAATCAAGAACCTATCAACTGCCGTTTTCAATATACCCAATGCCACAGCCGTCTGTGGCAATGAATTCCACAGAAGGAAAAGCATTTCAGGATGTATATTGCATACATTTCTCTGACATTAAATGTACCTTTGAAACCTTTGAGATTCACCACCCTCTGGATAAAGAAACTCCTCCTCACCTCTGTTATAAATGGACTATTTTGAGTCTGTGCCCTTTGGTCCTAGACTCCCACTCTAAACGAAACATCTTCTCCATATCCACTCTAACCAGACCTTTCAATATTTGGTAAGTTTCAAAGCACACTGAGTTCCCCCAGCAGTTTGTTTTTGCTTCCACTATCTCAGTAGCCACTTCTTTTGGGAACACAGGATCTTCCACCATCAAGTCGCGGGATCATCAGCCTTTAGCCTGATAAACTTGCCCAAGACTGATTCCCCTTCTTCCTTTTTTAAGTATTATGTGACAGTTTGTAGAACTTTCTACCACAAGGTGAAAATAATACAAAGGGCTGCACAGTAGTGTAAAAGGTGGCACGCAAGCGGAGTGGTTAGCATACCACTACCACTATATATATATATAGCACCAGTGATAGGGGTTTAATTCCTGACACTCTAAGGAACTTGCATATCCTCCTCGTGACTGCATAGGTTTCTTCTGGATGCTCTGGTTTCTTACAAGATATATCCCAAAGACGTACCGGTTGCATGTCGTGGCATGCTACGTTGGCGCCGGAAACAATGGCCACACACGCGGGTGCATCCTGCACATCCCCGGACTGTGTTGGTCGTTGATGCAAGTGATGCATTTCACTGTATGTTTCAACGTTTTGACATAATGTGGCAAATAAAGCTAAGCTTTAAGGACATGATAATGATAGGCAAGTTTTGTAAACCACTGGACACAAAGTGCTTTGAGAAGGCAATTAGACGCCGGAGATTGGCAATCCTTTAAGCAGATGCTTACTGGTCAAAGCTGGCTGGTACTATAGAGCTATAATTTAGTCATGGAGAGGTTGAGGAAAGTCGTTGGGGAAAAAAACATGTCAAATAAAATTGTGGGATCTAAACTGATTTCATAAACAAGTAGAAGTGCATCAGAGAGAAGCTTTGACCTGAATTATCTGAAGAAATGTGCAACATTAGCAATGAGTGCTAATGAAATAAATAAATAAATAAATAAAAAGATAACTAAACCTTTCAGTCATTAGGTCTGCTCTGACCATCAACTAAACACATACTAATCCAGCACTCAGTTTAGTCTCCCTACATTCCCCTCAATTCTCTTCAGACTCACACATCACATTTCAAAGAGGCAAATTAACCCACGAAGTCAGAGGGAGAATGTGCAGACTCCACACAGACCGCACCAGGCTCCAGGATTGACCCTGGGTCTCTGGTGCTGTGGGTTAGCTCCTCTACCAGCTGTACCTCTGCAGAAGTTTTAGTTTCAAGAAATCACAGTGTGAAACGATGTGCAATTTATCTATGGAGCTGAATGAAAAGTAAAAAAAGAGCTTGACACAACAAGCAGCGGACAGACAGCACACAGCAGATTAACCATGTAACTGAAGTCAAATGCTAGGGGATAAGAAATGGATAAGCAGCTACTTTGCAGATTAAGCCAAAAGGAAAGAAATACAGGAGCTGTATTAGAAGATAAGAAAGCCAAACTAAATGTCACGAACTGAAATCTGCCTTGACAAAACCTGAAGTGGTGAAATAATTGACAAGGAACAAGCAAAGGAAGGATTAACTTCATTTATCACAAGTACGTTGAAGCTTACAATGAAATACGTCATTTGCGTCAACAACAAACATAGTCTGAATGTGCTGAGGTAGCCCATATGTGTTGCCACGCTTTTGGCATCAACATAGCATGCCCACAACTCATTAATCCTAACCTGTACGTTGTTGGAGTATGGGAGGAAACCAGAACATTGGGAGGAAATCCACACAGCCACGTGGAGAACATACAAACTCCTTACAGACAGCAATGGAAATTGAACATTATTCACTGGTGCCTGTTGAAAGAAAATGCTCAATGATTCAGTGCTTAATCAGTTCTGGTAAAACTCCTTTTTCACAAAGGGAGGTGACAGTGGTGAAGTTCAAGGTATTAGTATTTTGAAAAAAAGCAACTCTCAGGCCTTTGGAAAATAGTGGGGGCCGGTGAGAAACACCCAATGTGGAGTAAAAGACTTCTCATTAACAACAAGTGCCCGCTAAATTTGAAAGAACTTTACCCAGTTATTTATCAAAACAGACAATGAAATACATCATTTGTGTTAACAACCAACACAATGAGGGTGTGCTGGAGGCAGCCCACAAGTGTACAGTAGCTGTAATTCCAATGCCAACATAGCATTCTCACAGTGCTCAGCAGAATAACACAAAACACAGTAAGTAACAAAACAACAAAAAAGCAAGCTCCCTTCCAGCCACGCATATACCCAGTGCATTGACACAAGTCTTCTTCAGCCTCCAGTGAGCTCAGACTCAGGCTTTAACTTCCCCAGCAGAGCCATAGAGATTTGCAGACCAATGGACCCTTGGGCCTCTATCCTTGGCACCAATTCCAGGACACACCAATCACTAAACACTAGGCCTTGAACTCTGGACTGGCCGATGTTGGGACCCTGAACTCTAGGCCTTGAAGTCCCATCTCATCAAGTCACATACCCAGGGGATCAAGTTCAAAGTTCAAAGTAAATTTATTATCAAAGTGTGAGGCTCCTGTACCTTCTTCCTGATGGCAGCAATGAGAAGAAAGTGTGACTTGGCCATTGGAAGTCATTCCTTCTGCCCAGACCAAATTCTGACTCTGGTACCCACCAACAACTCGCTGACCGAGGGGCATTTTTGTCAATTTTCTGATGATCCAACCTCCAACCATAGACGTCTCTCATCTGCTTTGCTGGCCTTCGAACACAGAGTGTGATTTACACCTCTAATTCTCTCACATCTGTCTCTAAACCCTAACCTGACACCTAACTCCCCTCATTGTCCCCAAAACTATCTCTATGAACCTAAAGAAAAAAAATTAAAATACAACTAAATCTGAACTGCAACTCAGAGATCATAGCTCAGTGCCATCTTTGGAAACCATTAAGTTTCCCAATAATTCCAATCTTCAAAAGCAATACAGCAGATGGGAAAGAATCATCTCTTGGAGTTCATTCAGGTCATCATGTCCACACATGCTGAGGAGAAGAATGTAAGAGTGGTGTGATTTGAAAAGCACACAGATATGACAGATTGACCATTTGCAATAAAGTTGGAAAAAAAACATGAGAACTTATATTATTATAGCAGTTTTGCTAAATCATTCAGCACTATGGTCCATTTGGCCCATCATGGCTGTGCTTGCCCTGTGACAAAGTTCTACAGTTTGATTCACTTCTCCGTCATATTTTCAGTCATTTATGCAGCTTTATAGATGATAACAAAGCCTTTGACAGTGCAAACAACACTAATACAGCATGTTTTGAACCCAAGACCAATATTAAGCATCCATAATGAATCCTTGCTATCTAAGTGATGCTAAGGTACTAAAGAAAACAACAAGACTAAGTCAATCATTGGAGTAACTGATGCTCCCTTACACACAATTTATTTACTTAGTGACAGAACAGCACAATGGTTCAGCTGGCTGACTTGCGTCTCACAGCTTCTGAATCAGGTTCGATCCTGCCCTCCGGTGCTGTTTGCACATTCTCCCTTTGGGTTTACTCTGGGTGCTCCATTTTCTTTACACATCCCGATAATATGCAGGCTGGCAGGCGAAGAGGCTGATGTAAACTGCCCCAAGTGTGACAGTGAACGGTAGCAATCAAGAGAAGATGGGAATGTGCCGAGAATAGATAACAGGGAAAAGTGGTGTTTGAAATGGGATTGCATTCTGAGCCAGTATATACTCATTGGGCAGAAAGGCCTCCTTCTATGCCATAAGGAAATATGGTGCATGGTAGGAAAACAAACAAAACTGACTGTATCAAACAAATGACATTGGAACAAGCCCTGTATGTTCAAAGATTTGAAACAAAATGTCAGAAATACTGATAACATTGGCAAATATGCAGAGCTAACTGAAAAGGTGCATGTGGAAACAGTAAAATATGTGGATAACAGATAAACAGAAATGAGACAAAGTTCACATTCCTTGGAAATATCAGAGATGCCCAAATTGGGTATCCGAGAATGGGAATTGCTTCTGGATGATTCCGCAGCATTAAGGAAACATTTCAGTTAAAACAGAAGAGCTTATGAAACAATGACTCTTCCTTTTATTCACTAATGGGATTAAACATCTCATCCGTAATTGATCCTGGGAATGTAGTGGTACAGACTTTGGAAGCGTCTCCAGTATGCTGTAGGTTAATTAGAAGCAGCACGGTTTGAAGGAACAAGAGAGGGCAGGGCAGCAGGTGGCGTCTTCAGGGATTTTATCAAAACTTTAGACAAGGTCCCACATGGTCGACCAGTCCTGATGGCAAGATCACTTTGGATCCAAGGTGAGCTAGCCAGCAGGGTACAAAATTGGCCGGGTGGATAGAGTTGGAAGTGGTAGCAGACGGCTGTTTCTCACATTGGAGCCCTATGATATACAGATAACATTGGCACTGGGTCCCCCGTTGCTTGTCGTATATATTAATGATATGGAGGAGAGTGCAGGTGGCATGATTAGCAAATGTGTAGATGACACCAAAATTGGTGGTGTGGTGGACAGTGGAGGAGGTTATCTGACAGGATCTAGATCAACTGGGCAAGGGAACAGCAGACAGAATTTAACATAGATAAGTGTATTTTTGGAAGTTAAATCAGCACGGGACTTGCACTGTAAATAAGACCATAAGACATTGGAGCACAATGATAGGCTATTCAACCCATCGAGTATATGATAGAGAAATTAGAGAAACCCTTGAGGTACAAGTAGATGATTCCCTAAAAGGGGCAACATAGGTACACAAAGATGTGAAGGTGATGTGCAGCATAGTTGCCTTCATCAGTCAGGGTGTGGACTATAGAGGTATGGACATCATGTTACGGATGTACAATCTGTAAATGAGCTATGGAATACTGTGTGCATTTCTGTTTGCCTTACTAGATGAAGGATATGCTTCGACTAGTGAGGGTGCAGAGAAGATTCACAAAGACGTTTCTAGGACTGGCAAGCTTGAGTTATAAGAAGAGGCTGGATAGGCTCTTTTATAAACCTACCAATTCCCAGAGCTATCTCCTGTAAAAATGCTATTCCCTTTTCTCAGTTTCTTTGCCTCCGCTGCATCTGTTCCCAGGATGCAGCTTTCCTTTGCAGGACATCAGAGATGCCTTTCTTCTTCAAAGAACAGGATTTCGCTTCCTCTACTATTGATGCTGCCCTCAACTGCATTTCCTCTATTTCCCGAACACCCATGCTCACCCCATCTTCTCACTGATGAAGTTCCTCTTGTCCTCACCTACCATCCCATGAGCTCCCACATCCAACACATCATTCTACACAACTTCCACCATCTCCAAAGGGATTGTACCACTAAACATATCTTTGCCTCCCTTCCCTCTCTGCTTTCACATGGATCACTCTCTCCACAATTGCCTTGTCCATTCGACCCTCCCCACTAATCTCCCTCCCACACTTATAACTGCAAGCTGCCTAAGTGCTACACCTACCCATTCACCACCTCCCTCACCCTCATTCAGGGCCCCAATTAGTCCCTCCAACACTTCATCTGTGAATCTGCTGGGGTTGTCTTTTGTGTCTGCTGCTCCCGGTAGTCTCTCTTACATTGGTGAGACCCGTCGTAAAGTGGGGGACCACCTCATCGAGCACTTTCTCCATCCGCCAAAAGTGGAACTTCCTAGTGGCCAAACATTTTAATTCCTGTTTCCGTTCCAATGGTGCATGGCCTCCTTGTGTAAAGATGAGGTTACCCTCAGTGTGGAGGAGCAACACCCTATATTCAATTTGGGTAGTCTTCAACCTGATTGAAAGAATATCAATTTCTCCTTTTGGTAAAAAAAAAAAAATAATTCCTTCCTCCTTCTCCTATTCCCCACTCTGGCCATTGCCCCCTTCTCACCTCCCTATCACTTCCCTCTTGGTCCCTTCCTTCTGTTTCTCCAGTGGTCCACTCTCCTCTCTTATCAGGTTCTCTCTTCAGCATTTTACCTTTCCTACCCACCTGGCTTCACCTATCACCTTCTAGCTAGCCTTGTTCCCCTCCACACTACCCCCACCCCACCTTTTTTATTCTGGCTTCTGCCCCCTTTCTTTTCAGTCTTGAAGAAGGGTCTTGGCCCAAAGCATTGACTGTTTCTTCATTTCCACAGATGCTACCTGACCCGAGTTCCTGCAGCTTTCTGTGTGTTGCTTTGGGTACACTGGGCCTATTTTCTTGGAATGAAGGAAGCTGAGGGATGACCTCAAAGAGATTTATAAAATCATGAAGGTCAGAGATAAAGTAGTCTTTTTCTCAGGTTAGCGGAATCTAAAATCTAGAAGGTAGAGGTACAAAGTGAGAGAGAAAAGATTTAATGGGGATTTGAAAGAGAGGTTTCTCCCCACTGTAGGTGGTGGGTGTATGGAATGAGGAAGTGGTATAGGCAGGTACGATTACCATGTTTAAATGTCATTTGGACAGGTGCATGGATAAGAAAGGTTTTGGGGGATACGAGCCAAACACAGGCAAATGAAATTAGCTCATGAAAGCACGCTGGTTGGCATGAGTGAGTTGGGCTGTCGGGCCTGTTTCCACGCTGCAGCAGTTAGGTAAAACTTCGGTTAAGCCACACTTAGAAGTATTGTGTGTGACTCTGGATACGCCAGTATGGGAAGGCTGTGGAGGCTTTGAAAAGGGTACAAAAGAGCTTTCTTTACCAGGATTAGCAGTATGAGATACAAGGAGAGGTTGGACAAACTTGTGATTTTCTCCTTGGAGCATCGACAGCTGTGGGTAGAACTAACAGATTTACAAAATTATGAGAGACTGAGATAGGGTAGACATCAGTTTCCCAAGTAAAAATTTCAAATACTAAAGGACATACATTTAAGGTGGGGGGGGGGGGGGGGGAGTTTAAAGGAAATTTGAGGGGCAAATTTTATCTATTTATTTATGCAGAGAAAGTGGTAGATGCCAGGAATGGGTTACCAGAGGTGCTAGCGGAAGCAAAAATAATAGAGGTGTTTAAGAACCCTTCAAATAGGCATACAGATGTACAGGGAATGGATCATATGCATGCTGCAGGGATTTACAGGTATCCCCCACTATCCAAAAGTAAAGCAATCCTATGAAACCTCTCGTAAGCCGAAATGGCGTAAAGCGAAGAAGTAATTACCATTAATTTATATGGGAAAAATTTTTGAGCATTCCCAGACCCAAAAAATAACCTACCAAGTCATACCAAAAATCGGCACGTACACGCATGCGCACACATCTGCCCGTGCAAGGCTTCACAGTCATGGCAGTCTTTCTCGGGGTAAACATAAGTTTAAAGCAGGCACCTTTTTTCGTAAAAGCGAAAATCCTCTTCGGATTTCTTTCAGTTAGCGAAAACAGGTACTAATGTAGGTCTTTCGTAAAAGCGAAGTGGCATAAAGCCAGCTTTCATAAAGTGGGGGACACCTGTACTTTAATCGGGCATCTTGCCTCGGACAGACAAAGTGGGGCAAACAGTCTGTTCCTGGGTTTTATTGTTCGATCGCTCTATGTATTCTTTGTAGGCAAGTACAATGGAAGAACTCACACAAAAGAATGGAAGAAAACAAGAGAAAAAAGAATTTCTTAAATTCAAAGTTTCAATGGGTGGTTTCTTAGCAGAGCTCAAACACTAATAGGCTGAATCCCTGTCATCTGGCCAAAATTCCTTTGAGAAATAAAATGAATCAGAGTCAGGTTTATCACTGATGTGTCATGAAATTTGTTGCTTTGTGGCGGCAATACAGAGCAAGACATAAAAAAAAACTAAAAAATAATAAATAGTGCAAAAGAGGAATAGTGAGATAGTGTTCAGGACTGTTCAGAAATCTGATGGCAGAAGGGAGGAAGTTGATCCTAAAATGTTGAGTGTGGTCTTCAGACTCTGATGATAGTAATGAGAAGAGGGCACATCCCAGGTGGTGAGAGTCCTGCATTATGAATACTGCCTTCCTCGGGCACCCCCTTTTGAAGACATTCGGCCATATTGAACACATCATGCCAGATGGAAACAGATAAGGAAAAGGGAGACTGGTGTTAAAACCTTTAAACTATGTGGGTTGGAGGGGAATTGGCATGCAGTGGCATTCCCAAGTACCCACTGCCCCGGTTCTGTGGAAGTCGAATCCAGATAATGTCACTCAGAGACGGTGTAAGTACAAACTCTTTATTCAAAGTACCCGGGGCTTACTCAGTTAGTCGCTCAAACAGGAACAATCTGTGACTGTTCTTGCCTGGTCCACCAACTAACTCACAATTCCCCTTACAAAATGGATGTAGTCATTCAGATACACCCCACACAAACCAAGCTGAATCAAGACTTATCTATTGCTTGACAGTACCGAGAGACAAATTACAGAACAGGCCTCATACACAAACAGGCTGGAGTGGTCTTACCTCTGCACATGACTGCACAAAGAAACAAGGGGGAAGAACTATGGCTCAGCATTGCTTCACACATCTGTTGATCATCAGTGGTTTCTTTCAGAAAGAACAGGCTGCTATTGTTTAACTAACGAGTTAACCCTTTTACATACTTCATCAGTTCTTTGTGGTAAATGTCATGATTTGGGAGGTGATATCTGTGCAAGACCATAACACATAGCAAGATAATTATGCTATTCAGCCCATTGAATCTGCTCCATCATCCCATAATGGCAGATATATAACTCCTCTTAACCCCATTCTCCTGCTTTCCCTGTAACCTTTGACACACTCATTAAGAACCTAATAAGACCTAATAAGACAATAAGATGTAGCTGAGGTACATTGTGTAGGTGGTACACCCTGCAGCCACTGACCCCCACGGTGAGGGAATAACATTCAGGGTGGTGGAGGAGTGGTAATCTAGCCAGCTGATTTGTCTGGGATGGCATCAAGCATGGTGTTAGAACTGCACTTATCAGGGAAGTAAACAGTGCATCAGATTCCTGATTCACACCCTGTTGACCGGATATCAGAAGGTGACACACTTGTCACAGGACAAAGAGCCTCTCATCTCCCCTTGTAATCATGGCTTTTACGCAGCTGGTCATAGAGCTTGGAAACCGGCCCTTCAGCCAAACTGGTCCACGCCGACCAAGATTCCCATCTGAGCTAGTCCCACTTGCCTGCTTTCAGCCCATACCCCTCTAAACCTTCCGTATCACATAACCTTTTAAATGTTCTTCATGTACTTGCCTCAACTACTTCCCCTGGAAGCTCATTCCATATAATGACCATTCTCTAGGTAGAAAAAGTTGCCTGTCATGCCTCTCCCCTGTCACCTTAAACCTACACACACCAGCTATTGATTCTCCGACTGTGGGAAAAAGACAGAGCATTCTTTGGATCTATGCCCCTCGCAATTTTATACACCTCTATACAATTTTATTACCCTTCATTCTCATATCTAAAGTCCAAACCTGCTCAAGCTCTCTCCCTAACTCAATCCCACAAGTCCCATTAACATCCTTGTAAGTCTCCTCTGCACTCTTTCCAGCTGAGAGGTAGAAATAGAGTGGACTGCTGGCACCTTTCTCCCTACGGTGGCAATGGCTAATACAAGAGGGCATACTTTTAAGGTGTGATGGCATCAGGTTCACTGTACACAAAGCCCTAAACTCTAAAGAATTTAAGCTCTATCCAATATAGATATCTATGGGTTTTCCTCACTATAGAGAGGTTGTACTGTATCCACCTAGACTTCAAGGACTAGCTTACTTCCCTGTCTTGTCTCTGCGGCAATGTCTAGCTGCCAATACCCACTGTTTGAGTGGTGGGTTCTCCCTTCCCTACCAAGGAGTGGCCACTTTATTAGGTACAGCTGCTCATTAATACAAATATCTAATCAGCCGACCATGTGGCAGCAACTCAATGCTTAAAAGCATGCAGTCATGGTCAACAGGTTCAGTTGTTGTTCAAAACAAACATCAGTATGACCATCTGTGACTTTGACCATGGAAAGATTGTTGGTGCCAGACAGGGTGATTTGAGTATCTCAGAAACTGCTGATCGCCTGGGATTTTACACACAACAGTCTCTAGAGTCTACAGTGTTAGAAAACAAAAAATATCCAGTTCTGTGATTGAAAATGCCTTGTTAATGAGGGAGGTCAGAGGAGAATGGCCAGATGGGTTCAAGCTAATAGGAAGGTGACAGTAACTCAAATAACCACAAATTACAACAGCAGTGTGCAGAGGAGCATCTCTGAACGCATAGGAGGTACCTAATAAAGTGGCCATTGGGTGTACCCCCAGCAAACACAGTAGCTTAAAAATAATTTACTTTTGATAACACGTGTTTAAATTTAGACTAATAGTTCTAATATGCACTTAACAATCGCAGAGGATTTCTGAAATATGTATAAAAAAAATCAGAATTATAAAAGATTTACAAACCACAATGGATTTCCAGCCACAGGTACAATTCTTACAAACTAAAAGAATAAACCAATGAGTTGCTGATGACTGAGTCGTCCGTTGCAGAAATGGAAGATTGAAGAATAAATTTTAGTTCTTCCTTCTGTCATTCCTATCAATCCTGAACACTTTCTAGCACTTATACTGCTTTGCTACTAGTTGACGTTATTGCATGTGATGTTTCTCAGATACCTTTGCTGGGACAAAGCAATTCAGACAGATGGCTTAAAAGCTACAGTGAGGACTGACTGAGTACACAAGTATCCCAACTACTGATTGATCATACCTCTGACCATGTTTGATGTGCTAAGTGACATAACTTCCTGTTGCCTTGTGTTTGGCTAATGCAGACAATAAGTCTCATGGCCATAAAAGGAAGGATGTAATACTGCGGCTTTATAAAGCATTGGTCAGACTGTATTTGGAGTATCATGAGCAGTTTTTGGGCCCCTTATCTGAGAAAGGGTGTGCTGGCATTGGAGAGGGTCCAGAGGAGGTTCACGAGAATGATCCCTGAAATCTAAGGGTTAGAAGAAGAATGGGGGGGGGTGATCTCATTGAAACTTATCGAATATTGGAAGGCCTACATAGACTGGACATGAAGAAGATGTTTTCTATAGTGGGCGAGTCTAGGGCTCAAGGTCACAGCCTCAAAATACAACTATGTCCCTTTAGAACAGAAATGAAGAAGAATTTCTTTAGCCAGAGGGTGGTGAATCTGTGGAATTCATTGCTACAGATGCCTGTGGAGACCAAGTCATTGGGTATATTTAAAGCAGAAGTTCATAGGTTCTTAATTAATCAGGGTGTCAAAGGTAACAGGGAGAAGGCAGGAGAATGGGGTTGAGAGGGAAAATAAAACAGCCATAATCGAATGGCAGAGCAGCAGTAATGGATTGCATGGCCAAACTCTGCTCCTGTGCTTCATGGTCTAATTCTGTAATTTTTGTTTTAGATTTCCAGCATTGGCAATTTTGTTTGATTTTCATTCCATACAACAACTTATTTCCCTCAAACTGTAGAATCGATTGTTAAACAACACCACAGAGTTTGCAGTCACCTCCTCAAACTGCACACACTCTCGCTTTCACCTGGAGCTAATCCTACTGCAGCCCTCTAACTGTGTCTTTGATAAGTAACCCCTCATTACAACCTTCCCTCTCCCCACTTTCCAAAACTCAATGTCCCAATATATTTAGGCTCTTAACCCAGCGACCAGCTGCTTTTCACGTCTTGTGATTCTGAATCCCCAAATCCTCTTACATAAATATCACCACACCTCCTCCATTCACAGTATTTATTCTTTCTGTTCAAGTCAAGCATATCACCACAGATCCACCAACAATCAATTACATGCCTCACCTCCAATGGCCCCTGTCTACACTTCCCACTGCTTCAGGAAAGCAGCCAAGATTAATCAAAGACCCCACCTACCCCAGACAGTCTCTTTTCTCCTTGCTCCTATCTGGCAGAAGATAGAAAAGAAAATAGACACCACCCAGTTCAAGAGCAGTTTCTATCCTGTTGTCACAAGACCATGGAACGGACCCTTCTGTAAAAAAGACCCGCAGATTTAATTTACCTCGTCATGACCCTTGCATCTCAGTTTGACATAACACCATATCCTGCATTGTCATAAATACAAGAGATTCTACAGATGCTGGAAATCCACAGTAACAAACAAAAAAATTCCAGGAACTCAGCAAGTCAGGCAGCACCTATAGAAAGATCAACTGAACCAAGACCCTTCATCAGGACATTCTGCGTTGTTATTGTTTTCCTTTATTTAAATCTACCTCAATATATTTAAAAAGTGATCTGCCCGGGTGGCAGAAAAACAAAGGCTTTCTCCGTACAAGTGACAACAACAAAGCAATTACCGAATACACGTGTCTATTTCTTTGTAGAATCTGTCGAGAAACAGTGTTGATGTTTCAGGTTGATGAAATTTTGTCAGAACAGGGACAAATGCGGATGCCGGAAGTCGAGGTCCATTGGCCAGAACAGAGCATGCGAATCCCTGTGAGTCCGCTGGGGAAGTCAAAGCCTGATGTCTGCAAGCTCCAGTCTGAGTCTGAGTCAGAGTCAGAGTCAGTCTGCTGGAGGCCGAAGAAGATGGCCTGTCCTGGGGTAAGAGGACTGTGTATGTCCATAGATGGGAGGGAGGAATGTGCTTGTCTTGCTGTTGTTGTTTTGTTACTTGTGCTCTGTGTCGTTCTGCCGACATCAAGGAGCATGCTGTGTTGGCACTGGAATGTATAGTGACACTTGTGGGGTGCGCGCAGCACTCGCTCAGGTGTGTTGGCTGTTAATACTAATGACGCATTCCACTGTATATTCTGATGTACACGTGACAAACAACCTTGAATCCTGAAGTTAGAAGAGTAGCAGAAAAAAAGAGGAGGAGGAGCAAGATGTACAGTGGGAATATGTGTGACAGGATGGAGACTAAATGATACAGGAGCTGAGAGTACTGGCTGAGAGAGGGCAGGATGAACACCAAGGGATTCTCAGTGATACAAGAACTGAGGGTACTGGCTGAGAAAGGGCAGGATGAACCCTAAGGGAGTCTGAATAATACAAGTGGTGTGGGTACTGGCTGAGAGAGGGTGATGAGGTTTGCTATTTGTAGTTGACCTGTTTTGGGAAGATAAATGAAGAAAGGGATCTCACTGGTTTATTTCTCCTACACAGTTCCAATGAAGCTCAATGTGAGGAACCCATCAAGAGTCAACAAAGAATCCAGCAATTTCAGATAACCAGCCTGTCCTGTTTGTCACAGGTTGACCACATTAACTCAGTATTTTTCTCTCTCCACAAATGCTGCATAACCCTTGGGTATTTGCAACACCTTGCTTACTTATAGTTGGTTATGCCTCTGCTGAACCTCTTCTCTGGGAGCGCTATTCATTTCAGGCCTCATTGGAAAAGTGCAGGAGACAAAAAACCAATGGGATTTCTTTCTTCATTCATCTTCCCCAGACAGACAGGTCAGCCACAAATAACAACCATTCAGCACCCTCTCTCAGCCAGAACTCTCACCTCTTGTATCATTCAGTTTCCCTTGGTGTTCATCCTGGCACACACTTTCCCTCTATACTCCTTCACCTAGTAAGATGAGACAGGCAGCGGAAACCACTCCCCCTTGGAGAAAACTGCTCATGGTTCCTTGATGATAACTTGGAGTAACAGCACATTCCGCTGCCTGCTTCACTGGGTGCTTCACAGAGAGTCACAGCCTAACAGCCAAGTCATTGGCTCCATCACCATCCCAGTCAAGAAATGAACTTGTGCTGCTTATAACATCCAATAACACATGAAAACTGCAGAGGCTCCAGATTGCTGTGAGCTCAAGGTCATTAATGGCAAAAAAAAATAACCCATACATCAATAAGAACAGAAAATCTAGTAATTTATCGAGTTCATGGCTGACCTTAAACTGCAGTCCAGATTCATTTAATTTGCAGAAATCGACGTTAAGTAACTGAATATCCACAGTACTCTGGATCAGGCATCTGCAAAGATCTTCACTCACTTCAACTCTGACCTGATTTCGCAATCTAGAGTCATTTTCAAGGTCTCTACAACTCATGTCCTCAGTATTATTTTAATTTTTAACTTGCACAATTTGTCTTCTTTTGCACATTATTTCTCAGTCTCCTTGTATAGTTTTCATAAATTCTATTATATTTTATTTTCCTGTAATTGCCTTCAAGAAAATGAATCTCAAGGTAGAATATGGTAACACATTCGTACTTTGATAATAACTTTACATTGACTTTGATTTCTCCTCATCTCAGTTGTAAGTGGTCTCGACCTTACTTGGAAACTGTGCCCCATGTCATTGGTTCAATAGTTCTGTTTGATTTCAGAGAATGTACAGTTTACAACCTGATATTCTTGCGCTTCGCAGACATCCATGAAAACAGAAGAGAACCCCAAACAATGAATGACAATAAAACGTTGGAACTCCACAGACCTGTCTCTCCCTATGCACAAGCAGCAAAGTATCAGCACCCACCAGGCGCAGGCAAGCAATAGCAAAGCCTCTAAAGAGACCATGATCTGCAACCCAACAATTTGACATGCCAAGGCTCTCTCTGTCCTTTACAAGGGACAGTGATATGTCTTCTTTTCCACAACAAAACAGCACAGAGAGAGAGAGAGAGAGAGACACACACACACACACACACACACACACACAGAGACATTGCCCAAGTACAGAGGCCTCCAACAGCCGATCCACTGTTCATGATGTTCCACTTCCCCTGTGACATCTCAGTCGGTGGCACCGGCATGGAATCAGTTCATCCATTTGACCCATCAGCCAGAGGAGCCATCCTCTATGAACCTAGCCCGCTGATTCTCTTAGAAATTTTGTAAATTGAGATCTCCGCTCATTATTCTAAACTGTTGGAAATGCAGGTTGAGTCAATCACTTGCCATGTGGCAAACCTGTTACTCAAGGAATCTGCACTGTGAGTCTCTTCTGCACACCCTCTACGGCAAGAATGTCCACTCCCCAGTAAGGTTACTAGAACTGTACACAATAGCTATGAATGGTGTCAACAAGGCTCTGCATAATTGCAAAGGCAGGCAATATTAGTTACTCCTATGTTTGTTAAATCTAGCCTGTGCTTTTCATCACTATCTATCACTCTTATGTTCAGCTGGCATGCCTCCCACATTATTAAACTGCATACTTCAAAACAAAATTTTTTTAATCCAAAGGACACTCAAAGTTGCTGTGCACGTTGACAGTGTTGTTAAGAAAGTGTATGGTGTGTTGGCCTTCATCAACTGTGGGATTGAGTTTCAAGAGCCATGAGGTAATGTTACAGCTATACAAGACCTTAGTTAGACACCAGTTGGAGTACTGTGTTCTGTTCTGGTCACCTCACTAGAAGAAGGATGTAGATACAGGTTTCCCCCGCCATCTGAAGGTAGAGCGCTCCTATGAAACGGTTTGTAAGCCGAAAGGTCGTAAAGCGAAGAAGCAATTACCATTTATATGGGAAAATTTTGTGAGCGTTCGCAGACCCAAAAATAACCTACCAAATCATGCCAAATAACAAATAAAACCTAAAATAACAGTAACATATAGTAAAAACAGGAATGATATGATAAATACACAGCCTATATAAAGTAGAAATACTTTTCCACAATCATTGCCGGCACAGATCTCCGTAGCGAAAATCTCACACAAGCACCGTCGGCAGAAAATCTCATGCAAGCGCTGTTGGCAAAAACACGGCGCAAGCGCTCTCCAGTAATCTTTAAACTATGAAGCTGCCAAATCGTACCAAATAACACGTAAAAATACACAGCCAATATAAAGTAGAAATAATGTATGTACAGTGTAGCATCACTTACCGGAATCAGGACAGCACAGAGCACACTGATGATGGTGTGTTAGGCTGAGTCGTTGCAGGCTGGGTGGTGCAGTGGCCCCCACTCTCCGGGCCACCAACTGATACATTGCTGCATAGCACGCAGGGGTCCAGCGGTAGCCGGGACGCACCCAGCACATCTTTAAGAAAAAAGCCAAAATAAACATACTAATTAATTACATGCTGCCCGACAGGTAATTGTCAGCCCAGATCAGTGCTGATTGCATCGCCTCTGATCTGGGCCGACAATTACGTGTGGGGCGGCACCTAATTAATTAGCATGTTTATTTCGTCTTTTTTCTTAAAGATGTGCTGTGTGCCTCCCGGCTACTGCTGCATTCTCCACGAATCGGTACAGTATCTGTCCACGGCCTGCGTGTTGGGGTGGTGGGACACTGGGGTATCATCTCGTTGTCTGTTTCCATTAGAGCAGGCAGCTCATCTTCTCCTATGACTGCCCGCCTCGATGTCGAAGGTCGGGGTTCATCGTCTGCTGCGGCTGCTGTGGAAGGCTTGCCTGACTGCTGAGCCTCGCGCATTTTTCTATCATACAGTTCTTTGTAAGGACTCAAAGAATCTTGCAAATATCCCCTAAACCTACGTACCCTTTCAAAATTAAAGTCGTACTTTATCATTACTCATTCCGTTTTGATTGTTATCCTTTCCTCTTCCAACTGCATCAGCTCTTCATCATGGGATGCCAAAACCTCTTCAACATCATCTTCGTCAGCTTCCACAGCCAAACTCACTTTGTCCTTGCTTCGTTCACCACGATCAAAACGCTTAATTACGTCTATTTTTACGCTAAGTGTAACACCCTTACGAGCTCTTTCAGGCTTTTCTGACACCATAGAACTCATCTTGCAAACGACTGCTCACAGGCTCATGTTAAAGCAAGGCCGGCAAGAATGCTGTTCCGAATCCGGGGAGAGTGGCTGCTCAGGGCACGCGCTGCTTTTTATCGCACGCTGATTTTTTTTCGTTAACAGTGAAAACACCTTCTGAAAGCGAAAACAGGGTACTAATGTAGGTCTTTCATAACAGTGAGGTTTCGTAAAGCGAACGTTCGAAAAGCGGGGGACACCTGTACTTTTGAGAGAGTGCAAAGGAGGTTTACAAGGATGTTGCCTGGATTGGAGAGCATGCCTTACGAGAAAAGGTTGAGTGAATTGGCCTTTTCTCCTTGGAGCGACAGAGGATGAGAAGTGACCTGATAGAGGTATATAAGATGATGAGAGGCATTGATCATGTGGGTAGCCAGAGGCTTTTTCCCAGGGCTGAAATGAATAACACAAGGGAGTATAGTTTTAAGGTACTTGGAATTAGGTACAAGGGAGATGTCAGAGATAAGTTTTTCCCCACACAGGGAGTGGTGGGTGCATGGAATGCATTGCCAGTGATGGTGGTAGGGGCGGATACAATAGGGTCTTTTAAGAGAACCTTACACTATGTCCACACTACGCCCGCTAATTTTGAAAACGCTGGTTTCAAGTAAAAACGACAGGCATCCACACTAAGTATTTTTCAAAATATCTCCGTCCACTATAGATGGATATTTGGGCGAATCTCCTCCTACTGGGCACGCGCAGAACACACAGAAAACAAGCGAAGACGAAACGGTATACTTGGCACGCGACTGTCCAGTTACAGAGTAGAAAAACTTAAAAGGACTTGCTCTTGGCTCTTGCACAGGAGGACTTAAAACTAAAAAAAAACAAATACTGGAGCGTATTGAGACAACCGACAGGGAGTTCACGGACAGTATAACCCAGCTGACGACGAACATTGAAAAACTGACTAACTCTGTTGCATTAATAAAGCACCTTGTTAAATGTATGAAACATCTGCATCAGTGTTATCTTGTATTTCCATACAATGTTACATTAGGCTGTTACACATCTATTGTCAGAGAAGTACTTGCATAAACAGGTGAACCACCTTCATACAAGCAAGGACAGGAAACAGGGCAAAGTGAGTATACTTATTTATTCAGTAAGCTATGGGTCAAAGTATTTGGTGAGTACATTTCTAACCCTTCTGGCTTCAGTCTCGTTGCCGTCTGTCCTGAAATTGTTAGGTGGTTGCGTTCAAGAAAACAACGAAATGCCACGCTGCGGCTATCTGTTCCGGCGCATCATGACAGCGTTTTTAAATAGTCAAAGAAGCTCACTTTACAATTTAACTCTCACGCCGTTCACACCGACTGCGCGTTATAACAGCTTGCGCAATACCAAGCAGAAGCAGAAAAAGCATTGTTGTTGTGGTGTTGCCATGACAGCGTTTTTAAATCTCTCCGGTTACCCCGTACACATTACAACGGATATTAGGCGTTTTCAGATTTATTCACTCTGGAGATCGTTTCTGAAAATCTCCGCTTTCGGGGGCTGGAAACGCCGGCTCAGTGTGGACGGGAGGGCAAAACGAAGAGAAAAAGCTTCGTTTTCAAAATTATCCGGCATAGTGTGGACGTAGCCTTAGATAGGTACATAGAGCTTACAAAAATAGAGGACTATGAAGTAAGTAAATTCTAGACAGTTTCTAGAGTAGGTTACATGGTTGGCACAACATTGTGGGTCGAAGGGTCTGTAACATGTTGCAGATTTATATGTTCTGTAACATGGAGAGAAGAGAGCATAAATAAAAATGATTTCAAATTATCTGTGCATCTGTGGCACTGGAATGTGTACTGACATCAGCGGGCTGCCCCAGCACATCCTTGGGTGTGCCGGTTGTTAACACAAATGTTCACGGTATATTTTGATGACATGTGATAAATAATCTAAATCTGAATCTCAATCTCAATCAGTGTTTAGCTGGGGAGACGTTGCTTCCAGCTTGAAGCAACACAGTACAGACACTACAGGTTGGAAGCTGAGAAAAGTTAACTCCACACCATCTCATCAAACACTGTCAGGGAGAGGATGTCCTACTGTCACCTGTGACTGCATAGTTGGCCTCATGCTCAGATCCCACTTTTCCCACACAGCTATCATTGAAAGAGTTTTCCAATGGGTTGGAAATGGGAATGCTTTCACAGCAACAAAACCATTCCCAAACAGATGACTGCACAGGTTTCCTCCTCAACGACCGTTGAGTGTTATGACTGGTTCTCTGCTTTCTGTGAGCAACAGACGCTGGTTGTAACACAAGGTCACTCTCTGCAAGTTGTCAGCTCCAGATGGAGGCTGTTTCCGTGCCACAGCAACATACCTTCGGCAGCTTCCACTTCATAAACATCAGATATGACTCACATCACAACGGACATACCAAGGCAGAACTGAAACGCTCCACCTTTTCCAATTGTCAGATTTCTCCTTCTTCAGCCTTTTACCTTTTCCACCCATTGCCATCCAGCTGCTCACTTCATCACCCCCTTTCCCAGCCACCTTTTCCCCCCCCCCACCCCTTCACCACCTTCTTATTCTGGCTTCTTCCCCCCCTCCTTTCCAGTCCTGCTGAAGGGTTTCAACCTGAAATGCCAAATGTCTGTTTCACTCCAGAGATGCTGTCTAACCTGCTGTGTTCCTCTGAAACCCTCCAACCTGGGGTGACATGCAGCTTTTGGAGAATTTACTAGTGGAATGTGGGTGTTGTTGGCATTGCCCTTTCCAGTTACCCACTGGGCACTGCTACAGCCCCACACGCCCTTCATACATGATTAGCAAGCATCTGCAGAGCAGAAAGGGTCATTGTTTTCTGTAATGCAGTGGACCCGAAGTACAAGGGAGCGACAAGAGACCGAACGTGGAGTACAATTCATGTCGGTATATTCACCACACTGAGTCCTGGCTCAGCAGAACAGGTTGCACAACCAGGTTCCTACGCCCCGGAGTTAGAGTCATACAATGCTACAGCACAGATACAGACCCTTTGGCCCATCTATAGCACATTAAGACACAGGAGCAGAACGAGGCCATTCAGCCCATCAAGTTTCCTCCGCCATTCGATCATGGCTGACTTACTTTCCCTCTCAATCCCATTCTCTGTCTGCTCTCTGTAACCTTTTACACCTTTACTAATCAAGAACCTATCAACTTCTGCTTTAAGTATGCCACAGCCATCTGCAGCAATGAATTCTATGGATTCACGACCCTCTGACTAAAGAAATTCATCCTCATCTCTTTTCTAAAAGGATATGTTTGTACTCTGAGGCCGAGCCCTCAGAACCTAGATTCCTGCATTACTGGGAACATCTTCTCAATGTCCAGCCTATCTAGGCCTTCTAATATTTGACAGGCTTCAAAGAGATTTTCCCCGCCCCTATTTGCCTAAACTACAGCAAATACAGGCTCAGAGTCATCAAATGTTCCTCATATATTAATCCTTTCATTCCTGGGATCATTCTTGTGAATGTCCTCTGGACCCTCTCCAATGCCTCAAATAAGGGGCCCAGAACTGCTCACAATATTCCAAATGCGGTCTAACTAATGCCTGATAAAGCACCAACATTACATCCTCGCTTTTATATTTTAGTCCTCTCAAAATGAATGCTAACATTGCATTTATTTTCCTTACCAGTCCATGTTCAACTGTTACTCTGCCTAGTCCCATCGACCTACACCAGGACCATAGTCCACCATTCCCCTGCATTTATTTTCCTTACTAGTCCATGTTCAACTGTTACTCTGCCTAGTCCCATCGACCTACACCAGGACCATAGTCCACCATTCCCCTCCCATCCATGTATCTCTCCAAACTTCTCAAAGATGTTGCAATCAAACCCACATCCACCACTTCTGCAGGCAGCTCGCTCCATTCTCTGAGTGAAAAAGTTCCCCCCATCAGGTTGCCCTCAAGTATTTCACCCTAAACCCATGACCTCTGGTTCTTGTCTCCCCCAACCTCGGTGGAAAAATCCTGCTTGTATTAACCCTATCCATACCCCTCATCTCACTCCACAAGAACCTCCACCCAGATCCTAGCACTCACCTGCAATTTACCCCTCCCGTCGCTGAGTTGAGACGAGTGAGACCAAATCTAGAAAGTATACAAAATCCTGACCAGATGGACAGAGGGGAGGCTGTTTTCGCAGGATACAGGGGAAGGAACTTCAGACTCAGTCGACAGCCCCCACCCCCCACAGGGTGGTGAACCTGGGGAACTCGCCACCACAGTTGCTGAATGTATTCACAGAGTGGAATTAGTTCTGAGAAACAAAGTCGAAAGGGTCATGGGGAGAGAACAGGAAGGCGGTATTGAAACATAGTATCAGTCATGACCTCACAGAATGGCAGAATGAAATGTCCCACCCACAAATTTTCTGTTTTGGTGGAGTGCCTGTAGAATACGTGCGATGTGTATTTAAACTGTGTCTGACATTCATGATATACAATGCATATAATTAAAGAATTGCGAAGTTCAAGACATGGTTAGACCAGGAACATACATAAGTCAAATGGCAGCGGGCACCTTGATTTTGGAACACTATGACCACTTTAATCACACTGCACTAAAATAGACTCCTTGTTCTAATTGTATTCTTTCTAGTAAAAAAAAAGCATATAATTTATGTTCAACTTATAGTTTTCTTGTGATGTTGTTTGTATGACGCCATGCATCACTGTCTGGTATAGAGGCACCAATGCCAAAAAGGAGGGTTGTAAACTCATGTGAGCACCAGCTTCGCCAGCATCAAGGACATCTCCAAAAGGCAATGCCTCAAGAAGGAAGCATCCATCATCAAAGATCTCCCCTATTCAGGGCATGCCTTCTTCTCATTGCTACCATCAGAGGGGAAGGACAGCAACCTGAAGACCCACACTCAAAGTTTTAGGAACAACTTCTTCTCCTCCACCATCAGATTTCTGAGCAGTCTATAAATCCACAAACACTACTTCAGTATTTTGCCCACTTTTTGCACCACTTATTTCCTATACATATATTTCTTATTATAACTTATTAAAATTATAGCAATTTATGTATTGCACAACACAGCTGCTCAAAAAACAAATTCCAGGAGGCACGCCAGAGATAATTAACCTGACTCTGACCTGCCTGTGGTACTGCTGCAAGTAAGTTTGTCATTGCACATGACAAGAAACTTGACTTTGTCAAGGATGCCAGTTCAAGGTGGTCCGTGTTCGAGTTTGCTGCTTCCTTCGGGACCACTGTGAGAACTTTTGAGGAAGTGAGCCAGAAGTTTAGCTGCAGCATGACCAGAGTCTCAGAGGATGGGGTTCATCCAACACAAAACCACATCAGACTGTTTGTTGAAGACATCCTCTTTTCTACTGCCAAGGCGTTGTCACCTGAAGCAATTCCTTCCTTTGGATCTATCCGCTCAGCTGAATAAGCAACCCTCACCCAAATACTGGCGATCCTCAGCACGGCAATGGACAAAGGAGACAGAGATAGATCGAGAACAGGGAGAGAGGTGTCAGAAATGGACCGAGTGAATTTAAGGGCAGGGTGGAAGTTGGAGGCAAAGTTGATGAAACTGATGAGCTCAGCATGGGTGCATGAAGCAGCACCAATGCAGTTGTCAATGTAGCACATAAAAAAAAAATCGGAAGCATTACAAGGGAAGGGTTGGAACATGGACTGTTCTACACAGCCAACAATAAGGCAGACACAGCTGGGCCCCATGCAAGTGCCCATGGCTACACATTAAGTTTGGAAAAAGTAGGAGTCGTCAGAAGAAAAATTGATGTGGGACCAGTTACGCCAGACAGAGGAGGCTGGTGGTAGAGGGGAACTGTCAGGTCTGTTGCTGAGAAAAAAGCAGACAGCTCTAAGGCCTTCCTAACAGGGGATAGAAGTCTATAGGGACTGGACATCCACGGGGAAAAATGGGGTCCTGAACATAAATCATATATGATTTTTCACAAAAAAAAGAGCATAATTAAAACAAAGCAAAATATGAAGTGCATTTTAGTGCAAAGTTGATCAAAGTAGTCATAGTGGTAGAGCAATTAGAGTTAACATAGAACAAAGAACTAAAGCACAGGAACAGGCCACTTGGCCTACAGTGTTGTGCCAAACCAGCACAAAAACAATCAATAACACCAAAGCATTAATCCCTCCTCCCTACCCCATGTCCATATACCTTCATCTTCCTTACATCCAAGTGCCTATCCAAACATATCTTAAAAGCCTCTATCCACAACGTACTCCTTACATCCCTCTAGAACCTACCCCTTCTCAGTTTCAATGGATGCCCTCTAGTACTGGAGCATGCCCCCTGGTATTAGGGCTGTGCCAGTTGGTTCAAGAACTAAATAGTAGAAGAGAAGCAGTTGTTCTTAAATCTGGTGGTGCAGGTCTTCAGGCTTCTGTACCTCATTTCCAATTTAGGACACAGCTTTAGAACATGTACGACAATCTCCAGACAGAATTGTTCACGTTTGTACAAGTGAACTTGCTGGCTCAGACCAAACTGACACGATATCATTCACTCGCTGACATGCACAAACTAGGTTACAGCTCTGATAGCGAGTGAGGTGCAGGCAATGAACCTCCATGGCCACATAAATACACTCGAGTCCCACATGATTACAACTCAAGAGTCACAGAGCACCAGTTATCTGGGTATAGCACTGCTCAGGGAGCAGGGTTATATTTCCCCACCCTGGTTAGAACACAAACCGCAAGGAGTAGGCAAGGCTGTAGCAGACGCCAGCTGAAAGACACGCTTTAGGGATAGAGCATTATGAGGACAGGGCTGGCAGCCTGGCTGTGAATTAGGTAGAGAAGGAGATGTGCAGTGGGTGGGGCAGTCAGGAATCAGTGAGGTACAAATTCCACACGTGTATGTATTCCCCCCCCCCACCCCCCGCCTTGGAGACCATGAGAAGAGTAGGGAGAGATATGCGAACAATGAGAGATATGGGACAGGCAGGGAATTAGTACAGATACGTATCCCCCTTGGAGACCATATTCATTGCATCTGCATTTCAGGTCTTCAATTAATGTTTTAGAAATAAACACACAAAGTAGCAGAAACACAAGAGATTCTGCAGATGCTGGAAATCTTGGGCAACATGCATTAAATGCTGGAAGATCTCAGCAGATCAGGTAGTATTTAAAGAGAGGAATAAATGTTTACCTCAAAAGAAACTGCCTGACCAGCATTTTGTGCATGTTACATGTTTCAGTGATGGTGGTTGTGGGGCATGTGTTGTGCAGATACTTGGAAGGACATCTTGCCCTTGGAATGAATACTATGCTACGTTACTCGCAAATACCTAAGTGGGTATTCAGCCACATTCCTTACTGAAGAGACATCAAACCACAACTCTAACAGTGCTGCGATCCCTTAGTTCTACCCCTACTCTACTCTGGAGCTCCTTCGCACAGTGAAGTGCTCCCTCCAGCACTACAGAGCTCCCTCAACCCTGCCCCTCACCTCCTCTGGCACTCCCTCAGCCTCACCCATGGCACAGGGCTGCCTCAGTCCCACACTCTGGAGCTCCCTCCCCATGGTACAGAGCTCCCTCAGTCCTGCCTTTCCCCCAGTCTGGAGCTCCCTGCCCATGGTGTAGAGTTCCCTCAGTCCTGCCCCACCCATAGTGCAGAGCTCCCTCAGTCCTGCCCTTTCCCCACTGTGCAGCTCCCTCCCTATGATGTACAGTTCCATCAGTCCTGCCCCACCCACAGTGCAGAGCTCTCCCAGTCCTGCCCTTCCCCCAGTCTGGAGTTCCCTCCCCATGGTGCAGAGCTCCCTCAGTCCTGCCCTTCATAGTCATACTTTATTGATCCCAGGGGAAATTGGTTTTCGTCACAGTTGCATCATAAATAATGAATAGTAATAAAACCATAAATAGTTAAATAGTAATATGTAAATTATGCCAGGAAATAAGTCCAGGACCAGCCTATTGGCTCAGGGTGTCTGACCCTCCAAGGGAGGAGTTGTAAAGTTTGATGGCCACAGGCAGGAATGACTTCCTATGACGCTCTGTGTTGCATCTCGGTGGAATGAGTCTCTGGCTGAATGTACTCCTGTGCCCACCCAGTACATTATGTAGTGGATGGGAGACATTGTCCAAGATGGCATGCAACTTGGACAGCATCCTTCCCCCACTGTGGAGCTCCCTCCTCATAGTGCAGAGCTCCCTCAGTCCTGCCCTTCCCCACTGTGCAGCTCCCTCAAGACCCACCTGGGTAAGGCAACCTTATATCACGATCACAGCTCCATAGGTGAGCCTGAGCACTTCAGTCCCAGCCACTACCTCCATGCACACAATCACTCTGCACCCATCCCTGCTCTTCGGGGACATGGACGCTGACAAAACTTGCATCTGAGATGCGCCTCAACCGAGATGAAAGCTCCTGAGTAGCTTCACAGGAGTAGACAGCAAATAAATCAAAGCACTTGGAGTATTGTGTTCAGTTCCAGTTGCCCCATTATAGGAAGGATGTGGAAGCTTTACAGAGGGTGCAGAGATTTTACCAGGATGCTGCCAGGATTAGAGAGCATGGGGACAGGTTGAGTCAGCTAGACCTTTTCTCCTTGGAGTGAAGGAGGAGGATAGAAATGTACAAGATGGTAAGAGGCATAGATAGAGTGAAAATGACTAACACAGGGGCATAACTTTAAGGTGATTACAGGAAAATATAGGGAGAGGTCAGAAGTAGTTTTTTTTAAGAGAGTGGTGGGTCCGTGGAATGCCTTATCAGGGGCAGCAGAGACATTACGGACACTTAAGAAACTCTTAGATGAGCATAAGGATGATAGAAAGAAGGTTATGTAGGAGGGAAGGGTTAGATTGATCATGCAGTAGGGGCTGTACTGTTCTACGTTGACAAAGAAATATTCAGAAAGGTGAGCAAACAGCACGTGAAGGGAGGAAGAAACAGAGCAGTAAGGAGGGGCGCAGGGACAGGCCAAGGCACAACTGTAAACTGGAAAGATTTAAATCAGGGTGGGGGGGGGGAAACAGGTAGCAGGGTTTGGATAAGTTCACCTTCTTCTCCATGCTTGTAGGATGGGAGGGTATAACCCTGACAGAAGGGCAAGATATTATACAGGGATGGGGGTTTGGGGGCTATGAGCCCGACAACTCAATGAACACTACCTTGTTATTTCGCTCTCTTTTTTGGACTATTTATTATATGCGCAGTTGAAGTCAGAAGTTTACATACACTAAGGATGAGTCATTAAAACTCATTGTTTAACCACTCCACAGATTTGATATCAACAAACTATAGTTTTGGCAAGATGTTGAGGACATCTACTTTGTGCATGACACCATTAATTTTTCCAACAATTGTTTACAGACAGATTATTTCACTTTTAATTGACTATAATCACAATTCCACTGGGTCAGAAGTTTACAAACAAAATCAAAAGAAATCAGCCAAGACCTCAGAAAATAAAATTGGGGACCTCCACAAGTCTGGTTCATCCTTGGGAGCAATTTCCAAACGCCTGAAGGTGTCACGCTCATCTGTACAAACAATAGTACGCAAGTATAAACACCATGGGACCACGCAGCCATTATACCGCTCAGGAAGGAGACGCATTCTGTCTCCTACAGATGAACGTACTTTGTGAAAAGTGTAAATCAATCCCTGAACAACAACAAAGGACCTTGTGAAGATGCTGGAGGAACTAGGTAGACAAGAATCTATATCTACAGTAAAACGAGTCCCATAGCGACATAACCTGAAAGGCTACTCAGCAAGGAAGAAGCCACTGCTCCAAAACTGCCATAAAAAAGCCAGATTACAGTTTGCAAGTGCATATGGGAACAAAGGTCTTACTTTTTGAGAAATGTCCTCTGGTCTGACGAAACAAAAATTGAACTGTTTGGACATAATGACCATCGTTATGTTTGGAGGAAAAAGGGTGAGGCTTGCAAGCCGAAGAACACCATCCCAATCGTGAAGCATGGGGGTGGCAGCATCATGTTGTGGGGGTGCTTTGCTGCAGGAGGGACTGGTGCACTTCACAAAATAGATGGTATCATGAGGAAGAAAGATTATGTGGATATATTGAAGCAACATCTCAAGACATCAGCCAGGAAGTTAAAGCTCGGTCGCAAATGGGTCTTCCAAATGGACAATGATCCCCAAGCATACCTCCAAAGTTATGGCAAAATTGCTTAAGGACAACAAAGTCAAGCTATTAAGAGTGGCCATCACAAAGCCCTGACCTCAATCCGATAGAAAATTTGCGGGCAGAGCTGATAAAGCATGTGTGAGCAAGGAGGCCTACAAACCTGACTCAGTTACACTAGTTCTGTCTGGAGGAATGGAACAAAATTCCAGCAACTTACTGTGAGAAGCTTGTGGAAGGCCACCCAAAACGTTTGACCCAAGTTAAACAATTTAAAGGCAATGCTACCAAATACTAACAAAGTGTATGTAAATTTCTAACCCACTGGGAATGTGATGAAAGAAATAAAAGCTGAAATAAATCATTCTCTCTACTATTATTCTGACATTTCACATTCTTAAAATAAAGTAGTGATCCTAACTGACCTAAGACAGGGAATGTTTTCTAGGATTAAAACTGAGTTTAAGTGTATTTGGCTAAGGTGTATGTAAACTTCTGACTTCGGCTGTATTTTCTTACTGTAATTTACAGTATGTCTTGCACTGTACTGCTTCTGCAAAACAATAAATTTTACGACATATCAGTGATTTCAAAAAAACCCTGATTCTGATGGCTGGCATCTCTCAGTGGGTAGGAGGCCTGTTTCCATCAGTTCCTATGACACCACGACTTCAGCGATCAACCAACTAACATTAGGGAAATAAGGATATGTAGGGATATGTAACATGTCTAGTAGGGTATGGAGGGCTATGGTCCCGGTGTAGGTCAATGGGAGAAGGCAGTCTAAATGGTTTTCAGCATGGACTAGATGGGCCAAAGGGCCATTTCTGCACTGTACTTCTCTATGGCTCTGAAGTCTTCCTCAGCTTCTTCACCAATCACATCTCATCCTGCAAGATTATGGCTGAGTCCAAGAAATGCAAACACAGAGCAGACTCTGATGCTCAACAGCAATAGAGGTCTCAGTGGAAGAGCAGCACCTGTTATCCCATTGAAACAGTGCCTGCACAGGACCTTGTCCAACACATTTGAGGAGCACTGAACTGGATTCATGCCACACCTGCAAGATGTGGCCAACTTTTACCCCAAAGGAAAACTCAAATTACGTCTTATTTGTGAAAGCAGCAACAAATTCTGTACGGGGTTGACCAACACTGCCCTCCCTATTCTTTCCAGGGTACACTGTCAACATGGCCATAGAAGGCATCAAAGCCCGAGACCTGGGCAGCAGCAGAGACACTCCTCCCAGGGCTGTGTGCACAGAAGCGGTCAGGTTTAAAGGGAGCTTTGGTTTATGGTAGGTTCAAGGTGGGAGGCTGGCCAGGACAGTGATGAATACCACACTGTGGAGAGCAAAGATGAGGTTTTCAGCAGCTCAGGTACCCAGGCAGGGTCCGCTGGGTGATACAGGGAGATTCCACTTCGGATACTCTGACAAACCCTTACAAAAGAGTGCTCAGATTGGTTGCATCACAGGAGTGCAGGAGGCTGCAGAGGGCGGTGGACTCAAGTCAGTTCCATCACAGGTACAGTTCTCCCCACCACTGAGGACATCTCCAAAAGGCAATGATGTCTCAGGAAGGTTAGGCTCTCCACCTTCCTCTTGTCGATGCTGCCTTCAGAAACAGTACAACACAGGAGCAGGCTCTTCAGCCACCATACTGTGCTAAACTAATAAAACTAGTAACTAAGTACTTAACTGAACTGCCTGCACATGATCTACATCCCACCATCCTCTGTAAATTCACGGGCCTATCTAAGAGCCTTCTAAACACCTCTATATTTTCCCCAACCACCGCTCTTGGCAGTACATTCCAGGCACTCACCACTCTCTGTGTAAAAAAACTTATCCTGCACATCTCATTTGAACCTAAAGCCCCCTTGTATTAGATGTTTTGACCCCAGGAAAAAGATACCAGTTATCTTCTTCATCCATTCCTTTCATAACCTTATAAACTTCTCCGGTCTCCCCTCAGCCTCCGCTGCTCCAGAGGAAACAACCCAAGTCTGTCCAGCCTCTCCTTATAGCAATAGACAATAGGTGCAGGAGAAGGCCATTCAGCCCTTCGAGCCAGCACCTCCATTCACTGTGATCATGGCTGATCATCAACAATCAATATCCAGTTCCTGCCTTATCCCCATAACCTTTGATTCCACTATCTTTAAGAGCTCTATCCATCTCTTTCTTGAAAACATCCAGAGACTTGGCCTCCACTGCCTTCTGGGGCAGAACATTCCATATATCCACCACTCTCTGGGTGAAAAAGTTTTTCCTCAACTCCGTTCTAAATGGCCTACCCCTTATTCTTAAACTGTGGCCTCTGGTTCTGGACTCACCCATCAGCGGGAACATGTTTCCTGCCTCCAGCGCGTCCAATCCCTTAATAATCTTATATGTTTCAATAAGATCCCCTCTCAGCCTTCTAAATTCCAGGGTATACAAGCCCAATCGCTCCAATCTTTCAACATATGACAGTCCCGCCATCCCGGGAATTAACCTTGTGAACCTACACTGCACTCCCTCAATAGCAAGAATGTCCTTCCTCAAATTTGGAGACCAAAACTGCACACAGCACTCCAGGTGTGGTCTCACCAGGGCCCTGTACAACTGCAGAAGGACCTCTTTGCTCTTATACTCAATTCCCCTTGTTATGAAGGCCAGCATGGCATTAGCTTTCTTCACTGCCTGCTGTACTTGCATGCTTGCTTTCAGTGACTGATGTACAAGAACACCTAGATCTCGTTGTACTTCCTCTTTTCCTAACTTGACTCCATTTAGATAATAATCTGCCTTCTTGTTCTTACCACCAAAGTGGATAACCTCACATTTATCCACATTAAACTGCATCTGCCAAATCACCCAGCCTGTCCAAGTCACCCTGCATTCTCATAACATCCTCCCCACATTTCACACTGCCTCCCAGCTTTGTGTCATCGGCAGATTTGCTAATGTTATTTTTAATTCCCTCATCTAAATCATTAATATATATTGTAAACAGCTGCGGTCCCAGCACTGAACCCTGTGGTACCCCACTGGTCACCGCCTGCCATTCCGAAAGGGACCCGTTAATCGCTATGCTTTGTTTTTCTGTCCATAGTACGTGTCCTCTAATCCAGACAGCAGCCTGGCAATCCAAAGCTACACACACAAAATGCTGGAGGAATTCAGCAGGTCAGGCAGTGTCCATGGAAATGAATGAACAGTCGACGTTTCGGGGCAAGGATCTTCATCAGGATTGCTTTTCATCGCCTATCCACGTCACTGGCCTTCTAGGCAGAACAAAACATATTCAGCTGTGATACTCTCCCTAGGAATGGCATCGCTTCTAATCTCTCCCAGCTCCCTGCAATGTCTCTCTGCCCCCCGGTGCAGGCATGGGCCAAGACCTCTGGCTGGTTTCCCTCCTAAAATGCTCTGCAGTCATCAGTGATGGACTTGAGCTTTACACAAGGGATGCAACATCTCACCTTGGGATCACATTGGTGGCTATGGGAATACTTACCCACATCCCTGTACCATGGAAGAAGCACAATGGGCTTATCACCAAACACCCAAACAGGTGTTGGAAACAAACTTCAACAGGTGTTTTGCTGGAGTTGTCTACTGTGCCTGGTTCTCCCTGTGCAGCCTCCTCTACTCTGATGAGGCCTGCTGTAAATTGGGGGACGGCTTTGTCAAGCACCTCCATTCCATCTGCCTAAAGTGGAACTTCCTGGTAGCCAAACATTCTAATTCCGATTCCTATTCCCATTCCCATATGTCGGTCCACGGCCTCCTCTTGTGCCACCCTGAGGGTGGAGGAGCAACACCACATATGCCATCTGGGTAGCCTCCAACCTGATGGTATGAATAATTCATTTTTCCTTCTAGTAAAAAAAATTCCCTTCCCCTCCCTCCTTCTTCTGTTCTGAATCTGGCCTCCTACCTCTCTCACCTACCTATCATCTCCTCCTGATGTTCCACCTCCTTCCCTTTCTCCTATGATCCACTCTCCTCTCTTATCAGATTTCTTTCTCTCTGGCCCTTTACCATTCCTATCCACCTGGCTTCACCTTCTATCTGTTTTCTTGCCCTCCCCCTCACCTTTTTATTCTGGCATCTTCCCCCTTCCTTTCTAGTCCTGAAGAAGGGTTTCAGCCTAAAACGTTGACAACTTGTTAATTTCCATGGATGCTGCCTGATCTGTTGAGTTCCTTCAGCATTTTGTGCACGTTACGCTAAAATGGAAATTTTTTTGATCTGATTCTGTTCTTTCTTGTGAAAGTTGGGGTATAAATTAGGGTTAATTCATGTATGCTATTTATACAACGCTCTGCGTCTGTGATGCTGCGCAAATAAGTTTTTTTCTACTGAGGATGTCAGGCAGCATATATGGAAAGGAATAAACAGTTATCATTTGAGGCCATCTCGACCCGAAACACTTCTGCTCCCTCGATGCTGCTGACCCACTGAGTTCCTCCAGCACTGTGTGTGTGTGTGTGTGTGTGTGTGTGTGTGTGTGTGTGTGTGTGTGTGTGTGTTGCTCAAGATTCCTAGCATCTGCAGAATTCCTTCTGTTTTTAAGTTTTCCACTGCACCTGTGCATATATGCATATGACATGAACTCAACTTTGACTTTGAATCTCCTCTGCCAAAGTTTTTTCGTCAACTCACCACTGGACAAACTCCCTAAAGCAGCTACAATGTAGGACAGGCAGACCTGGGAGCTCCCTGTCTGTACACATTGATGGCGACCATAAGCAGCTTGCAAAAAGCAGGAGGTCTTGCAAGAGCAGAGGGAAATGGAGAAACTATTTCCTGGGTAAAAGCAGGGCAAGGTGATGGAGGGGGACAGTGTGCTCAGTCAGATGACCTCCCACCCTTGTCTGTTTCTCTGCTGGGTGGGGTGGGCAGGGAAACTATTTGAGGAGAGAGAACCACAAACAGCACCAGCCAACATGGGATATTCAAGCAGGGCCACCACGTAGTCAGCAGCTCGGTGGTAATTAGAAACATTGTGAAAGCACCTGCCAGTGAGATGACATGGGGCAAAGGGGCTTGGGAGAGACTGGCAGGCAAACAGCGGGCTGGGAAGGGTTTTGTGGGTGTTTGAGCAGCAGGGCCAACTGGAGGAACAGAAGATACAGGAGAGACTGAATGGAGGGAATCAGCCTTGGAGGCAATAAAGCCCATGGGAAATTCACATTTATAGTGAATGCAAGTGCAAAGGTAGAGGCGGGGGGGGGGGGGGTTCTTATCCTTGCATGGTGAGCAGCTTTGGTAAATACTGAACTAGCCCAATGGGGCATCAGGATATCATAATGGTTATAGCACAATGCTTCAGAGTAGCCAGCTGTACAATTATAACTCGTTTCGTATCACTCTCTGTAAGGAGTTTGTGCGTTCACCCAGTGATCGCACAGGTTTCCCCCAGGGGCTCTGATTTCCTCCCATGTACAGGTTACAGTTAGTGAGTTGTGGGCTAATGTTGGCGTCAGAAGCTTGACACTTGCAGGCTGCCCAGCACAATCCTTGCAAAACAACGCATTTCACTGTATCTTCTAATGTACACGTGACAAATAAAGCTAATCTTTAACTTTCTCTTGATGTGAATGGATAAAATAACATCTAAATCCCCCTAGACTCAAGGCAGCGATGAGGAATAAACTGCAAAATATGAACTCAGGTACCAAAAGTGGTGTTGATGGGTAGCTTAGTGTACTAGTTGCTATGGGAACACGGAGGCCCACAGACCAGACCTGGGAAACTAAAAGTGCAGTGGGGCTTTCTTTGTGGAGAGTTTTTCCCAGGATGATTCGCAGGGAGCGGGTGTGAAAAGGAAAAAAGCATGTGTTTAAAAAAAAAATGAAGGTCAGAAAGTGTTTAAAAATCATCTCATAAGTCAGACAACGAGCTTGGTGGTGGCATGGCAATAAAAAAAATGCTGGGATAGAGGGAGAGAGAATAATAGAAAATGGGAGGGGTGGTGGGATGGCCGTGAAAGAGAGTTAGGAAGTTTACATGAAGAGAAAGAATACTAAGGTGGTAAATTCCGGACAGCAGGAAGGGTTGAGCTAGGGGTTGAATCCAGTAAAAATGAGAAATTGCCCAGTGCAGAGGCTGAAGGAGGAATCAAAGAAGAAACCTCAGTAGCAAACATATTAAGGAGCAGTACTATCCTGGGATTGTTAGATGGCACTGCGTGGGGAGGTCTGCTCTGTATCCAATAAACATTGTATTTGAATGAGAAAAGGTTTAGAGGAAATGCCAGTCTGAATGTAACTTGTAATGTAACAACTCTGGGGACTACCTTCCTCGACAGTGAAATTACTACCTGGCCGGATCCCAGCAAGTTCTGCAGCGAGATAGCCCACGATCACTCAATCAGTAGTTAACAAGTAGCACAGAGGCCATTTATCATCTGTTTGCAAAACTGTAACTGACTAGCTTCCATAAATTTTTGGTTTGCAACACCCAACGTGCCAAAAATCCACCTTATCTGACTCCTCATCGTCCCATCAGACAAAGCCAGCGTGATGCACCGGTGCTGGTGGGCGAGGGGAATGCCTTGACCACAGATCAGGAAGCAGGGTATCCAGCTAGCACCATACCTTCAGCCAGAACTGTTCCGCTGAACCCTCCATGTTCCTGTCAAGATCTCATCTCTGCACCGTGGACGACCAAGCCAGTGAGAACAACGCGTTGGCAGCACCCTGCAGCTCAGTCCACCGAGCAGCTCCCTCTGCTTGGGAGGGATGGCGGCAGAATCTGCCTGCAGATGCAGTGTATCCTCCACCCAGGTGCTCTCATCCTCAGAACTAAGTCAGCCTAGCCAGGGTTGTCATGGTAATGAGGAAGGAATCCCCAATGATCTCAGACAAAACAACTGCAATGTCAAACCACTGTTAACCACAGATAACCACAAAGAGATAACAGCTCAGTTTCAGCAGACAGCAAAGCGTGTACTAACAGTGTGCTCCCCACCCAGGCAGCAAAGCTGGGAGCCACCTCCCAAGCAAAAACTGGAGAGGGTATCCGGTGAACTGGAGCAGGATGGAGACAGGCAACACAGCGAATCCTGGGATAAGACAGTGTCAGTCCACACGTACCGAAACCCAGCTCAGCACAGCGAGTCCCTGACTGCAACTGGGCAGTCACTCGGATGGAATGGGCGGGGCCTCGAGGCGCCAGGAGCACCGCCCAGTTTGGGGGGGGGGAAGAGGAGAGCACTGTCGGGAGGGGCGGGGCCGAGGGAAAGGGCGGGGCCTCGAGGCTCCAGGAGCACCGCCCGGGGAGGGGGGGGGGGGGAGAGAAGAGAGGAGAGCACTGTCGAGAGGGGCGGGGCCTCGGGGAGCCAGGAGTCACCGCCTGGTGGGGGGGGGGTTACTATCGGGAGGGAAGGGGCCGAGGGGGCGCCGGCGTGGGGTGGGCGGGGCCAAGGAGGGGGCGCCGGTGAGAAGAGCGACGTAGGATGTCTGTGGACAGGCGTCCCTGGATGGAGTCACCGTTTTCGGGGAGGTGGATGTTATGAAAGACATACAAGACCATAAGACCATTAGACCATTCGGCCCATCGAGTCTGATCCGCCATTCTAACATGGCTGAAATAATTATCCCTTTCATCCCTACTCGGTCTTCTCCACGTATCCTTTTACTGATCAGAACCTATTAACCTCGCTTTAAATATACTATACACAATGACTGACCCATCTGAAATAATACGTGCCCCCCCCGACATACACATTTCACAGACAACTGTTAAGGCAAACTGATTCCAGTCGTGAATAAAGAAGAGTCCAGCGCCGAACTCTTTGCAGAATATACTAACGCACGTTCACAACATATGACACAAGATTTGCAAGCGCAGTCAGCATTCTCACCCAGGCCGTGTTGATAGTGAGGCGTAACGAGCTGCGATGAGGTAAGTGATCAATTATTCTATTGTTTGGGTGGAGTCGATTGTAGGCTCAACATTGCCCCAAGGCACTTGGAGAATTACTCCTCTCCCTCCCACTGATCTCGCTCATCCTCCTCAGTAAAACACAGGCGAAACGTCCGCCTGATGCCCCTTTCAGAAGGCTCAACAATAGTGCAACTCTCCCTCAGTACCGACACAGTAAACCTTACAAAACGGCACTGCCGTAAAACGGTTACTAACAAAGCTGAAAAGAGCTCTTTTAACTCTGTGTTACATGCTGCCTTGGAGACACCAGTGACTGTTACAATTAGGCACAAGTCTTTTCCACTAGTTCAGTGTTCCACGGCACCTTGGTTGGTACCCGGCTTCACTCCTCTCTGACAAGCCACCTCACATACAAACATCAAAACCAATCCTTTCAAAGCAGTCACGCACATTCAACGTCGCAGGTCCGCTTCAAGCACCTCTGCATAGTCGTTCTGCCCTGAGAATAAACATCTCAGTGCATTCCTTGCCAACGTGCACATTGGGTACGCTGATCTTTTGATGAAAAGATGTTTCTGAGCTTGTATTGACAGATCCCTGCACACCTCACAGTCTGAAAATGTGAAGAATCTGAAAAATGCACTCCAATTTACTGCACTGATTACAGACAAGGCAATAAGGAAACAGTTTTCCCGTTATGGATGCAGACACTCACACGCAAAGTGTTGGGCTGCACTAGTATCACAGTTACCCCTGACTGATACTGAAACTAACAATTCAAATCACCATTGCAAGTTAAAACAATCTCAACTGCCAACAGAGCACTGGTATTTATTTTAGATGCAAATTTCAAAATGACTGTTATTTTAAATTATTAGAGGTTTTGAACTTACAAGCAGCTGATCATATGAAGATGGGTGGTGAAGTGTTTAGTGAGGTTTTAGAGGGATGCAGACAGCAAATGGGGCAGGGCAAAAGGATGCAGACAGCGAACGGGGCAGGGCAGCAGGTGGAAGTGTGTGTAAAAACATTTAGTCACCTATTTAACAGAAAAGGCAGGTGAACTGTATTTTAAATGGCAAAAGATTGAAAAGTGTTGGTGTTCACAACCTTGGTGTCTTCACCTTAAAGGACTACATGTTAACATGTACAAAATGCCGGAAGAAACCAGAAGGTCAAGCAGCATTATTGAGGAATACACATTTAGGACCAAGACCCTTCAACAGGACACTTCATTACAGGTGCCGGTGAAGGATTTCAGCCCAGAATATCGACTGTTTGTTCCCCACCATAGATGCTGCCTGACCTGCTTAGTTCCTCCAGCATTGTGCGTGTGTTGCTCTGGGATTCTAGCATCAGCAGAATCTCTCGTGTTTCTGAAAGTTAACAGGCTGGTGCAGCAAATAATTAGGAAGACGGGCAGCATTTTGGCTCTTACGCCAGGGAGCATCTGTACATTTTACTGCTATTCTACAGGGTCCCGGTGAGATTGCATATGGTATGTCATTTTCAGGGTCGGATCTCCCTCTCTGAGAAAGATACATGTATTTGCAAAAGGAGGAGAGCAACAAGCTTCATGAAATTCATCATTTTGCTCTGGATTTCCAGCATCGATAGAATCTTGTGTTAAGAGACCTTTATATATTTAAAGGTCACTCAGGCCATACTGCAGTAAAATGGTGTGAGGTAAGAAGATGTAACTGAATGTGGGGTTGGGGGGGAGTGAGCAGGCACTTGGGCCGAATGACCTCCTACTTCTGATAAAGTTATTTGGTACTTGTATGGACTCTGGTCACACTCTGCATTGATTTCTATAGCTGGACATGAAAACACAAGAGAAGGTGCAAAAATCTGGTATCAGAATTAAAGAGGTTACAGTTAGGAAGAGTCCACTACAGATAGAAGTCTCAAAGGAGACACACTAGACATCAGTAAAATTATTGAAACTGAAAAGGCAAAAGTGCTTCCACTCAGAAAATCCAAAATGAGCAGTCAAAAAGACCATAAAACATAGAAACAGAATTAGAACATTAGGCCCATTGGCTCTGCTCCGGCTCATTTACTTTCCCTCTCAACCCCATTTTCCTACCTTCTCCTTGTAACCTTTGATGCCCTTACTAATCAAGAATCTATCTGCTTTAAATATACTCAATGAGTTGGCATCCACAGTTGTCTGTAGCAACGAATTTCACAGAATCACCACCTTCTGGCTAAAGAAATTCCTCATCTCTGTTCTGAAAGGACGTCCTTCTATCCTGAGACCCAGTGGTTAGAATACCAGACAAAGTAGTTGAGGAAAACAACTCTAGTTTAAAAGGAAAAGATCATGAGAGAGAAAAAAAACAATAAAAAAAAAACTCATGGAAAGACTGCATGGAGGCAGTCAGAAATGGCACACCACGGATGGAAATCCCAAAATTCAAACCAAGGAAGAAGGGACACTGCAGGCTGTACTTCCAAAAAGATGTAAAAATACAAGGACTCTTAAGGCTGTCAATGATTTATTTCCTGTGCTTTTAAAAACGTCAACTGTTTATCCCCCTCCGTAGGTATTGCCTATGGAGAGAGGAGGTACAGGAATATTTGCTCTCTGCACGCACAGAGCTAGGATGCTTAAGACTTTTGCAAAGAAATGAAGAAATTTTATGTATTGCACTGTCCTGCTGCTGCAAAAACTAATTTCATGACATATGTGAGTGATGATAAACTTGATTCTGATATGGGTCTCTATTGTGGACTGAGAATGGGAAGGAGGCAGGGAAGGGAAATCATGGTTTGGAAAGGGGGAAGGGAGAGGGGAGAGAGTGGGAAGCACCAGAGAGACATTCTGTAATGATTAATAAACAGTGTTTGGAATCAAATGACCTTGCCTGGTGTCTCAGAGCTGCCGTGCCCCTGCCCTTGCCCCAGCACACTTTCTCTGCCACCTGTCCCACATCTGTCCCACGGTGCTCCAGCCTCTCCATTCCCAACATCCTTTGTTCCTGCCAGATTTACAAAGTCACCTCTCTGCTCCACATTGACGATTGACTGTTCAGAAGCCTTCGGCACCCTAGCTAAATATTTATGTATAATATTAAGACTTCTGCAAAGTGCTGTCGTGTGGTGATCGAGTGTGAATACTAGGCATTTGTTATATTTATCCAGTCGCTGCTTTCAAATTCTGTTAGCTCCAAATAACGAAGGAGTTTGATTCTGATGTGAAATGAAAACTTATATCCTGCAGTTTTAGGGAATACAAGAAGACTTCAAGAAAGCAACAAACTGCCAAGAGTTACACGCAGTATCACAGGGAACAGCTGCCAAATGCTAGGAATATTGCTTTGATTTGGCCATTACCAGGAAAGCTAGCAAGTTGGGCATATTGCCAGATTTCAAAAGAGTGCATTTAAGAGAAGTGATCAAGAGAAAGATAAAAAAACACTGGCCTAGATGGATTGCACCCTTACATCTATCAAGTTAGGGACAGCATTTTTATACATAAACAAAAATATAAGTGGAAAGAACACGTCAGAGAGGCAGATAGCTGGTGTTACATTAAAGTGGATCTGACATGCCAGGAACCACAGACCAATTAGCTTAATATCAATTTTAGAAAAGATGTGCAAAGAGGCAACAGAAAAAGGTCCAGCTTAAAAACAATGTGCAGTGTCAATATCAGGAGAAAAGGCTGGCTTGACCAATGGTTGATAAATGAAAAAGATATTTGAATTTTTCATAAGGGACTTGTGTCTAATGGTGGACTTATGGTAACAGGGACAAGCTGCATAGTAGATAGCCGGGAAAGAAAACAAGGTGGTGCTCGCAGGGGGGTTGCCGGCATTGGCTGACGGCACAAAGTAGCAACCCACAAGGATTAGCAATTTTGTTCGCAACTTACAATTTGGAATCGAAAATCAAAACATGGGGCCTGCACAGAACGGAGATTGTAACAACAGAGAGTTCTGTTACAATCACAGGCCAAAGTTGACTGTAAAGGGACACTGGCGGGAAGGACGGCAGAGCAGCAGTGGCTGGAGTTTATGCAAGAAGTGAGGAAGGTGCAAGACAGGTATATTCCAAAAAAGAAGAAATTTTCAAATGGAAGAAGGATGCAACCGTGGCTAATAAGAGAAGTCAAAGCCAAAGTTAAAGCAAAGGAGAGGGCATACAAGGAAGCAAAAATTAGTGGGAAGACAGAGGGTTGGGAAGTTTTTAAAAGCTTACAAAAGGAAACTAAGAAGGTCATAAGAGGGAAAAGATTAACTATGAACAGAAGCTAGCAAATAATATCAAAGAGGATACTAAAAGCTTTTTCACCAGTGGTGTTCCACAGGGGTCCGTGTTGGGGCCGCTTCTTTTTACATTGTACATCAACGATTTGGATTATGGAATAGATGGCTTTGTTTCAAAGTTTGCTGACGATACGAAGATAGGTGGAGGGGCCGGTAGTGCTGAGGAAACAGAGAGTCTGCAGAGAGACTTGGATAGGTTGGAAGAATGGGCAAAGAAGTGGCAAACGAAATACAATGTTGGAAAGTGTATGGTTATGCACTTTGGCAGCAGAAATAAATGGGCAGACTATTATTTAAATGGGGAGGAAAATTCAAAGTTCTGAGATGCAACGGGACTTGGGAGTCCTCGTACAGGATATCCTTATGATTAACCTCCAGGTTGAGTCGGTGGTGAAGAAGGCGAATGCAATGTTGGCATTCATTTCTAGAGGAATAGAGTATAGGAGCAGGGATGTGATGTCGAGGCTCTATAAGGCGCTGATGAGACCTCACTTGGAGTACTGTGGGCAGTTTTGGTCTCCTTATTTAAGAAAGGATGTGCTGACGATGGAGAGGGTACAGAGAAGATTCACTAGAATGATTCCAGGAATGAGAGGGTTAACATATGAGGAACGTTTGTCCGCTCTTGGACTGTATTCCTTGGAGTTTAGAAGAATGAGGGGAGACCTCATAGAAACATTTCAAATGTTGAAAGGCATGGACAGAGTGGCTGTGGCAAAGTTGTCTCCCATGATGGGGGAGTCTAGTACGAGAGGGCATGACTTAAGGATTGAAGGGCGCCCATTCAGAACAAAAATGCGAAGAGATTTTTTTAGCCAGAGGATGGTGAATCTATGGAATTTGTTGCCACGGGCAGCAGTGGAGGCCAAGTCATTGGGTGTATTTAAGGCAGAGATTGATAGGTATCTGAGTAGCCAGGGCATCAAAGGTTATGGTGAGAAAGCGGGGGAGTGGGACTAAATGGGAGAATGGATCAGCGCGTGATAAAATGGCGGAGCAGACTCGATGGGCTGAATGGCTGACTTCTGCTCCTTTGTCTTATGTCTTATGGTCTTATGGAAAGTGTTTGAAGGAAGATAAGTCGCCTGGATCAGACGGACTACACCCCAAGGTTCTGAAAGAGGTAGCTGAAGAGATTGTGGAGGCATTAGTAGTGATCTTTTAGTGATCACTAGATTCTGGCATGGTTCTGGAGGACTGGAAAATCACAAATAGAGTGGCACTCTTTAAGAAGGGAGGGAGGCAAAATACAGGAAATTATAGGCCAGTTAGACTGACTTCAATGGTTGGAAAAATACTAAGAATGAGGTTTCGGGGCATTTGGAGACACATGCTAAAATTGGCCGAAGTCAACATGTTTTCCTTAAGGGGAAAATCTCACCTAACATATCTGATGGAATTCTTTGATGAAATAACAGGTATGATTGATAGACAAAGGACAGTCAGTGGATGTTGTTTACTTGGATTTTCAGAAGGCCTTTGCAGCACACGGCACGAGGCTACTTAGCAAGATGAGCCTTTAACAAGATATATTGGGCGGTGCTATGATGGCACTAGAGCTCACCTGCAGGAACAGCTTAATTTCTACCTTTAAAGTCTCTTTTTGTTCTCCTTTTCAAAGTGGATAAGGTTTTGAAGTCCCTGACCTACAGCTGCACTCAAACCAGTTCTTTATGGTAACACACATCAAAATTGCTGGTAAACGCAGCAGGCCAGGCAGCATCTCTAGGAGGAGGTACAGTCAACGTTTCAGGCCGAAACCCTTCGTCAGGACTAACGAAGGGTCTCGGCCTGAAAGTGTGTTGCTTGAATTTCCAGCATCTGCAGAATTCCTGTTGTTTGCAGTTCTTTATGGTGATTGTTCCCACTCCTGGGGCTCACTGACCGGCCATTTTTCGATATCCCAAAGCCGCAGCCCAGAAGACGGGTGCACCCTCAGGGTGTTGAGGCTCTGTGGCCCCAGGGATGGGCCGATTCTATGCCGGTGTCACTGAACGTAGCATTGCGGTAGAAAATGGAATATCGCGAACAGCAGATCAGCTATTGGAGGTCTCTTTATTCAGCAAATACATCTCTACATCTCTCTTCAGTGAGTTTTTTTTTGACTTGTTAGTTTCCCCTTTCGCTGTGTGACACATCTCTGCCCCTATATTAGGGAGAGAGAGTCTGTGGTATATTGATTTGTCAGGTGATTGACTAGTTTTTGATATTTTGCAGATCATGGTCTCTTACAGCCAAACGCTGTGGTGCCGCCAATATCGCGGCCTCTCTCCCAGATGAGCTCAATCACTTTTATGCTTGGTTTGATGTCGCTAACTCTGAGCCTCCGAGGAAAGCCACCGCTACAACCTGCAACCTGGTTATCTCCGAGGCTGAAGTACGCAGTTGTTTCCAACGAGTGGACAGTCGCAAGGCTGCGGGACCGGATGGCATCCCAGGGCAAGTACTTGAGGTGTGCACAGCACAACTGGCAGGTGTATTTACTGACATTTTTAATCTCTCTCTCTCTCTGCCCCAGTGTAGAGTGTCCTCCTGCTTCAAATTATCCACCATTGTCCCTGTACCAAAAAAGACCAAGGTAACTTGCCCGAATGACTGGCGTTCTGTTGCACTCACCTCAATGATAAACAAATGCTTTGAGAGGCTGTCAAAGATTACATCTGCAGCTTGCTACCACCCAAACTGTACCCCCTACAATTCGCCAATCGATTGACAGACAGCGCAATAGCTACTGCTCTGCATACCATCCTTACACACCTGAAGAAGGATGTTTATGTGAGAATGCTGTTCTTGGACTACAGTTCAGCCTTCAACACCATAGTCCCAGCCAGGCTCGACAAAAAGCTCAAAGACCCCGGCCTTGCTGCCTTGTGCAGCTGGATCCTGGACTTCCTGTTAGATCGCCAGCGGGTGGTAAGAGTGGGCTCCCTCACCTCCACCTCTATGATTCTCAATACAGGAGTCCCCTCCTTTACTCCCTGTATACCCATGACTGTATCGCCACGCACAGCTCCAATCTGCTAATTCAATTTGCCGACGATACTACATTGATTGGCCTTATCTCAAAACAATAACGAGGTGGCTTACAGGGAAGAAGTTACCTCTCTGACACAGTGGTGTCAAGAAAACAACCTCTCCCTCAATGTCGCAAAAACAAAGGAGCTGGTTGTGGATTACAGGAGGAATGGAAATGGGCTAACCTCTACTGACATCAATGGATCTTGGGTTGAGACGGTAAATGACTGTAAGTTCCTCAGCATCCACATCACCGAGGACCTCACGTGCTCGGTACACACCAGCTGTGTGGTGAAAAAGGCACAAGAGTGGCTCTTTCACCTCAGATGGTTGAGGAGGTTTGGTATGGGCCCCCAAATCCTAAGAACTTTCTACAGGGACACAATTGAGAGCATCCTGACTGGCTGCATCACTGCCTGGTATGGGAATTGTACCTCCCTTAATCACAGGATTCTGCATAGAGTGGTGCAGACAGTCTAGTGCATCTGTAGTTGTGAACTTCCCATGATTCAGGACACTCACAAGGACAGGTGTGTAAAAAGGGCCCGTAGGATCATTGGGGACCCGAGTCACCCCAACTACAATCTATTCCAGCTGCTACCATCTGGGAAACAGTACCGCAGCATAAAAGCCAGGTCCAACAGGCTCCAGGACAGCTTCTTCCACCAGGCCATCAGACTGATGAACTCACGCTGATTTGAGTGTATTCTATGTTACATTGACTGTTCTATTTATTATAAAAATTATAAATTACTATGATTGCACATTTAGACGGAGATGTAAAGATTTTTACTCCTCATGTATGTGAAAGATGTAAGAAATAAAGTCAATTCATTCATTTAATTAATTCCTGGGGGCTTTGCTATTGGTTGCTTGGTGGGTGGTGGGTGTTCGGTGTTGATGCGTTTTACTATAGGAAGTGAGGGGGGGGGGGGTTTGGGATTCCAATGTCTTTACCATCATCATTCTTTGAGGTACCCTTCTGTTTTTGTGGATGTCTGCAAAGAACAAGAATTTCAAGTTGTATACTGTATACACTCTCTGATATTAAATGGAACTATTGAAGAGCCCATAGTATTACAAGAAAGATATTAGCATCGATAGAAGATTGAATCCTAGCACAAGATTCCGTAAAGATTGACTTGCAGGTTGAGTTAGAAGTACGGAAGGCAAATATAATGTTATCATTCATTTCCAGGGGACTGGAATATAAAAAGATCTAATACGGAGGCTTTATAAGACACTGGTCACACCTCATTTGAAGTATTGTGAGCAGTTTTGGGCCCCTTATAAGACCATAAGATATAGGTGCAGAATTAGGCCATTCAGCCCATTGAGTCTGCTCTGTCATTTCATCTTAGCTGATCCATTTTTCTCTCAGCCCCAGTCTCCTGCCTTCGCCCTGTATCCCTTCATTAAGGGTCATTACCAATTAAGAATCTCTCAGCCTCTACCTTAAATATACGTAAATTACTGGCCTTCACAGCCACATGTGGCAAAGAATTCCATGGATTCACCACTCTCTGGCTAAACAAATTGCTCTTCTCTAAAAGGTCCTAGACTCTCCCACCATAGGAAACATCCTCTCCACATCCACTCCATCAAGTCCTTTCACTATTTGATAGATTTAAATTAGGTTACCCCTCATTCTTCTGAATTCCAGTAAATACAGGCCCAGGGCCATCAAATGCTCTTCATATGGAATGCCATTCAATCCTGGAATCATTTTTGTAAACCTCCTTTGAACCCGATCTAGTGTCAGCACATCCTTTCTAAGATAAGGGGCCCCAAAACTGCTCACAATACTCTAAGTGAGGCCTCACCAGTGCTTTCTGAAGTTTCAACATTGCATCCTTGCTTTTATATTCTAGCCCTCTTGAAATGAATGTTAACATTGCATTTGCCTTCCCCACCAGACTGAAGCTGCAAATTAACCTTTAAGGAATCTTGTACAAGAACTCCCAAGTCCCCTTGCACCTCAGATTTTTGAATTTTCTCTCCATTTAGAAAATAGCCCACCTTTTATTTCTTCTACCAAAGTGCATGACCATACACTTCCCGATCATGTATTCCATCTGCCACTTCTTTGCCCATTCTCCTAATCTGTCCAAGTCCCTCTGTAGCCTCTACTCCTGAAAACTGCCTACCACTTCACCTACCTTTGTACAATCCACAAACTTTGCAACAAAGCCATCAATCCCATCATCCAAGTCATTCACATATAACATAAAAAGCAGTCTCAGCACAGACTCCTGTGGAACACCACTAGTCATCGGCAGCCAACCAGAAAAGGCTGCCTGTATTCCCACTCTTTATCTCCTTCCAAGTCACTGCTTTATCCATGCTAGAATCTCCTCTGTAATGCCATGGGCTCTTACCTTGTTAAGCAGCCCAATGTGTTGGTACCTTGTCAAAGGCCTTCTGAAAATCCAAGTATACAACATCAACCAATTCCCCTTTGTCTATCCTGCTTGTTATTTCTTCAAAGAATTCCAATAGATTTGTCAGGCCAGATTTTCCCTTGAGGAAACCACGCTGACTATGGCCTATTTCATCATGAATGGTTGAAAGGATGTGCTGGCATTGGAGACAGTCCAGAGGAAGTTTACAAGAATCATCTCGGGAATGAAAAGGTTAATGTATGAGGACCATTTTGATGGCTTTGGGCCTGTACTCACGAGAGTTTAGAAGAATGAGGGGATCTTATTGAAACCTAATGAATATTGATAGTTATGGACTTGCTGAGGTTTTTTCCAATAGTGAGAAACTAGAGGGCACTGCCTCAGAATAGAAAGAATTCCCTTTAGAACAGAGAGGAGGAATTTCTTTAGCTAGAGGGTGTGAATCTGTAGAATTCATTACTATAGCTGGCTGTGGAGAACAAGTCATTGGATATATTTAAAGCGAAGGTTGATAGGTTCTTGATCAGTAAGAGCATCAAAAGTTACAGGCAGAAGGCAGGAAAATGGGATTGAAAGGGAAAACAAATTACCGATAGACTGGTGGAGCAGACTCAATGGGACGAATAGCCTCGTTCTGCTATGTCTGAAGGAATGTGGTGCATAGACTAATAAAGACAAGCATCCCATATGTTTCCTTTGCCACTCTGTCAAGGTGGTCAGCCACTTTCAGGGAGCTAAGGCACGGATGCAACGATCCATGTACCCCAAGCCCACCCTCCTGCAGCAGTGGCCTCACCATGTATGGGTACATTTAAAGTGGAGGTCGATAGGTTATTGATTAGTAAGGGTGGTAAAAGTTAGAAGGAGAAGGCAAGAGAATGGGGTTGAGAAGGAAAATAAATCAGCTGAACTGGCTAGAATCTGCTTCAATGTCTTATGGTCTAAAAGGCAATTAACCTTCAGAATGGGTTTGTAAGCGATAAATTGAAAATGGTATTATAGGAAGAATGTGTTCGCATACTCTTTGGATATATGTGTCAAAGAGCAAAGCAGGCCGAGAGTACAATCAGTTCTAAAGTAGCACGGAGGGTTAATGAGCCACACCATAAAACAAACTAACCACAGAAGCTCACAGCAGAGTTATTTTAAGCTTGTATGTAAGTGTGGTTAGACCAAGTTTAAAGCAAAGTAACAGACTTGAGACGATAAAAGTCAGTTAGTTTCATGGAGAAAGATGGTGGGTGACTAGAAATAATGAGCAACATACACAAAATGCTGGAGGAACTCAGCAAGTCAGGTAGCATCTACGGAGGAGAATAAACAGCTGACCTTTCAGGCCGAGGCCCTTCGTCAAACCCCATTCTCTAGTTAAAAAGACCAGGGGAGGGGTGTGGAGGGACTGGTAACACAACACCGGCCTTTCAGATGATGAGTGAGGCTGACAGATTAGATGCAGAAAAAAATACAGACAAGCACAGAACTAGGGGCCATTAGCACAGTGTATTCACAAATAAAGGAAATTCTCTGGCCAGAATGTTGGTTAGAATGCGGAACTCTCGACCACAAAGCGTCTTTAAAGAAGCCTGATCTACCAATGGGGAGGTTGGCAGAGATGGAAAGTCATTTAAACAAATATAGGCTTAGCTGAAGTAAGTGGAAAAGAGGCTCATGTGAACTGAAGCACAGGTTTAGATAAGGGCTGACTGTAACAAACACCGTGTAATACAGGGGTTCCCAAACTTTTTTACATCACAGACCAAAACCTTTAGGCAAGGGGATCGTGGACCTCAGGTAGTGATCCCCAGTGTACTATTATATGAATGGAAGTACCCTGGCTGGTTGCATCACAGTCTGGTACAGCAATTGAAAAGAGCAGGAACCCAAGGGACTGTACAGAGTAGTGGACTCAGTCCAATACGTCACAGGCACATCCTTCCCCATCATCCACAGTATCTAAAGGAGGTGCTGCCTCAAGAAAGCACCATCCATCAAAGAATCCCACCATCTGGGCCATGCCACCTTCTCACAGCTACCGTCAGGCCTCCTGCCTGACGTCCCACACCACCAGGTTCAAGAACAGCTTCTTGCCATCAACCATTCAGTTCCTGAACCAGCACAACTCTGACCACTTTGCAGTATGAACTTAATTTTTGTTCTACTTGCGTTCTTTTTTGTATTATTCAGTTTTAAGTTACGTTTTCCTTGTGAATTCTGCTTATAGGATGTTTTGTGAACATGATACTGCTGCAGGTGGTTTAACATAGCTCCTGTGCGTTCATGTATTTGTGCACATGACAATAAACGTGACTTTGATTGATTGGTTGACATGGAGGAGAACTCGCTTGGCAGAATGGTCTGTTAATGTACTGTAAATTTGTATGGAAGTCTACATAATACACCACTGCATAGCACTACGGTACAATATACCACCTAGAGATATACACATTACACAGTGAACTAGATATTGTAATAAGGTACTATACTGCAGCTAATACCAAAAATATCACAAAGATCAAAATGATATCAAATGCCAACAAAATATAGGACAGTGACACACTGTGACCTGCACAGTTAATTCAACTATCACATATCAGTGAAACATTACAGCTAATATGACGTTCTATATATCACAAACATACTATATCTTGCAATGAGGTATTATATATTGCAGTAAAATGCTATAACTCACAACTAGGTACTGTATTTAACAAACATGGACCACAGTTCACTCCAACATAACAGACACTGCAGACAACGTAATACTTGTATTGCAGTGAACATCAGCCTGGCAACAGTTAATCATGAAGCCTCCTCATTCTCTAGCAGCACTGAACTCTATATTGCAGGAGGCCATTCAGCCCACTGTGTTCAGCAGCCCTTTGCTAAATTACGTTAAAATAATGCTCTTCCTATAACCTTTCTCTTGGTTTAAGAAAGGTGGAACGGTCTCCATCTAAACCATTCCCAATGAAAGGTATTGTGAACCCTCCAAAGTCTACCTCATTCCTTCTCTCAATTCCTCTGTCCACCATCCCCTTCTCTCAATTCCTCCATCTCCTCCACCTTTGCTCAGGATGAGGGTTTTCATTCCAAAACAAAGGAGATGTCTTCCCCTTTTCAAAGAAAGGGGCTTCCCTTCCTCCACCATCAATGCTGCCCTGAACCACATCTCTTCCATTTCACGCACATCTGCTCTTACCCCAACCTCCTGCCGCCCTACCAGGGATAGGGTTTCTCTTGTCCTCATATACCACTCCACCAGACTCCGCGTCCAGCACATAATTTTCCGGAACATGTGCAATCTCCAATGGGATCCCAACACTAAGCATATCTTGCCCCCCCCCCACCCCACTTTCTGCTTTCTACAGAAATTGGTCCCTACGTGACCCCCTTGTCCATTCTTCCCTCCCCACTGATCTCCCACCTGCCCCTACACCTCCTCCTTCACTACCATTCAAGGCCCCAAACAGTCCCTCCCGGTGAGGTGACACTTCATCTATGAAACTGTTGGGGTCATACACTGTGTCCGGTGCTCCCGGCGTGGCCTTCTGTATGGAAGACCTGATGTAGACCGCTTTGCCGAGCATGTACGCTCCGACTGCCAGAACAAGTGGGATCTCCCAGTGGCCACCCATTTTAATTCCACTTCCCTTTCCGATATTTCAATCCACAGCCTCCTCTACTGTCATAATGAGGTCACACTCAAGTTGGAGGAACAACACCTTGTATTCCACCTGGGTAGCCTCCAGCCTGATGGTATAAACATCGATTTCTCAAACTTCCGGTAATGCCCCCCGCCTCACAACTCCCCATCCCCTTTTCCCCACTCTCACCTTATCTCCTTGCCTGCCCATTGCCTCCCTTTGGTGCTCTTTCCCCCTTTTATTTTTTCCATGGCCTTCTGTCCTCTCCTATCAGACTCCCCCTTCTCTAGCCCTGTATCTCTTTCACCAACTTCCTAGCTCTTTACTTCATTTCACCCCCCCCACCACCTCCTGGTTTCACCTATCAACTCGTGATTCTCTCTCCTTTCCCAGCACCTTTTAAATTCATAGATGCTGCCTGGCCTGCTGAGGTCCTCCAGCGTGTTGTGTGTGTCACCCAATTCCTGGAGCTTTATATTTATTGTGCCTTATCTCTTCACCCACATGACACACATCCACTCTACCACAAGCACAGTGCTCCTTTTAAGCAGCTCCAATGAATTTCCTCTTGGAAAAAAAAATCATCTCAGTATCCCACTCTGATATCACCCAGTTAAATCCAGGCCTTGGTGGCTTTAATGTTCTTCTTAGTAATTGGGCATGCAAAACTTCAGCTCTCCACTCATAATGGAAAAGTTATCATTACTTTTTTAAGACTTACATTTCATGCCTGTTTATAAAAACCCAAAATGCTATAAACCTTCTGTTATTATGTTTATTTTGTTATTCCTCTCTATGGCTTGTGGCGCATCGGACAGCAACCTTCCCATTTCTGTAGCATTTTATCTGTTTTTATGAGGCCAAGTTGCTAGTTTGACGCTCAACCAAGCATGGATGGAAAGCGTACAAGCAGCCAGCCCAATTCAAACCCAGGACCGCTCGCCTCAGAGTCTGGTGCTGATGTCACTACACCACCGGCCGGCATTGGCCTTTTGCAACACATACAAAAAGCTGGGCGAGCTCAGCGGTCAGGCAGCATCTATGCAGGGGAATAATCAGTCAACTGGTTATTTCCCTCCAAAGGTGCTTCCTGACTGCCAAGTTCCTCCAGCATTTTTGTGTGTGTTGCTCAAGATTTCCAGCATCTGCAGAATCTCTTGCATGAACCACTGACCTTTGTTTTTGTTCAGTCACAGTCAGTGTTTTACTTCCGTCCATTCTTTAGTGCCTCCCCCCAGCCCCAACTTATTTTTACTCCTGAGATGTTTATTTCACACTTCCATTCTGTTAAATTTTTAATCGGCCGTTACCCTCCTCACTGTACTCCAGCAACCGTGTTGTTTTTCAAACCTGCGCTCTCGGCCAATCACAAACAAAAGCAGGCCAGTGTGTGCTATTTAGACAGAGAATAAAAAATGGGGATGCTATTGTTGTGGGGCACATTCCTTTCCTAATTTGCGTGGCATCCTTTTACAATGACTCTATTTCCTGCTTCGTGCTGCTACGTTTCCTCTAATGCCATCAACATCAATTCTCTAATTGGCTTCACATTAGACATGTCGGGTGCCATCAGATATCAAAACAGACCTAAAAAAACATGGTTACCTTCATGAACTTCCTCTCATACGGCAAATTCTATAAGTTGGTGCAGGACCTTGCACTTACTCCTAGGTTTGAACTCCTTTCAAGAGAAGCATGTTGTATTTGTCTGGGAAATGTTGGGGCGTTGAAAGGTAGAGTGTGTGTCTAAAGTATGTTGCAGGCAATATATTTCAGATCACACCACCATGCAGACAAACAATTCCCATTCCTCCGCTGTCAATCACCCTGAAACCATCAGCTTTATTGTCACCAAAATTAAATAGAAATAAAGGCTTAGACTACTTAAGGTGCAAAGGGACTTGTAAGTCCTTGTGCAGGATTCCCAAAAGGTTAATTTGGAGGTGAGGAAGCCAAATGTGAGTTTAGCATTCATTTTGAGAGGACCAGAATATAAAAGCAAGGATGTAACGTTGAGGCTTTATAAAGCACTGGTGAGGCCTCATTTGGGAGTATTGTGAGCAGTTTTGGGCCCCTTATCTAAGAAAGGATGTGCTGACATCAGACAGGGTTCAAAGGAGGTTCATGAAAATTATTCCATATGAAGAGCTCTGGGCCTGTACTTACTGGAATTCTGGAGAATGAGGGGAGACCTCATTGAAACCTATCGAATGTTGAAAGGCCTCGACAGAATGGATCTGGAGAGGGTATTTCCTATGGTGGGGGAGTCTATGACCAGAGGACACAGCCTCAGAATAGGACATCCCTTTAAAACAGAGATGAGGAGGAATTTCTTTAGCCAGAGAGTGGTGAATCTGTGGAATTTGTTGCCACAGGCAGCTATGGAGGCCAAGCCATTGGGTATAGTTAAGGCACAGGTTGATAAGATTCCTGATTAGTCAAGGCATGAAGGATATGGGGAGAAGGCAGGAGAATGGAGATGAGAGGGAAAATGGATCAGCCATGATGAAATGACGGAGCAGACCCGATGGGCCAAAGGGCCTAATTTTGCTTCTATATCTTATGGTCTCATAGATAAGTTTCCCTCTTATCAACCTTTATCACATCTCCCCTTGCAGTCAATCCCTGGACTCTCTCAAAAGCCTTGCCATCCTTCCCGAGTTCAAAGTAAATTTATAAACCAGGTATGTATATGTTATCATATACTACCCTGAGATTTACTTTCTTGCAGGCATTCACAGTGGAACAAAGAAATAAAAGCACTAGAATCAATGACAAAGTACACACAAAGACTGACAAACAACCAACGTGCAAGATCCTGAAATTAATGCGGAACCATGGCGGTAGCTGAACTAGCATGTACCTCCACTTTCTCATTAATGAAGCCAAGGATCCGGGAAGCTTTGATTAGGGAAATGAAAACCAGCTCTCTCACATTTCTGTGCAGTGACATGGCAAGTGTTGTATCTTTGCAACTGTTTCAAACCGTGACCTTGACTGTACTTCCATTTCCTGCACTTTGCCTTCACCCCTTCTCAACCCCTCAGAACAACTCTCTGTCTGTTCTTGCTGCTGCCTGCCATCGTCAGCCTCCTCAATCAACACCCCCCCCCCAACTCCTCCGATGTAGTATCACCAACATATCACCCCTTGCTGATTCCAGGGGGGCTATTATTTCAGGGGTGTCCACCTAACTATTTCATTATATACAGAAGTTTATTCAAATGATTACAATATCACTATAGCTATTGTACACCATTTGGAACTTCATAAAACACACCTTTTATAGCTTTGATCTAAAATACGGTTATCACTGTCTACAACACACTCGAGCCCTTGACGGGCCCACTGTTGTCCCCATGGATGCTGTGTGCTCCGTCTGCAGAGACACATAGATATGGACGTAACCCTGAAAGAGGGGTCGGCAGTTGGTTTGGGCAGTACTCTCGACCATCTGCTGCCTGGACCCATGAGTGGCCAGTTTCACCAAGCCCAGCAGCAAACCTACCAGGAGATCCACACCCGCCCGCCCCCCCTCCCCACCGAGTGATCTACCCCCCATTCCGCACCGGCTGACCACTGATCATGAGCATGGGACTGAAATGTAGTTAATAACTGAGGAGCAGCCCCTTCATATACTCAAATAGAAGCTGCAACCCCTCATTCTCTGTGATACGTGGTACACTGTCTCCTCCCGGCCACAAAAGTGACTGGTGAATGAGGAACTGACTCAAATTGTAGCTTGGTACTGCTCTATGCAACACTTTCCACTCTAGGTCCCCAATGTAAAGACCAAAAGACACAAGAGCAGAATTCAGGTCATCAAGTATGCTCCACCATATGGTCATGGTTGATTTATTATTCCTTTCAATCCCATTCTCTTGCCTTCTTTCTATAACCTCTGATAACCTTACTAAACAAGAACCTCTGCTTTAAGTATACCCAATGACTTGGCCTCCACAGCCATCTGTGCCAATGAATTCTACCCTCTTAAAGAAATTCCTCATCTCTGTTCTAAAGGGAAATCCTTCTATTCTGAGGCCATGTCCTCTGGTCCTAGACTCCCCCACTATAGGAAACATCCGCTCCACATCCACCCTATCTAGGCCTTCCAATATTTGGTTGGTTGCAATGATATCTCCCCTCATTCTTCTAAACTTCAGCAAGTACAGGCCCAGAGCCATCAAATACTCAAGGGGGGGGGGGGGGAAGAGAAGGACTTCTGTATAAAAAAAAGACCTCCATTACAGACCTCACTCACTGCTGGACACACGGATGCCCACTGCTTCCTGCACAACCCTTTGCTTCCTCCCCTAGGTGACTGCTGCTGATGCTGTGCTATTTACCCATGGAGGGATGGGTAAGTTCAAATCACTGTTTGTGTGGCAAGGCACTGTCTCACCTCCACTCTAATCACTGCCCTTGTATTTTTTTTTACAAAAATACCTTTATTACAAATTGCATTCTACAATACCTTAAAATATAAACAAAAAGACAAAACTCAAACCAAATTAAATTAAAATATCCCCAGCCCTTTCAAGGATGGCATTTATCCCTTGTGGCACCCAATGGTCTCGGAACATCTCCAAGGTTCCCATGGACATTGCACGTTCCCTCTCCAGAGTTACCCAGGAACGGGCACAACATGAAACATCGCCAGGCACTCCGTTCCGGTGAAACCCTCAGCTTCTGTGAGTCCTAGAAGCGATCTTTGCCAACCACAGAAGTCTACTAGGAAATTCTCATCCCTCCTTACTGGATAACCACATATAAAATATTGTGGAGCTAAAATGCAACCAGAAGGCAGAGAACAGTCTCCTCCAGCCCACTGAGTGACAGATCTGTGAGCAAACTAATGAGTTTGTTACAGGACTTCCCTCTACGCAAGAGTCTCTACATCAGGCTCCCGATGTATATGGGAAGGACACCCGTAAAGGGACTTCCATTGGGGTCCCCCTCGCTCCCAGTTGGAAAAACCGACCGCCACACTGTGTCAGCACAGTGGGCCCCTTGTCCTCCTCTACTGTTCCAACAAAGCTTAGCCTGTGAGGTTGAGAAACAACAAGCATCCCTCCTTCTGAGTGGACACAGTGCAGCCTTCCAGACTTGACACTGTTCCACAATCATGGGTACAGGTCCACCCCAGGTTACGAAGGCCCAACTTTTGTACAGCCTGTACATAAAATAGATGGTTTTTGAGTCCAGCAGGATGGATTTGCCAGCTGCCACAGGGATCCTCTGTCAGGTGGGAACTCAGTTCACTGTCGCATTTCCAACTCGTGAACCATCCAAACAGTTTACAGGGACAGCACCATGTAACAGCCTCGGGAGGACCTGCGGGACAGTTAACACAGCAGTTAACGCATTGCTTTGCAGCGCCGGTGATTGGGGTTCAATTCCAGCTGCTGTCCATAAGGAGTTTGCACATTTTTCCCACGACTGTGTGGGTTTCCTCCAGATGCTCTGGTTTCCTCCCATGTTCCAAAGCCGTAGGTTAATTGGTCACATGGGTGTAATTGGACGGCGCAGGATCATTGGGCCAGAATGAATTTGATGATGTAAAATAAAAATAAATAAGAACTGCCATCACTATTTCAGAAAATCCATTCCTTCCTGTGGTAATTTCACTTAATTACCTTGCAGGCCGACTTTTTCTTCTAACTCTTACCCTATTATCATTTTCCACATAGCCCTGTTGTCCCTAGTTATCCAGATTCTCCCAGCTTCCACTCTACGCTGCCGCTCTGTCCACTCCACCATAACCCCTCTCAGATATTCCCTTTCATCCTGTTCTCCCTCCCCCTTTCTCTGTCTCTTCACACTTGTTTTACCTCTAACCTTTTCCCGGTTCTGATGACAGATCAACCAGAACATCAATTCCACTTTTCTCTTCATAGACACTGCTCCACCTGAGTACTTCCAACATCCCCACCTTTGAGAAAATGTTTCTCATTTTCCTACCAAAATACATATTTTCCATAATTTCTGCCTTCGATTACAACTAGCCATAATTCATAATTCATTAAAGTATATGTATGCTATCATATACTACCTTGAGATTCATTTCCTTGGAGGTATTTATTGGAAATCCATAATTTCTACTTTAGATTACGGCTAGTATGCATTAATCCACTTCATTACAGTCCTCTGTTTAGTCTCATATACACAGAAACAGGCCCTTCAGCATACTGAGTTTATGCTGACCTTCATTCTAACCATGAGGGGCACAGAATGGGTAAATGCACTTCCATGGCTGGGGAATCACAAATTACAGGGCAGAGGTTTAAGGTGAAGAGTGAAAAAATTTAAGAGGAATCTGAGGGGCAAATCATATACACAAGAGATTCTCCAGAGCAACACACACAAAGTGCTGGACGAACTCAGCAGGTCAAGCAGCATCTATAGAAATGAATAAAGAGTTGACCTTTCCAGCTGACACCCTTCTTCAGTACTGGAAAAGAAGGGAGAAGACACCAGAATAAAAAGGTAGGGAGAAGGGAAGGAGGACTATCTAGAAGGTGATAGATGAAGCCAGGAGAGTGACATTTTTACACTACGGGCAGAACGTAAATGGAACGAGTTGCCAGAGGCGGTGACAGAGGTGGGTGCAATAATGACTTTTGGAAGACAGCTGCATGGGTATATGAAGAGGAAAATTTGAAAAGGTTATAGGCCAAATGGAATTAGCTTGGATAGGTATCTTGGTCAGCATAGACCAGTTGGGCCAAAGGCCTGTTTCCATGCTCTAAGACTCCACATTAATCCCACTATATTCTCCCCACATTGCCATCAACAACTTCCCAATTCCACCACTCAACCACACACCAGAGATAATTTAGTGGCCAATTAACCTCCTCCCTTATGTCTGTAACTGTCCTCCATGTTTCCAATTTTGCACACTCTCCAAGGTTTAAAAACCCAGCTCAGGTACCCTGGTAACCATAAAAAAAAATCATAAAGAGCAGGGTTTCTGAGGAAGAACCCTTGGCAAACGTCCCCAGCTAGTCTGAAATGCAGTAGTTCAACTTTCCTCTGATTTCAGTCCCAGAAGCAATGTGGAATCCATATGGTCACTGCTCCACTGACCCATAGGCTCCTTTCAACCTGAAGACATAGGAGCAGAATTAGGCCATTCAGCCCATTGAGTATGGTCCACCATTCCACCATGGCTTACTTATTATCCCACTCAACCCTATTCTCCTGATTTCTCCACATAACCTTTGATGACCTTGCTAATCAAGAACCTATCAACATCCATTTAAAATACATCCAGTGACTTAACTTCCACAGACATCTATGGCAATGAATACCACAGATTCACCACCTTCTGCTAACAAAACTCCTCATCACTGTTATAAAGGGACATCTAGTATTCTGAAGCTGTGCCCTCCAGTCCGAGACTCTCCCACTATAGGAAACATCCTCTCCACATCCACTCTATCTCGGGCTTCAATATTCAATAGGGCTTGTTGAGATTCCACCCCCCCACCCCCACATTCTTCAAAACTCCAGAGAGTACAAATCCAGAGCCATCAGTCACTTCTCATACGTTACCCCTTTCATTCCTGGGATCATTCTCGTGACCCTCTCCAATGTCAGCATTTTTTTTAAGGGGCGCAAAACTGCTCACAATACAGGTCGACCTTCTATAATCCAGCACCATTGAGACCTGAGGAGTGCCAGATTAGTGAAAATGCCGAATTACAGAAGGATCACATTAAGCAATAGCTAACTGCCTCATCATACCTTTAAAATAACAAAGGATTCAAAGGTTCATTTAATGTCAGAGAAATGTATACAACATACATCCTGAAATGCTTTTTCTTCGCAACCATCTACAAAAACAGAGGAGTGCCCCAAAGAATGAACAACAGTTAAATGTTAGAACCCCAAAGCTCCCCCCCCACTCCCCCCCTCCCATGCATAAGCGGTAGCAAACAACAATCCCCCTTCCCCACCGGCAAAAAATAAAGCGCACCCACTACCAGCACTCAAGCGTGAGCTAAGCGATAGCAAAGACACAGACTTGCAGTTACCCCAAAGACTACATTGCACTCGCAATTACTAAGGGAATCCTTGTTAGTTGCTTTTCCTTCACTTAGTAATATACTTAAATTCAGCGGGTCACCACGTCTGATCTGAGGTTGTAGGCAGAAGAGAACGGAGTGCCAGCTGGGCGACCCCGGAGGGTAGTGTGCGAATGCCAGCAAGCATGCGAGAAGGCAGACTGACCCAGCGTGCGCTAGTGGGTGAGACGGGCAGGTGCCGGGCGGACACACCTCACGCAAATGATATTAATAAATGCAGGAAAACAAGCAAGAATCGCCTGTCTGCGCTTACAAGAGCACACCAACATGTGAACAGATCTAGCGCAACCAAAACAATGCGCAGCAGATTGGTACGGTGGCCCGGAAAATTTGAAATTACAGTTGCACGAAAAATTTGAAATCAGTGCGGATTATCGAAGGAACCGGATTACAGGTAGTTGGATTAGTGAAGGTCGACCTGTACTCCAAGTGTGGTCTGACCAATGCATTATAAAGCCAAATATCTGGTACTCTGTCAAATACCTTGACAATAAAGCCAATCCCTCCAAGGCCACGTTATTTCTTAACCTCCTCACTCAAATAAATCAGGCATGATTGAATGGCAAAGCAAATTTGATGGGCTGAAATGGTCTAATTCTGCTCTTGGGTCTTACAGTCAGACTCCAGCTCACTTCCTTATTCATGCTTTCAAATGCCCCTCCTGGGTTTGTCTACACTCCAAGCTCCCTTGGGTATTCCACAGCCCTTCTACCTGTTAAAGAACATTTCTTATTGTCCAGCAGACCGTGGCACTGTAAACTGTGGACCCTGGTTTGCTTCAGGAGCACCACAGCCCAGCAAGCTCCCTCTACTAACTGCCAGCATCCCTGACCCATCAATTAGGCAGCCATTGAGACGACAGCAGATGATGCCAAGAGTATTTTTATGACCAGGCTGATTACAGCCATTTCACGCTCTCTCGCCCCGAGTCAGACTGAGGCATCACTCAGACCCAGATCGTTAAAAGTCCCAGTGCAGGGCAGTGCATTAGAAGCAGTCGCCAACGCTGTGTGCAGCACTCTCGGACTGTCTGTACGAACACCACTGCACTCTGCCTGCCAGCCACCTACAGAGCCAACCATCACCAGCAGGACGCAAGAAGATGGCAATCATCTCCATCCTAAATCTACTCTCGTGTCCCCAGGATACGTCCTCTACTTCTAGTTTCACTTACCAGAGGAAACAACTTCCCTGCCTCTCTCTTATCTATCCATTTCATAATGTTATGTGTTCTTCATTTTTCCCCTCTCATTTTTCTAAATTCCAGTAAGGTCCCAGGTGACTCAACCTCTTCTCTTACACTAACCCTATCCTCTCTAGACTCAGCCTGGTGAACCTCCTCTGCACTCCTCTGCATCTCCAAAACCAGTATAACTTCCCTCACGTAACTGCAAGCAGTACTCCAGGCATCTAATATACGTTTATATTGTAAGCATTATATAATTATATGTATACTATGTATGTATACTATATATAGTATTCTGTTGGTTACTATATATAGTAACAAACATAATATTATATATTATAGTTGGGGCAGTTAATATGTAGAACTGAAAGAGCAGGGAGTTCTTGGGTCAGGCTGGGAGGGGAGGAGATGGTGGGATAGAGAAGCCAGGCTAGATTACAGGGGGAAACAACAGGGCCTTGCCCATGTTTGGATCACCTGAAGCACTACTACTATCCCAGGGACGAGGCCCAAGAAGGGCACCTCACCCTGGAGGGGAGCCAGCTGAGATTCGGCCACAGCGGGCCCAATGGCTTTGAATCAGGAGGAAGTGGAGGCCTGGATTATCCTGGGTTTAGAAGGTAAAATGCGCCTTAAAAATGAAAGGACGAGAGAGGAAGTGGTTCGGGTGGAAGCTGCAGTATCCACAGCTCCACACGATGTGTATTGGGCATGGGCAGTTTTGTGTGGCTCCCACTTTCCAAAAGAGTGGAGGCATCAGAAATCTCAAAAGAGGGAGCTGGAACTCTGGAACCCACTGACTGAATAATATAATGATAGGATTATATATCAGTGTGAGGCACTTGCTAACAGAGAGAAAGAACAAACTGGTAAAAGTTTAGAATTGGGAGAGGTACAGGAAAGAGATAGAACAGGGACCCATAACAGACCAAGATCTGTATAGATGTCTCCTTTCTCACTCACCATCCATCAGGCTCAGTGACTTTCAGGGGCAAACAGGGTGAGGAACCACATGTTTCCCTCACCACTCCCTTCCCAAAACCAGGCTTCACACAAAGGCCAGGAGGACTTTGGGACCACAGGTTACAGATTTCCACCTCAGCCACAATTCTCTGGCTCGGTGGGAAAACATTTGGATGCAGTCAGAGCCTAAGGCAGACCCAGCCTTCCCTCACTCTCTGTCTCCTGTGATGGATTGAAACCATCAGCGTAAGTCACTGGGGCAGCAACTGCACAGCCGTCCTCTGCTCATAACACAGGTAAAAACAAACTGCGATCTACAGCACAGACCATACCATGGCCAGTCCAACAGCTCTGTGGCCAGTGGAATTAGACCAACAGTAAAGATTTGCTGATTTAATCACATCAAAGGCTCCGGACAGCTCACAGGCCAGTTACTCTGAACACAACATTCCCCTCAGACAGCTCACAGATCCTAGGCCCCACTCTCCTCTGGGAGAGAATGGAATGAATCAGATGCCTCCTTCCAGAGTCAGCAGGAAAGCATTTACAAAAACACACAACCGAGGCACAGGCCCAACAGCAGAATTTCAGCTAAATCTGGCTCGGATGTCTCCCTCAAAATCGAGTCTGATGCTCCCTCAAAATCGGACTCCCAACACACACACACAGCAGACGATTCATCTCAACCACAGGATACAGAGAGAGGCAGGAGAGTCTGCATGGACGAATTGAGCAGAGGGGCCTGTTTCTGTACCGTATAGTTCTGGCGCCGGTACTGTCCGCAGACAGCAGCCAAGGAACAACTCACAGCCTCTGGCTGCCAGCCTAGGACAGGCTGCAGACCCTCCCTACGCTCGGTGGCCCAGCGGCAGATGCCCGCAGCCCCTCACCCAGGACTCCACTCAGGTAGGAGCCCTCGCCAACCTACCCGGGCACGGGCACTGGCTCTGTCCAAGGGCTGCCTGGAACCACAGTTCCTGTCCGGGAGGCTCGCTTGCTGTTGGGCACTCTGGCCATCGTGCACACACACCACTCACTCTCAAGTCTCTCAGTGTGTGTGCACAACTTATTGCACACTCGGTGCACAACAGCGCAAACACGTGCAGCGCGCACGGTGCACACTCTCTCAGAGCACACGCACCCTCACAGACTCACTGACTGCGGGCACAATCAGTACACACTCACTCACAATAGGCACCCTCCCGCAGGGCGCAGACACCGAGCACACTCGGAGCACCTGGCGCACACTCACCGCCCCTGTCCCCCTGTCCCCCTGTCCCCGGCACCCAGGTACTCACCCTCCGCCCTTTCGCTCGGCGGACCATCCGTCCTGTCGCGATTTGGGGGCCGTGAGAAGCCGGCGGCCTGTCAGGAACCTCCCGCTCACGACATTAACCAGCCGGCCGGGCTTCCCTCCCTTCCCTCCCCGCTCTCTCGGCGCCTCCCACCGTACGGCCGCAAGGTCAGGGGAAGGAGGCCCATCCGGCCCCGCCCCTGGGTCCGCTCCCCTCTGCCGGCCGCCACCATCCCGCTCCCTCATCCCGAGTGTGTCTGTGTGGACGTGAGGGAGGGCGCGTATGTTTGCATGTTCAAGCATCGGTGTGTATGTGTTGTGTGTCTGGTGGGGGGAGGATGATCAAAAATATGCTTGGTAGTGCGTGTGCCTGATAGTTTATCTGTGATGGTGCGTATCAGATATTTTGTGAGATAGTTTACATTTTGCGCCTGATATTTTGTATGTGATAGTGTGTGTCTGATATGTTGTTTGTGTGATGTGTGTAGCTGATATTTTGTGTGTGCAATAGCGTGTGTGATATTTTACATACGTGATATTTTGTGGGATAGTGTGTGTCTGATATTTTGTGTGTTAGTGTGCAATATTTTGTGTGGTTTGATGTGTCTCAAATTTGTGTGATAGTTATGTGCATAATAATGTGTTGATATGTGTCTGATAATTTGTGTGAGTGTTGCTGTGATAGGGTATGTGTAGTAGTTTGTATTGGTGTGTTGCTGTGTGTGAAATTTTGTGTGTGTGTGTTGGTGTGTGTGATAATTTGTGTGTGTTAATGGTTTGTGTGATGGTGTGAGTGATAGGTTTAGTGTGTGCATGCATGAGGGAATGTGTGATATATGTGCTAATATGTGTACATTTTGTGTGCATGTATGTTAATCTGTGCCTCTTCTTATTTGTGTTTAAGTACCCGAGTGTGAGCATGTGTATGACTGTTGAATACGGTGTTCATGATTGAGTGTGTCTATTTGTAAATCAATCCATAGTATCATAAAGATGTACACCACAGAATGAACCATTCATCCCTATATGTCCAGGCTAGCAAATTAAATTCGACCTCCCCATTCCCAGTTTTTGGTGCATTGCATTATCTGGTCATTTGGACACTTTAATTGCAGTGATGGTGTCTGATTGCCTTCCCATCCAGTCTTGTCCATCCAAACTCATTCAGTGAAAGCAAATTCCCCATTGCCTCTCTAACTTATCTCCCTATTAACTACAACCTCCCCAGTTACAGTCTCCTCTCTCTCTTAGACATAAACTTCACCTTTCTTATCCATTTATAATTAAATACATATTAATTATTAATACATATTTATTAATCTAATTTCCTCATAAGAAAAGAGCCCAGTTCTGTAAATTATCAATGTCCTGGTAATTTTCCCGTGTTCCCTCTACAGCCATCTTCGGCTGGTGACCAGAGGTGTGCCCAGTGCTCTGGCTGTAGCCACCCCTCTGTTGTGCACACATTCAATGTGGTCTAGTATGTCACCTCTGCCAATAAAGACTAGTATCCTATGTGTCCTGGTGGCCACCTTGTCCATCTATTCTGCTGCCAGCAGGGGTTTTGGACATGTTGCTCTACAATTCTTGGGATTGGTCCCTTGTGTTTCATGTTTCTCTTCCCTGAAGGCATCCCCTCACCTCGACTGATCAAATTCCATTTGTCCCCAACATCCCTGGTTTAACCAGTCTATAAATCTCTCCTCCCAGCTCAATAAACACACTCATTCTGACATGTCTGCCCACGGCTTCCTTTACTGCCACACTGAGGCCACGCTCAGGCTGAAGGAGCAACACCTTATGTTCCACCTGAGTAGCCACGGACATCAATTTCTCCAACTCCTGGTAATTACTACTCTGCCCTCCCTCCTTCCCCCTTTGTCCATTCCCCATTCTGATTCTCCACTCATCTCTTCTCTCCTCACCTGCCCATCACCTCCCTCTGGTTCCTCACATCCTTCCTTTTCTTCCACAACCCAGTCTCCTCTCCTGTCAGATTCCTTCTTCTTCAGCCCGTTACTTCTTCCACTTACCCCCTCCCAGCTTCTCACTTCATCTCCCCCCCCACCCACATGCACCTCACCTAGTATCATCTTATCACCTTGTACTTCTTGCCCTCCATCCACTTTCTCATTTTGGTTTCTTCTCCCTTGCTTTCCAGTCCTGATGAAGGCTCCCGACTGTAACTCGGACTGCTGGTGATGAAACATAACAACTCCTGAGAAGTGACCTGGATCCGCTCAAATTTTTACCTACCAGCACAGCGTGTCCACAGCAGATGTCATCTCACTGGCTCTTCACTCAGCCCTGGGGCATCTGGACAGCACAGCTGCATCATCAGGATGCTCTTTATCAACTACAGCTCAGCATTCAATGCTATCATCCCCTTAAAACTCAACAATAAGCTTCAAGCCCTTGACCTCAAGATCTCCTTGTGCAATTGGATCCTTGATTTCCTCATTTGCAGATCCCAGTTCAGTTCAGATTGGCAAATACATCTTCTCCGCAATCTCCATCAGCACAGGTGCACCACAAGGCTGTGTGCTTAGCTCTCTGCTCTATTCACTTTAAACTTATGACAGTGAGGTTAAGCACAGCTCCAGTGCCATATTTAAGTTTGCTGACGACACCATTGGCATTGACCGAATCAAAGGCGGTGATGAATCAGTATATGGGGAGATTGAAAATCTTCCTGAGTTGTGCTACTACAACAACTTCTCACTCAATGTCAGCAACACCAAGGAGCTGATTATTGACTTCAGGAGGAGGAAATCGTAAGTCCATGAGCCAGTCCTCATCAGGGGATCAGAGGTGGAAAGGGTCAGCAACTAAGTCATCATTTCAGAGGATCTGTCCTGAGCTCAACATGTAAGTACAATTACAAAGAAAGCACAGCATCGCCTCTATTTCCTTAGAAGTTTGTGAAGATTCAACATGATATCTAAAACTTTTACAAACTTCTATAGATGTGTGGTGGAGAGTATTGACTGGTTGCATTATGGTCTGGTATGAAAACACCAATGCCCATGAACAGAAAATCCTACAAACAGTATGGATACTGTTGTGTATTTAAGATTTCAGTAACATTTGAGTAATATTGTAAATATATTGTTTGATTAAGCTTTCTTTGTTTACATAATTGATTACAGGTTATAAGTAAGATGTACACACGTGGCATAAGACATTACACAATCACGTCATATGTGAGTGCCTCACTAAGGTAAAATGAAGTAGACACACTTTCTAGGGCTCCAGTGTTTTTCCTTTGATTAGCTTCTGGAATTACAAAACATAACAGTGGTGATGAGGTAGCTTTAAAATGAACCGGAGACAACTACCTACCTGTTGAAGTGTGGCACATTTTTCTTCAAAGGGAGAAAAAAGTGTTTGAGTTTTTATAAAGCACAGCACAGTTTTATCTTTGGAAGGGGATAAAAGGTGAGTACCAAATGATAATCAAATAATTAAATAAAAAGCAGAAATGGCTGGATACATCGGAAAGATTGATACATTTGATTGCACAACAGGTAACTGAGGAATGTATACTGAATGAACTGAGTGATATTTTAAAGCAAATTGAATAGCCAATGAAAACGAATGCTAGTTTGCTTAGAAGTTTAACTGCTCCAAACAAACCAGCCAAAATGAACTTTGTTGATATGTTAAACATAATGTCGTAACCTTTAGAACCCAAATCATTGTTTATTACAAAACGCTTTAGGTTTAATAAGCAGAATCAAAAGGTAGGGGCGTCCATTTCAACTAACGTGGCTGAACTAAAGAAATTATCCTAGCATTGTCAGTCCAGTAATGGACTTAATGATGCACTGAGAGGTTGTTTAGTTAGTTGCATCTTACAAGCAAACATTCAAAAACGGCTCCTAACTGAAGTACAACTCACATATAAAAGAGCAGTTGAAATTGCTGTATCAATGGAAAGAGCAGCCAGAGATGCCCATCCTCACCACATTCTACAGAGGTTGTATTGAGAGTATCCTGAGCAGCTGCATTACTGCCTGGTTCGGAAATTGCACCATCTTGGATCACAAGACCCTGCAGCGGATAGTGAAGTCAGCTGAAGGGATCATAGGGGTCTCTCTTCCCGCCATTACAGACATTTACATCACACACTGTATCCGCAAAGCTAATACCATTGTGAAGGACCCGACGCACCCCTCATACAAACTCTTCTCCCTCCTGCCATTCGGGCTCTCACGACCAGATTGTGCAACAGTTTCTTCCCCCAAGCCATTAGACTCCTCAATTCCCAGAGTCTAGTCTGACACCAACCTACCTACACGCACGCACACACACACACACACACACACTCAAATGAACACCACTCCACTCCCTTTGCAATTTTTGCTCATTTCTTTCTCAATTCCTGCTAAAACATTGTTCACGTTGTTTACATTTACATTTACATCATTTATTATTATATTGTAATTTGTCCTTTACTGTGCCTATTGTCTTGTTTACTAATTATTGTACTGTCTTGCACTGTTTTGTGCGCTTTATGTAGTCCCATGTAGGTCTGAAGTCTAATGTAGTTTTGTGTTGTTTCAGGTAGTTTAGTGTAGTTTTGTGTTGTTTCATGTAGCACCATGGTCCTGGAGGAACATTGTCTCGTTTTTATTGTGTACTGTACCAGCAGTTAAGGTTGAAGTGACAATAGAAGCGATTTGACTTGACTTTAGTCAGCAATGAAAGTGAATGTGAACAAAATTGAAATGTCTGAATAGAAACCTGCCTGGCTGAACAAATTGTGTTACTGTTGTGGCAGGGGCTCACATACACCAGACAAACGTAGATTTAAAAGAGAGACTTGCAAAAAAATGCAACAAAGTAGGACACATATAAAGCATGACTGGTGAACAAAAATAGGAGAGAGAAAAAAATAAAAAGTCAAGTTGCAGTTTCAAAAAGAGCACTATTCTATATGCTGTTGATGAAAAATCTGTAATGATGAGAGTGACTCAGGATCGGATAGCCTTAAGAATTACACTGTAAAAACTAACAATAGTCAAGTAATATGGCCTATACCAGATGTGAATGACAAATTAATGAAAATAGAATTGGACACTGATTTGACTGTTTGTCATTCCACAAAATAAGTTTGAACAGCAGACACTGAACTGAAGCTTGCAGATATCCAATAAAGAACTTATACTGGAAAAGAGATAACTCCTGTGGGAATGACATTTGTAATAGTGAAATACAACAACCAACAAGCCACATTGGTTTGTATGTGGTGAAAACAGAAGGGCCAGCACTGAGCAAACTACAACTTCACTGGAGATCCATTTATCATTTGCATGCCACATCCCCTGCAATAGCAAACACGAGGAAAACTGCAGATGCTGGAAATTCAAGCAACACACATCAAAGTTGCTGGTGAACGCAGCAGACCAGGCAGCATCTCTAGGAAGAGGTACGGTCAACGTTTCGGGCCGAGACCCTTCGTCAGGACAAACTGAAAGAAGAGCTAGTAAGAGATTTGAAAGTGGGAAGGGGAGGGGGAGATCCAAAATGATAGGAGAAGACAGGAGGGGGAGGGATGGAGCCAAGAGCTGGACAGTTGATTGGCAAAAGGGATATGAGAGGATCATGGGACAGGAGGCCTAGGGAGAAAGAAAAGAGGGGGGGAACCCAGAGGATGGGCAAGGGGTGTAGTGAGAGGGACAGAGGGAGAAAAAGGAGAGAGAGAAAAAGAATCTGTGTATATAAATAAATAACGGATGTTGTACAAGTGGGAGGTGGGGCATTAACGGAAGTTTGAGAAGTCAATGTTCATGCCATCAGGTTGGAGGCTACCCAGACGGAATATAAGGTGTTGTTCCTCCAACCTGAGTGTGGCTTCATCTTTACAGTAGAGGAGGCCGTGGATAGACATATCAGAATGGGAATGGAATTTGGAATTAAAATGTGTGGCCACTGGGACCCTGCAAGAGAGTCAACTGAAAGCAAATTAAGAAAGGTACTGCATGATGCCACAGCAGTGTTTAGGGATAGCATTGGAAAAAATAAACATTTCAAGGGTAAAATAGTGATGAATGAAAATGCCACACCCAAGTTTTATAAAGCCCATCCAGTTCCTTATACCATCCATGATAAAGTAGCCGGTGAGTTAGGTCACATGGAGGCCGAAGGGATTCTTTCCAAGGTTCCAAGAAGCCCATAAACAACACTAGTGGTCCCAGAAGTCAAGAAAGATGGATCTGTCAGGATCTGTGATGATCTTAAGGTCACTGTTAATCGAATACTGAAAGTAGATCAATTTGCTCAGCACAGGATAGAGGATATCTTTGCAAACCTTCCCGGAGGAAAACACTTCAGCAAAGTGAGGCCACCAACAGTTGGAGATGGAAGAAGAGTCCAAAGTGTTTCTCATGATAAACACTCACAAAGGACTTTATCACGATAATAGGTTTATTTTTGAAGTTGCATCTGTACCTGCACTCTGGCAGAAAGCTATAGATCAAGCGCTGCAAGGCTGCTCAGGCACTCAGTGTTACCTAGATGACACCATTGTTACCGGTGAGGATGACAAGGAACACCTCCAAAATCTCAAGACAGTGTTAGGAAGATTAGAAGATTATGGGCTCAGAGCATGATGCAACATCTGCGAATTCTTTAAACCAAACATCACTTACTGTGGTCAAACCATTGACACACAATAATTACACAAGTGTGCTGAGAAAATTCATTCAGTGGTGGATGCCTCAAGGCCAAAGGATGTGTCACAGTTGCAAACCATTTTAGGTTTTGTCCATTACTATAACAGGTTCTTGCCAAACATGGCCACTGTGCTCCACCCCTTGAACTCATTATTTCAGATCAGAAAGAAATGACAATGGAGAAAGCAGTATGAGGTGGCTTTCCAAAGGAAATCATGATGTCAGACACTGTACTCATACATTATAATTCACATCATCCAGTGAAGCTTGCCTTATGGTATAGGTGCAGTCATGTCACATGTTATGAGTGATGGAAGTGAACACCCCATAGCCTTTGCATCATGTTCCTTTATTGCTGCAGGGAAAAATTATGCACAGATTGACAGAGAGACTTTGAGTCTCATTTGGCATCTAAAACGCTTCAACCAGTACTTGTATGGGAGAGAGTTTACTCTTGTTACTAATCATCAACCACTAGTGTCCATTTTCAATCCACAGACAGGTGTTCACCAACAGCAGCAAGATGAATGCAGAGATTGGCTCTCTTCCTTGGAGGACACAGTTACAAGATCAAATTCAAAAGGACAACTAATCATGAAAATACTGATGGATTGTCCCATTTATCCTTTGAAAAGGAAATAACTGAAACATTTACTAATTTCCTCTTGACGTATTCTCCCTAATGCAAATCAGAAGTCTCCCTATTACAGCTGAGATGAGCCAAAGAGAAACCCACACTGTCTCATGTCTACATAGCAACCTGAAATGGCTGGAACGTGCAGCAGAAATTCCAGTTTCTCCTTTTGACCAACACCGGGATGAACTTGCCCTTGATGGAAGTTGCCTTAGGTGGGGATTGAGAGTTGTTGTGCCATCCAAGCTGAGAGCTGAAATGTTGGGGGAGCTACATGCTGGTCATCCAGGAGAGGTCAAAATGAAAGCATTAGCACAAAGCTTTGTCTGGTGGCCTGGGATAGATCAGCAGATCAAGCAGCTTACTATACACTGTTTGGGATGCCAACACCTCCAGAAGAAGGTGATTGGAGGTTTCAGAACCTCTGCTGTTCCAGAGTCAACTCCTACAACTGGAGGAGCCCCAGAACCTGAGGTGGTTTCACAGCCACAAGTCTCATCTGCCAAACAGAATAAGCCCCCTTGTCAGGAAGGACATTATCCCACGAGACTAAGAAATCCTCCACAGTGCTGCCTTTTTGAGGTGTCACTCCTGGAAGACGTCCTGGATCCTACAGAGGCTAGTGCCTATGATGGAACTGACTAGGTTTACAACTCCCTACAGCTTATTTCAATCATGTGCAGTAGCTCCACCCCTCCCCCTCCAATACCAGGTAATGTTGCAGCCAGTTAGAATGCTCAGTAGCATCAACAAAAATCTTAATCGTGATGTTTACATTAAAGTCCAATTTTAAAAATTGCACAAAATGTAAGAGGCTGCAGAGAAGCATTTGGCATTTAGCACTCAGTCATCCATATTCATTCTCACCATTCTCACACTTCCTAATAGGAAGCCTCTTCCCCATGGTCTGCATCATCTTAAAGGACAGCAATGTTTAAGAAGGCATTTAAATAGGCACATGAACAGGCAGAGGGTGGAGGGATACAGTCCACGGGTAGGTAGGAGGGGTTAGTTGAAATGGGCATTGTGGTTAGCACAGTCATGATGGGCTGAATGGCCTGTTCCTTTGCTGTACTCTTCCATGTTCTCTCTTTCACTTTCACTATTGTGATTTCCTCTCCATCAATCCTCAATTCAACCCCTATTGCCTCACTTGTTGATCAGTGTCCATATTTCCATAATCAATACTGCCTCCAAGCTTTCACCTTTTACTCCTCGTCCATCGCAGCCGAGTTCAAGTTTATTGTCATTCAACCATATACTTGTGTACAGCCAAATGAAACAATATTCCTCTCGACCAAGGTGCGTAATACAGTACATATAACTCACACAAAACATATTAAGTAATATCACAAGTAAATTAATAACTAATAAAATACATTCCAGTAGATTTACATTTAGCATAAGGTGCATTTATGACATAAGTTAAAAAGTAAACAGTGTAACACTACCAGTGCTTCATACGTGATGAGACCTGGGTGGTGGCAGAGAGTTCTGTAGTCTCATGGCCTGGGGAAACAAGTTTTTCTCCATCCTCGCAGTCATTGTTCTAATGCTGCAGTACCTCTTGCCTGATGGTGGAGGGTTTGTGGGGGGGGGGCGTCAAAGAGATTGTTGGATGGATGGGAGGGATCATTGACAATGCCAAGGGCCTTGTGTATGCAGCGCTCCTGTTAAATATCTCTGACAGGTGGAAGGAAGACCCTGATGATCCTCTCAGCAGTCTTCGCAATCCTTTGTAGGGTCTTGCAGTCAGATGCCTTGCAATTCCCATACCACATGGCGATGTGGCTGGTCAGGACACTCTTAGTGGTGCTCCTGTAAAAATTGGTTAGAATGGTAGGGCAGGAGCCTCGCTTGCCACAATCTCCTCGGGAAGTGGAGACACTGCTGGGCTTTCTTGACTAAAGTGGTGTTGAGGGACCAGGTGACATCGCCCATTGCGTGTACTCCCAGAAACTTGGTGCTCCTAACTCACTCCATAGAAGAGCCGTTTCTGTGCAGTGAGCACTGGTCATCCTCCATCTTCCTGAAAACTACAATCATCCCTTTAGTCTTGTCCATGTTGAGACTCAAGTTGTTGTGCTCACACCATTCTACAAACTGCTCTATCTCCTCTCTGTACCCTGGCTCATCATCACTGTTGATAAGGTTAGCAAATTGATCATTTGTTTTGAGCAGGATCTAGCAATACAGCAAGGCCTCTGTAGTAACTGCTATGTCAGCCTGTATGTTTTCAGTTCATTGTGTTTATTCTCCAGGCTTCTTAGAGTAAAGTAGGCACCATCTGCAAACTTCTCTTCGCTTCCTTCCATCTTTGTTTCCTTTTGCCTTTCAAACTTGTTTTGCCAGGTTCCGAGACCATTTAGATTAGGATAGATTACTCAACCAAGTTTCAACAGGATTGAGAAAGGCTTCAGAGGGTTGTGGACTTAGCCACCTCCATCAGGGGCACAAGCCTCCCCATCATCTCAGAATCTTCCAAAGTTGGTGCCTCAAGAAGGCAGCATTCATCATTAAGGACCTTCATCCTCCAAGGTATGTGCTCTTCTCATTATTCCAATGAGGGAGGATGGACAGGAGCATAAAAACCCACATTCAATGTTTTAGGAGCAGCTTCTTCCCCTCACCTATCAGATTTCTGAATGGCCCATGAACACTACCTCACTAGTCGGCTTTTGCATTATTTATTTATTTTTATTGTAACTTTTGTGATTTTTTTATGCCCTGCACTATACTGCTGCCACAAAACAACAATTTTCATGATTAATTCAGTGACAATAAACCTGATTCTGATTATGAAAATGTGGTGTTCCCATTCTCCCTGCCAAGATATAGTTTAGTCGATCCATCAAACCTTCCTGCAGACGTAAGTGTTTTTGGGTGTTGTGGTTTGAGATCCCTGCCTCTGCTTTTTTTAATCAAAATAAACTTTATTCATAAAAAATACTTATAAGAATCACTTTCTCATTCTTTACATTCATACTCAATGCTTTCCATATTGTTCTATACATTAATAGAACTATTGTCACTCATGTGGCCCCCTGGGGTGGTAGGTACACTGCTACAGCCCAGTCCCTCCCTCTCCAGTAGCAAAAGAACCCTACACTGTAGCCCTTGAGGGGCTGCATCCCTCAGCACATACTCCTGCAGCCTGGAATCTGCCAGTCAGTTGCATTCCTCCATGGACAGCTCGACGTCCAGGTAGACCGGTAACTTTCGGGCAATTCAAAGGCCATCTTTCACTGAGTTGATGATCTGCCAGCACCACTTGATGTCCGTCTTCGTGTGTCTTGCTGGGGACAGTCCGTACGTCAGACAGTCCTTTTGTCACGCAGCTGCTTGGAATGAACCACAACACAGGCCCTTGCATCTCTCTCCACACCCTCTTCTGAAACCCACAGTCTTCAAAGAGGTGTGCTAATGTCTCCCCCCCATGACAGTTATCCACGGGCGACACACAGTGGGAGTGGTGCTCGGGCCAAGAGGGCCCCTCTCACTGTTAGCCTAGCAAGGTCCATGCCCCTGGTCACCACACTGCCACCCAGTCAGAACATTCCACAGCCAGAACCTGCAGAGCACAGAGAACTTACCTGTCTTGGGAGCCATCTTTTGGTAAAGGCAAGCAGTAATGACGCAGTTCACATTCACCATAAAGTGTGGAGTAATCTTTGCTCAACTGAGGAAGAGGGTGAAGAGTTAGGAAAGGAGCAATAGGGTGGAAGGAGGCAAAGATGAGGTTATTTGAATGAGAGTGCACGTGGCGTATGGAATTTAATTCAGACAAATGAGAAGTGATAAGCCTCAGCAGAAAGAATCAGGGGAGATGATACAGATAAAATGGTGGTTTGAAACAAAGTGCAGGCCAGAGGGAGCTGTGACTGAATCTTTGAAGGCTGAGAAGGCACATGGATTTACCGAATAACAACCAAAAGTGTACAAGTGGATGAGGTTTTGCTGACCCTGTATCGAAACTGCTAAAACGTTTGTTTCAGGTGTGGTCCGCACCCATTAGGGAGGTTGTGAAAATGCCAAGGAGAGTCCAGCGTGGGTTCAGGGATGAGGGGCAAGTTCTGAGCACGGATTAGAGGGTTTGGGATTGTCATTCTTGCACCCAGGATGGCAGAAAGTCCTCATCAATCTGGAAAGGGTAGAGAGGGGATACGAAGTAGAGGGCACAGGCTAAACATGGCAGAGATGTGGATTCAGCAGGATTCTTTTTTCAGTGTGGGGACTGTATAATCCGTATCTGAGGGTCGTGGAGACGAGTAGTTACTTGAAGATAGAGATACCCGGGGGAGATGGCATGACTACATTGTTTGACTCCAAGCAGGCACAGAGCTGATGGAATCCTCTGCTGTAGGTTTATGGCTTTAGTTTCCCTGGTATTCTGTATGTGAGCGTGTGTGCTTGTACTTAGATGTGTCCACCACCATGTATGCACGTGTATGCTTGTGTGTTATACATGTGTTTGAACATGTAGCATCAGAATTGAACTGTACAGCATTTTGTGCTTTTTGTATGCATTTGGCATGTGATTTCTGATGTCGGCTTGTACATACGTGTAATGTGTAGTTCAGGTCATGTGTGGTGTACATGCTCAAATTAGCATTTTTGTGTTGTGTATAGCTTGTGTGTGTGTGTGTGTGTGTGTGTGTGTGTGTGTGTGTGTGCGCGCGCGACAGCTCTTAAAGAACAGAAACTAATTGAGAAAATAGCCGCAAAACATGAGGAAATCTGCAGATGCTGGAATTTCAAGCAACACACATCAAAGTTGCTGGTGAACGCGGCAGGCCAGGCAGCATCTCTAGGAAGAGGTACAGTCGACGTTTTGGGCCGAGACCCTTCGTCAGGACTAACTGAAAGAAGAGATAGTCAGAGATTTGAAAGTGGGAGGGGCAGGAGGAGATCCGAAATGATAGGAGAAGACAGGAGGGGGAGGGATGGAGTTAAGAAAATAGCCGGGATTCCCTTCATTTATTTGGGACACTCTGCCACTTAATTGGGACAGGAGACTGTTGGCAAACAGTTTCTAACTAGCCCCAGTCATTACATTACAGCGTGCTTAAAGTGAACAGTTTTTAAATAGCGTCACTTGCATGTGTTTAAGTTCAAAGAGGTATGATTTTTGTCACTGATAGTTGGTGAGAAATAAACAGTAAGACAATTCAGAACTGTTTTGCTCAATCATTCAGGCTTGGAGATGCAAGGAATAGACAGGAGTGAAAATGCAACGATTTCACTACTTCAACAATTTAGGAACTACGAAGAATTTGAAAGTAACAACAATTATCTTGAATGTTATAATGAAAACGAAGATTTGGAGGATGCAATCGTCAAAAGCATTGTATGAAGTCAGTTCATTATCTGCTCTAGGTGTCTGTGCTGATTTTGTTCATTTACAGTCAAATCAAAAGAGCACGGCAGCATACACTGGATGAATTCCTCCATTGATAATTACTAGGAGCTAATACACAGTTTTATAGTGCTGTAGCAGGAGTGGTGGTGTTCTAATTTGTTCTGAATTTCATTTAAATACAAAATTTGTTACTCAGTTAAATGGTAGTTTGACTTTCTTAATATCTTCCTAGCTGTTTCCATGAAACTTCAGTAAGTTGGGTATGCTGCTTAATTGGGCCAAAATGTGCTGGTCCCGATGTGTCCCGATTAACCAGAATTACTATACAGGGGCAGTGTGATAGCATGGCAGTTAGCACTTCACTCTATAGCACTAGCAATCGGGTTCAGTTCCTACCAATGTCTTAAGGAGTTTGCACATTGTCCCTGTTTGCTCTCACATTCCAAAGACGCAATATAGAATACATTGGTGTTGTTCCTTTCCGCACATTGGGTGACAACCTTGCCTTCCTTTAGCATTTTTATCTGTTTTTTCACAAGGTCGAGTTGCTACCTCAACGTTCAACCCAGCACTGATGGAAAGCATGCAGGGATCTGGCTGGATTCGAACCCAGGACCACACACCTCAAAGTCCGGTGCGAATGCCACTACACCACCGGCCCGCTTAAAAGCAGGTAAGTTAGTAGGTTAATAAGTCACATGGGTGTAAATTGGGTAGTGTGGGCTTGTTGGGTCTGAAGGGGCATTAAAACATACAGTGAGTCAATGACCAACTTGGTTCTGAGGATGTGCTGGTGCAATCTGCAAGTGTTGCCATGCTTCCAGTGCCAACATAGCATGGCAACACTTACTAACCCATTCATCTTTGGAATGTATATGGGAGGAAACCGGAGCACGTGGGGGAAACCTGTGTGGTCACAGGCAGAGCCGTACAAACTCCTTACCGACAGCAGTGGGAATTAAATCCCGATCGCTGTTGTTATAAAGCATTACGCTAACCACTACGCTACTGTGCCGTCCTGCGTGTGTAATGTATGTGCAGGGAGGGTGAGTGTGCCAGTGTAGTGTTTATGCAGTGAGAATATGCACAAGTATGACATAGTGTTTGTGTGCGGTGTATGCATGTACAATGCAATACAGGTGCATGTGTGTGTTTGTCTGCCTCCTGCCTTCAATGCACCTCACAGTCATGCTCATCAAACCAATCCTGGTTTTCTGTGACAGGGCATAGAATGTCTTCACAGGCATCAGGTATAATAGACCAGGGCCGTCTATAGGCCAAGGATAAACTGTGCTTCCAGAAGGTTGATGTGGATAGTTTCTGTGTTTGGTGGGAGAGGGGGTTTACTGTCCAGGGAAAGCTGCCTTATCAGCCTTCCAGAGTTTCTTTATTGATTTTCTGGGACCAAAGCTTCTATTGATGCTGATACTCTGGGGGGCAGGGTGATGGACATTTTGAAGGGAACTAAGTTAGACCAGCAATCGTCAGTACCTGTCACGGTAAAGATCTGGACATCTTTGTGATCCCTCTCTCAGATGAAGACACCATCCAATAGGTGCTAGGGGTGTTGCCATGAGGTATTGTACTTGGCTCCTTGGTGAAACTGGGTGTTCATTACTACAAGACCATGCTCCGAGTATGTAGTCAGGAGGAGGACATTATTGGAGTTGATCTTCTCTACTCCTTCCTTATCAGAGAGTTGCATCCCATCCCAGCCTGGCATTGAAGTGGTTAAGGTGAAGCAGGTGGGATCCCTTCAGGATGCAGTCCCAGAGTTTTTTTCAAGGTTGGAGATGAAGACCCCCGGTCTCATCAGGAGCCTTTGGGGTGGGGGACACTTTGCAAGCTTGTCTCGTATGGAGCAGTCGTTGGAATCACGTTTATTATCACTGTCATGCTGTGCCATGATATTTGTTGTTTTGTAGCAGAAGTATGGTACAAAAATTACTGCGTTGTAATAAGTAAATACAGAGTGCAAAAGTAGAATCACAAGGTTGTGTTCATGAGTTCATGGTCCTTTCTGAAATCAGACTGCAGAAGGTAAAAACTGTTCCGAAAACTTCCCTGAGTGTGGGTCTTCAGGCTCCTGTATCTCCTCCCAGGTGGTAGTAACGAGAAGAGGGCATGTCCCAGATGGCGAGGGTCCTGATCATGGATGTTGCCTTCTTGAGGCACCGAGTTTTGAAGATGTCCTCGATAGTGGAGCGGACTGTGCCCTTGATGGATCAGGCTGAATGTACAACCCTCTGTCGCCTTTTTTGATCCTGCAACTTCCACTTGTTCTGCAAGCGAAGTTAGGGAGATGCTGGGACAGGTCATTCTTTATGGCGAAACCCGTTCCATGTTCTCCTTACAAACGACCCCTCCAGAGATGTACCTACCAACTTGTTATCTGAGTCGGTCCTCTCTTTCCTGAAGTGTCTCACTCAGGGTGTTCACGTCCTGACAGTATGTGAGTTCCTGAACTACCTCAGCAGAGGAGCATCCAGATCTTCAAGCTCCACGTGGCTCCGCGAAACTGTTGCTTAGTTTCCTCTACTGTAGGATGGCCATTGAGTCCCAGCTATAACACAGGCTTCACAGAGCAAGGTGTTGACCCAGTGACAAAGAGGGGAACCAAAGGCGCTGGAGCCCAGGCTCGGCTGAGGCTGAGAACATAATTCATAGCAGACATGAGGTACTCTTGGACTGGAGGCAACCCTCTCCTCCTCGAGGGGACAGAACCAGCTCCCCATGCAAGGAAGAGGCAGCAGGGGATACTTGTGGTCTAAAGCCTAGGCGTGAGGCCAAGTGGTTAAAGCATTCGTCTGGTGATCTGAAGGTTGCTAGTTCGAGCCTTGGCTGAGGCAGCGTGTTGTGTCCTCGAGCAAGGCACTTAACCACACATTGCTCTGCAACCACATTGGTGCCAAGCTGTATGGGTCTAATGCCCTTCCCTTGGACAACATCGATGGTGTGGAGAGGGAAGACTTGCTGCATGGGCAACTGCTGGTCTTCCCTACAACCTTGCCCAGGTCTGCGCCCTGGAAACCTTCCAAGGCGCAAATCCATGGTCTCACGAGACTAATGGATGCCTATTATTATAAAGCCTAGGCAGGGGTGCAGGAGGCTCACATACCATTGAAAGCCAAAATACAGACAGGTTCCCCAGTTCCTCAAGTTCCAAATGTTGTCGCCTATTAAATGGACTCGAAATCTCACACTCATTGCTGAATCACACTTTAATTATTTGTGCACAAGGAGAACAGCATTGCCCCTGTCTCTACATTGCTCTGGTTTGAACAGAAAGGTGCCATTTTTATACAAAATTGACTCTCAGCTACTGATATTGACAATTTTGTAAACTGTGTATGTTCAAGTTCCTTATTTGCAAAATCAATCACCATTCACCATACAGGTGTGAAAAATCATCAGAAACTGCAGGCTAGCAACTGATGATACTTTGAGGTCAGTAAAGTAATTGTTCCCGAGTTGGCTTGCGTCTCTCTGTTACAGCCTGATCTTGTCCCCATATGCCAAATGGATCCGGTCCCCTGCTGTGCAATTGGAAGCTATGTTCCTCAAAGACCTCAAAGGCTTTTCTTCCCTGGGTTTTCTGCATACTATCTGTAAACTATCGTGGCCTGGACATTAACTTAACCCTTGCCTTGCTGCAACTTCCATAGAAGCACCAAAGCCTCCACCCCAAAGCGAGCCAAGAATGGATGATCACGTAAGGGACATGAAAGGCAATCGCAGCGGACGCTCCAGAACTTCTTCTGCTAAGGTGCTGCCCTTGAAAGGAATGTCCTCGACTCAATCCCACAGCAGTCTTAAAATCAGCAGCAAGGAGCCTCAGACAGGAATCCATGATCCGACTGTCTGTGCCTGGGAAGATGGGAGATGTACCCTGGAACCTCAGAGATTCTGCAATTATGACTCACCTTTGAGAAGGGGGTCTTCCTCCTGTGGAAACGGCAGAGAGTCTCTCCGCCGTCTGCCATAGGAAAGTCGTCACCATCAATCCCATTAATGGTGATCACCGGAGATTCTGCAGATGCTGCAAAACTTGAGCAACATACACAAAAATGCCAGAGGAACTAGCAAGTCAGGCAGCATCTACGGAGGGGAAATCAGCAGTCGATATTTTGGGTTGGGGTACACCTCCCCTCCCCCAACCTTCTTATTCTGGCTTCCATCCGCTTCCTTTCACAGATGGAACCGCCACGGCATTATCACAGATGGTAGGGTGGGTCTGCAGAACTCCCTCCCCCCACTCCCCACCACAGATTCAGGTACCCACTAGATTCACCTCCGCCCTATGTTTGTTCCACATCTGTGTAAAAATTCCTAGCCAATCAGTCTGCTGCCGAACCAGTCTCTACATCAAGCCAACACCTTTCTCGGGTCTTTCTCACATCCAACAAGCCTTTCTGTGGGGTGGAGCCCACCTTCAGAGCTGTGAATTGCAAAACCGCACACTCCAGAATCAAAGTCCCCAACTTCTGCCAGGGAGTGGCAGGCTGCGGATTACGCCTATGCCTCAGGACATTCGGACACCAAACTCCAAGCCGATTGGGCTGAGGCTCCATTGCACTCGGTCGATTATCTCTTATGCAAGCACATCCAACACCATTCTCCCAAAAGAGGCACTCTATTCCGAGAAAGAACAAAATCTGCAGACACTGGAAATCATGAGAAATGTGCATAAAATGTTGGAGGAACTGAACAGGTCAAGATTCAAGTTCATTTGTTGTGTGTACGTTGAAAGATACAGTGAAGTACGTCGTTTGCGTCAACAACCAACACACCCACGGGATTTGCTGAGGGAAGCCGCAAATGTTGCCACACATTAAGGTGTCAACATAGAGTAGACTTGAGTAAAACAAATGGCAGATGCGGTTTGTGTTTAAGGGAAACCATAACAACTCATTTTTTATCCCCCAAACACAGAACAGAGCACAGTAAAAAGAACTTCACATCATTATGTCATCACATCAGACCAGCCTCTTAAAGTGAGACCCATATCAATGTCGGTGGTTGTGAATTATGCATGTGTTTCCATTACATACCCGACACAGCCTCCCCCAGAATTTACCAAAACTGGCACTGTGAGCCTGTCTAAAGCTTGGACGAGCTACCAAACTCAGACCAGCTGCCCGGCTCAGATCTTATGTTCCATTCGTGAAGTAACAGCAGATGCCCCTGGTCATCCAGAAGTATGTGGACACACTCATGGTCATGTTGTGATGCCAGGGGGATGGTAGCGGAATCTTCCAAATCTTGGTGGGCCGGTTTAAGGCGATCTACTGAAATACATTTAGGCTTATCCCTCCTAAGATAAAAATATTTTCTCTCCATTCCAAAACATACAATGGGCCATCGTAAGGGGCCCTAAGGGAATCACTATGGCGGACGAAAACAAACGAGGTGGAACGTAGGTCAACAGGAACCTAAGAGTACTGTACGTCAGGATGGGAGGTAGGAATAAGTTCAAAGGAATTGAGTTTACTGAGGAGGGCGGAATGCTGTTGAGAGGCTGACTAGGAGGCCGTGGCGTCAGGAATAAAATCATCTCACACTGTTGATGACTGCCCGTATACCAACTCAGCCGCAGAAGATGGCATATCCTCTTTTGGAGCCATTCAGAGCCCCAGCCGGACCTACGGGAGACAATCATGCCAACACTCGCCATTCAGGGAAGCCCTCAGAGCAGCCTTTAGGGAGCAGTGAAACAGCTCGTACAGGCCAATGGACTGTGGGTGATACGCTGTGGAGTGATGTAGCCTAACACTGAAGTTCTGGGCCATCGTAGCCCGGAGGTCTGATGTGAACTGGGCACGGTGGTCAGGGGGAATATCAGAGGGGGTGCCTAACCCAGCAACCCAGGTGCTGATGAATGCCTGTGCCACGTCTGTGGCCATCATTGATGTTAGAGGGACGACCTCTGGCCACCTGGTGGTGTGGTCCAACATGGTAAGAAGGTGTGTGAAACCACAGGAGGGGAGAAGAGGATTAATCAGGTCCACACTGACATGGTCAGACCGTCGCTCAGGGATTTCAGAAGGTGCCAATGGAGCCTGAACATGACGGTTAATTTTCACCCGCTGGCACTCCACACAAGCTGCAGTCCAATCACACACATCCTTTCTGAGGCTGTGCCAAACCAACTTTAGTGCAACCGGTCTCTGTGAGGCTTTCCAACCTGGATGCAAGAGGCTGTGAACAATGTTCCCTCGAATTTTTAGTAGTCAGTGTGCACAAAAATCTTACGTTGTGCAAATTTTTTTCCAGTGACAAAAGTATGTGAGCACTGAATGCACACATGGCACAGTTTATGTAGGTTTACAAAATATTTGATACAAAACTGCACAGAATAACAACAAAATAACATACATATTTAAGTCACTCAGTTATTTTTTCTCTCTCCTGTCTTTGACATTTACCCATTCTTTGTAAACTATCTAGACTAATAGAACTTCCATCCAATTGATAGCTTTTGATTCTCATTAACATATCCAAATGACATTCACCTAAACGGTTTCTCAGCTTGTTTTTGAGTTGATTCATTAGGCTAAAACCTCTCTCACAGTCCGCACTAGACACAAGAAAGTTTCCCCCAATGTCCATCAACTGTGCAAGGTCGCAAAACTGTTCATTTTGAAGTACAAATGCCACCACTTGAGCAAAGTTTGAAATCAGTTTGGATTTAATTTTTTCTTGCACGGAAAATTTGAAATCATTAAACTGTCTAACTATTACAGTATTTTCAGCTAGAAAATTATAATATTTTGGACATAAGGCATTAACTTGTTCATCGCCAAATGTGAAGTCACAATCTGCAATTGCGGAGAAATCAAAAGCTGACCATTCTTGTACCTCATTTTCACGAAACCTTTCTTCTAAATGAAGACAAAGACTATTTATAAAAGTCAACAGCAAACTTAAATCTACTGTGACGTTTTCTTCATGTTGTTGGCTTAACAAAACTTTAACTTTGTCATTCCACGAAACATTGTCTCCCAGATACTGCTTTCTTATCTTGTTAATTTTGCCTTGCGCAAAATGAAGTGAATCAATCGGTGTCAGGCCACTCTTTTGCAGAATCTTGCACAGTGCAGCCAGTTCATCAAAGACATCATTTAAAACCTGTAAAGCTACGTTGTATGTGATGTTTATCAATTTCTTGTGACAGTATTTAGCCACAGGGTCATTTGACTGATCTTCAAAGTATGTGATCAGTGCCTCATAATTTTTTATTATTGCCTGCAATGCAAAATGTCTAGATAACCATCTGACCTCATTAAGTGGTCTGAAAGCAACAACTTCATTTTCAGAGGGCTCTGCAATTTCTTTAAATTCGCATCTTTTAACTGCAGATCGAGAAAACATTGTATAGATTGTTCTCATCAAAGTTTCAATGTCTCTGATTAACATGACTTCTTTCCATGCATCACAAATCCCCAGATCTTCATAGTGTGCTGCACGGTGTTGCTGAACTAAACGTGGAATGTCCTGTTTAAGTCTTGCTGCAACACCATTAACTCTGCCCAACATTACTGATGCTCCATCAGACGTAAACATCACCATTTTATGGAGGTCAAGTTTCTTCTCTTCATAAAACTACTTGATTGCTGAAACAATAGAAGTAGCATCACACGCTGTAGCTGAACTATTCCGCCAAAAAACACTTTATAAACAGTACAATCTTTAGATCTGAATTTGAAGTACAGAATGAGACATTTGTTGACAGATATGTCTATGGTTTCATCAACTGCTAATGTGTGAAAATCTGCTGATGCTATCTCTTCCAACATGTCTTTCTGAACAATATAGTTGATAGTCTCCTGAAATTTGAACGTATAATTTTTGCTTTGCCAGCTGTCTGGGAGTTGAACATACTTTTCCATATGTTCATTAATGTGTTGAATGTAAAGAGTAACATGCGCAGCACTCCTGTAACGGGTAATGACGGATTCTGTTGCCTGAGCTTTTGTACACCATCCAAAAGCGATTTACTTGCCAAATGACGCTTCAAAAAGTCAAGTTTCCAAATATCATCCCACTTCTTTGCACTAGCAAATTCTCCAGCAACTTTCGCATCACGACAATCATCATTATCATCAGGTGCTGTGCCCAGTTTGAGCTTTGACTGCCATGGCCCACATACTCCTGTTTTGGGTCAAGTGGATCAATTCATTGGTATTCATTTCCAGTTCTCTGGCTGCTGTCTCCATCATCATTTGTCTTTGTCTTTCTCTTGCTTTCTTCCCTTCAATCTTTCCCATAACTACCATGCATTCTAACTCCTCTTTCCTAATCATATGTCCAATGAAATTACATGATCTCATACATTATTTCTCTTTCTGTGTTTGCTCTGTTCATGACATCCTCGTTAGATATTACAAACAGGTAACTCCAGTTTCCGAATCATACATAAATATTTCTCGTAGCTGAACGTTCATGACCTCATGAGCTTTTGGTGTAACAGTTTCTACTATTTTGTTAAGCCATTCAACTTCAAACAAATTTGCAGTTCTTTCGTGCTTCACGCCCTTCACTTCTTTTGAATTCGACATAGTGAATCAATATAATTTTCAATAAAAACTTAGTAAGCTATCTACAGGATTTGAAACAGATCCTTGTAAACTTTATGATATGAACACTGTCTGCCAAAGATGGCTGCCGTCGTGATGCAGCTGTACAAACCGGAACAGGAAAGGTCAGGTGACATAAAATAGTGATGTGCATTGTGTATTTGAAAAACCGACTAACTAGTTAACAGAAACATTTAGCCAAGAGATTATTTTCAATAAGTATAATTATTAATTACTACATTATTTTAGGTAACTAACCTTTTGCGTGCTGGTTGAAAAACGCATGCACACGCGCACAGCTTAGAGGGAACATAGGCTGTGAATGGAATTAAAACAGTACCCTTCCAGTTTATGGGCACTATGGAGTGAGGGTGACTGGGTGAGGCATCACACAGGATGGAAACCCCAGCTTCCCTGAACGTAATGTCAGCCAACTTCAGGCCCATGACTGCTGTTCGGTAAGCCTGGACCTCTGGGTCAGTATCTTGGTCGGCTGCCAGGCCGCATAGTCAACCCCTATGTGTACGGCCTCAACAGCTGGCTGTGAGAGGCAACCGCCACGGCATTACTTTTCCCCTTGATGTGTTGAATATCTGTTGTGAAATCTGATACATAGGCCAGATGACGATGCTGCCATGCAGACCAAGGGTCTGATATTTTCACCATCGCATGCATGGGGGGTTTGTGATCAACCAACGCCATAAAATGGCCACCCTCTAGAAGAAAACAAAATTGGTGAACAGCCAGATAGAGACCGAGAAACTCGCTGTCAAACATGCTGTACTTCCTTTTGGACAGACAGAGCTGCTGGCCGCACACCTCTAACCAACTGTTCATGCACAGCACTCACAGCACAGTCTGAGGGGTCAGTATTAATGGCTATGGGAGTAATAGTAAGGGAGCAAGTGAAGGGTCAGTATTAATGGCTATGGGAGTAATGGTAAGGGAGCAGGTGAAGGGTCAGTATTAATGGCTATGGGAGTAATAGTAGGGGAGCAGGTGAAGGGTCAGTATTAATGGCTATGGGAGTAATAGTAGGGGAGCAGGTGAAGGGTCAGTATTAATGGCTATGGGAGTAATAGTAAGGGAGCAGGTGAAGGGTCAGTATTAATGGCTATGGGAGTAGTAGTAAGGGGGCAGATGTGTCAGTAGGGTCACGTTGGTAAGAGCTCATTTGGTATTGTCAAGTGCCCTGGTCATGTCTGCTGACCAGTCAAACACATGATTAGGAGCATTGCCTTTAAGGGCACTATACAAGGGGAGCACAATTTCAGCAGCTCGCAGAATGAGGTGGTGATAGAAATTCACCATGCCTAAAAACTCTTGTAGGCTTTTTTATTAGTGCAGGGCAGTGGGAAATCCATAATAGTGATGGGTTTAAATGGGAGGGGTTTCGCACTTTCTGGAGAAATGCGATGGCCGAGAAAGTCAATGGTTGACAGCCCAAACTGGCATTTAGCAGGATTAATAATCAACCCATGTTGGCTTAAGCACTTGAAAAGTGCGCGGAGATAAGATAGGTGTTAGCATTTGGATGCACGGGCGACAAGTATGTCACCCAGAAAATCTAAATCTTTAATACAGAGTCCATCAGCCGTTGTAAAGTCTGTGCTGCACTTTTCAGTTGAAATGGCACGTGCAGAAGCTCAAAAAGGCCAAATGGGGTTATCACAGCCACTTTAGGAATGTCCTCTGTGTCAAGTCAACTTTAGAAAAAATTAACTTTCCAGCTAAATGTATCAAAAAGTCTTGGATGTGTGGGACCAGGTAATGATCGAGGATGGAGACTTGTTAAAGCACCGGTAATCAACCACCATCGGGCTTAGGAACCACATGGAGGGGCGAAGCACACTTGCTATTTAACCTGCACACAATGCCAAGCCTTTCCTTGTTGGCAAGCTCAGCTTTCGTGGTGACCAGCTTTTCTGGGTCCAGTCTACGCAAGCCGGCATGGACTGGCGGGCCAGTTGTGGAAATATGGTGCTCAACCCATGTTTTGTGACTGTAGTGGAGAATGTGGGCTTGGTGAGGTTTGGGAATTCACTCAGCAGTCGAGTAAACTCTCATTCAGTGGTGCACGCGCTTGACAGAGTCGTTTTGGGGAACTTACTGAGGGAGCATGGTAATGACCCAAAGTCTTTGACGTCCTCAAGCCGGCAGTTCAACCAACAATCATTGTGCACATGGGAAATATGCGCTGGGCAGAGGTCCAACCACTTTAGCCAGGGTGAAGTCCTGTGTGTAATGTCGCCCACTGAAGCAGAGTGTCACCTATCGCATCCCAGAAGTCTGGATCGTGTTGCAGCTGGCGGCCTCCAGCGAGGCTTTGTTGCTCTTTGCCTTCTGATTAAAAGGCGATGCCATCAACAAATTCAGCTGAGCACCCGTATCGCACAAGAAGCGTCACGCTTAAAGGGTTTCTATAATGAACAGTAGACGACCCTGGCAGCTGGAGCCCATGGTGTTCAGACTTTTGATGTCCCAGTGTGCTGGCACTGTCGAAGCTACAAGGTGCTCAGTACTTCCTAGCGTTTGTACCAAAGGAAGCGTGGTAAAAACACAGACACGGCACTGTCTGTTTCACAGGCTCGGGCATGTATGTGTTGGAGGCCCTACTGACTGGGCATACTGAGGCAGGGAAAGGCGGAGGAATTATGCATCTCTGCCTGACTGAGTGTAGACTATCAGGCATTTTATCAAGCTCCCTCTAGTTATTCACGGATGTATTAGCGAGGGCTATGTGAACTTGATCAGCCACTTGCTGCACAAAGAGCTCTTTAAAAATAAAACAAGGATGGTGATTTCCCAGGAGAGACAGCATGTGGTCCATTAGCTCCAAAGGCCCAGCATCACCTGGACAAGGCAAGGACAGCAACTCCGATAGTCCGGAAGTCTGTAAGAGGTGACTTTTCAGCTTTCCATATTTATCATGTTCAGGCTGGTGTTCAAGCAGACTCCCCACCCTCTCACTGTTGTGGAACTACTGAACAGCACTACTATATAGTAATATCTGGTGTCATCCATGGAGATTTCTTGCAGTGTGAACTGGGCATCAGCTTGTACAAACTAAGAAGTGACGGCACTTTGCTCCCCAAGCTCCAGCAGTTTCTAAAGAACCGCATTGGCCAACATGTTCAATCACTCTGGAATTGTCCTAGAGCATCAGGGTCACCAGTGTAGGTTTTTGCAAGTATAATGGCAGAGGTGGTTTGTACTTAAGGGAAGCCGTAACAACTCCTTTATTATCAACCAAACACAGAACATAAAGCACAGTAAAAAAAAACCCCACGTCATTATGCCATCGTGTCAGACCAGCCTGTTAAAGTGAGACCCAACTCAATGTTGCTGGTTGTGAATTATTAATGTATTTACCCTGCAACAGCATGACCACAATGCTTGGCAAAACAACACAGTACACGACAAGCGATAAACAACAACAGCAAGTACAAGCCCTGCTCCTCCCTCCCACTACACACATGCACAGTTCTTCAACCCCTGAACTGGCTTCACCCTCCAGTGGACACAGAATCAGGCAAGTAGCATTATTCGAGGGATATAAACAGTCGACATTTCAGGCCAAGACCCTTCATCAGCACTGAACAGACTCGGCTCAAAAGCATGCTGACAAAGAGTTGGACCAAAATGTTCATTCTCCTCCACAGATGCTGCTTGACCTGCTGAGTTCTTCCAGCATTTTGAGTGTGCCACTCTGTTCTGAGGTGTCTTATGGGAATAGATTATCAGGTGGCCAGAGGAAAAGGTTTGAGCATGTGTTTGAACCCTTCCTGGCCCGTGACCGTGTGCAGAAGGAACTTTTGGGATAATGGTGAGAGCCATGTTTCCATACACCAGGAGTGCACAGCTGCTCACGAAACCAGCTACTGCAATCTGCTGACCCATGAGTGGAGATATCTGCAGTTCCCTCTTTGTCCTCATCAATCACCCCGGAGCCCAGAGAACTGATGGAAGCAACTCATCCTCGATCCTGAGGACCTGCTTAAGGGGAACTTTGTGTATAACGTGCCTGTCAATGCAGGAGTTTGTGTACCATGAATGTTTACACACATGTATGGTGTGTGCATGTAGTGTGTGTTTTGTGTGCATGGAGTCAGTGCCTCATGCACTAGTGTACAAAGTGCACATGCATGTGCAGCTATTGTGTATGATGAATGTCCATGCTGTGGGTAGTGATGTATATAATGTGTGTGAGTGTACACGTGTGAACACGCATTGTGAGCTTGTGCAGGATGTTTGTGTGCACACAGGAGTGTGTGATATTTTTGTGCATGTAGTGTGTGTGTGTTTGTGATTGTGCACATTTCTGTGCAGATGAAAACATGTTTGAATATGCAAGCGTATGTTTGCATATTTGTGTATCTGTATGTGTCAGTGCGAGCTTGTGGGTTGTGTCTATAACATGCATCTATATACAATGCCTATAAAAAGTAACTCACCCCCTTGAAAGATTTCATGTTTTATTGATTTACAACATTGATTCACAGTGGATTTAATTTGGCCTTTTTGACACTGATCAACAGAAAAGACTCTTTTGTGTCAAAATGAAAAGAAATTTTTACAAGTTGGTCTAAATTTATTACAATTATTAAACACAAAATAATTGATTGCATAATTACTCACCAAGTCAGTATTTAGTACATGCACCTTTGGCAGCAATTGCAACCTTGAGTCGTGTGGATAGGTCTTTATCAGTTTTGCAGATCTGGGCACTATAATTTTTCCCCCATTCTTCTTTACAAAACTGCTCAAGTTCTGTCAGATTGCATGGGGGTCATGAGTGAACAGCCCTTTTCAATCCAGTCACAAATTCTCAATTGGATTGAGGTCTGGACACTGACTTTGCCTCTCCAGGACATTAACTTTGTTGTTTTTAAGCCAGTCCTGTGTAGCTTTGACTTTATGCTTGGGGTCATTGACTTGCTGGGAACAAAAATCTCCCAAATCGCAGTTCTCTTGCAGACTGCATCTGGTTTTCCTCCAGGATTTCCCAGTATTTTGCTACATCATTTTACCCTCTAAATTTTGCCTTCCGGGTCCTGCTACAGTGAAGCATCCCCATAGCATGATGCAGATACCACCATGCTTTGCGGTAGGGATGGTGTGTTTTGATGATGTGCAGTGTTTGGCTTATGCCAAACATAGTGTTTAGTCTGACGGCCAAAAAGCTCAATTTTGGTTTCATCAGACCATAGAACCTTCTTCTAGCTGACTTATTTCAAGGTCTCCCACATGCCTTCTGGCAAACTCTAGCTGAAAATTCATGTGTTTTTTTTTCTGTAGTGGCTTTCTCTTTGCCACTCTCTCGTAAAGCTGTGACTGGTGGAGCACCCAGGCAACAGTTGTTGTACGTGCAGTCTCTCCCATCTCAGCCACTGAAGCGTGTAACAACTCCAGAGTTGTCATAGACCTCTTGGTGGCCTCCCTCACTAGTCCCCTTCTTACATGGTCACTTAGTTTTTTGAGGATGGCCTGTTGTAGGCAGATTTATAGCTGCGTCATATTCTTTCCATTTTTGATAATTGACTTAACCAAGGGATATTCATTAACCTAGAAAGTTTTTTGTATCTATCTCCTGACTTTTATCTTTTCAATGACCTTTTCGTGGAGCTGATTCATGTGTTCTTTTGTCTTCATGGTGTAGGTTTTGCCAGGATACTGACCCACCAGCAGTTGGACCTTCCAACTACAGGTATATTTTTACACCTGTCAGGTGTCAACTGAAACATGTTGACTGCACACAGGCCTCCAAAAACAGATCTCCATTTAACTAATTATGTGATTTCTAAAGACAATTGGCTGCACCAGTGATGATTTGATGAGTCATATTAAAAGGGATGAATACTTATGCAATCAATTATTTTGTGTTTTATATTTGTAATTAATTTAGACCAATTCGTAGAGGTCTGTTTTCACTTTGACATGAAAGAGTCTTTTTCTGTTGATCAGTCTCCAAAAAAAGCCAAATTAAATCCCACAGTGATCCAATGTAAAACAATAAAACTTGAAATCTTTTCAAGGGGTTGAATACTTTTCATAGGCACTGTACGTTTTTATGTGCGGGTTGGGTGGTGTGTGTGTGTGTGTGTGTGTGCATGTGTGTATGTCTTGTGCTAGCTTTTGGGCCGGTACTACACTGATTTCTCAAAAAGGCTGACGTAGGATTAGCAGATAGCGGCTGTCTGATCTGTACTTGTTACAGTGCCAACTGACCTGGTCAGATTACTATGTGTGTGCACTTCTGAAGAATGTTTAACACAGCACTCTCCGCGGGATCTCTCCCTCCCCGCCACCCCCACGCTGCAAAGATTACTTCTCCAGTCCCGCATCTGAACAGCACAGCCACGGACATTTTACCGAAAGAATGGCTTAATCAGAGAGAGAGAGAGCACTGCAGGGTTACCGATGGAATGTTTGCCTGGATCAACGATCTAGCTGATAATGTGGTAAACTGGATCAGCAGATTTGCAGATGATGCCAAGATTGGGGGCGTGAGGAAGGCTATCAAAATTTGTGGGATTTGGACCAGCTGGAAAAATGGGCTGAAAAATGGCAGATGAAATTTAATCGGACAAGTGTGCGATGCTGTACTTTGGCAGGACAAACTAGGGTACAATAAATGGTGAACAGAGGGACCTGGGAATACAGACCCATAATTCCTTGCAAGTGGCACCACAGGTAGATAAGGCCATAATGGAAGCTTTTAGTACCCTGTCCCTCATAAATCAGGGAATTGTGTAGAGGAGTTGGGATATTATACTGAAGTTGTATAAGACGTGAGTGAGGTCGAATTTAGAGCATTGTGTGCAGTTCTGGTCGCCTACCGACATGAATGATACCAACAGGATTGAAAGAGTACAGAGAAATTATACAAATATATTGCTGGGATTGAGAACTTGAGTTATAGGGAAAAGCTGAATAGATTTGGACTTCGTTCCCTGGAGCTCTGGGGAATGTGGAGAGCTTTGATAAAGGTATACAGAATTGTGAGGGGTATAGCTAGGGTTAGTATACGCAGGTTTTTCTCCCTGAGGTTCGCTGAGACTAGAACTAGAGGTCATCGATTTCGGGTGAAAGGTGAAATATTTAAGGAGAATCTGAGCGGGAACTCCTTCACTTAGATTGGTGGGAATGCGGCACGAGCTGTCAGTGGAAGAGGTGGATGTGGCTTCAGTAGTAACATCTAAGAGAAGTTTGGATGGGTACATGGATCGGAGAGATATGGAGGGCTATGGTCCAGGCATGGGTTGTTAGAACTAGGCAGAAGAATGGCATGGACTAGATGGGCTGAAGGACCTGTTTTTTGTGTTGTAGGGGCCTCTATGACTCTAATATGCCAGAAATTGGAGTGCACTGTATTTGAGTGGCTGAATACAGAGGAAAGGATTGTGCAAGGAAATTTTGATTTGCTTTGGCATCAGGAGTCTTGACAACAAAACCACCTGCTAAGGCAGTGGGTGCAAGACCCAGTATTGTCTGGGTGGAAAGGTTCTTTAACTCCTGCCTGATCCTTCTAAGTCTATATTCTGTAGTTATTCATTGCCCTACTGAGGGAAGTACCTGTCCTGACTTCATAATGTTGCACGATTCAACCCCCGCCCCCCCCCAGCCTTCTCCAAAGAACAACAATCCATCCTGGGCAGTCTCTCCACATAAGTTTCCAACAAGTGTCATCATAATTCTCCTCTGCACCATTCTTCACCTCACTGTGAGCTGCCCAGAAGTCCCTGGGCATCCACATCTCTGTTGATACAATCACAAAGAAAGTATGACAGCGGCTTGTACCTCATTAGGAGTTAGAGGAGATTTGGTATGTCACCGAAGACACCCGCAAATTTCTACAGAAGCACCATGGAGACCTCCAGGACACCTTCAAAAGGTGATGCCTCAAAAAGGCAGCATCATCCATCATTAAGAATCCCATTACCCAGGACATGCCATCTTCTCATTGCTACCATCAGAGGGGATGGTCAGGAGCCTCAAGGTGAATACTGAAGAACAGCTTCTTCCCCTCTGCCATCAGATTTCTGAATGGACATTGAACCCATGAACCCTTTGGTATTTTTTCTCTCTTTTTGCACTACCTATTTAATTTATTTTTTATAGGTAATTTCTGTAATTTAGTGCTTTTGTTACCATGGACTGCTGCTGCAAAAACAAGTTTCACATCATTTGAATCTGTGATTAAATCTGATTCTGCTTCCCCTCTCTCGGCTGGTGAATGAAGGTGTCTGTCTCCTCCACTGTAGCCCCCTCTGTCCTTCCCTATTTCCTCATACCCTCCTGTTTAGCATCAAGAACCAGTTGTCATATCACTCTCGGAAGTTCTACGTCAGAGGGACAATGTAAATCCCTTCCACTATCTCAGCTTGCTTCTCTCCAGCACTGCACGAGTGAAGGGTGGGATTCGCTCGCCCTGACACTGCACGCGGACTGAATGAGCAGCTCAGCACTGTGAGAGGAGAGACGTTTTCACCGGGAGGACCGACTCGGTCACATTGTTTAGAGAAAAGCGGTGGTGATTGGGCAGTGCAGTCCACCTGGGTAGTGCAAATCACGGCCAAGAAAGCTCAACAAAGCCTCCACTTCCTCAGGAGGATGAAGAAACTGGGCATGCCCCATTGGCCCTAACCAATTTTTATCAATGCACCACAGAAAGTGTTCTGTCTGGGTGCAGTGCAGCTTAGTGAGGCAACCACTCTGCACGTGACTGCTTGAAGAGTTTGGACCCAGCCCAGCACGTCCCAGAACCAGTCTCCCCTTTCGATTCTGTCTGCACTGTACTTCTTGCTGCCTCAGTAAGCAACCAGCACGATCATTCCCTTCTCCTATCGGGCAGGAGATGCAAAAGCCTGAAAGCATGGACCACCAGGCTCAAGGAATGGCCTCTGTACAATTCTTAAAATCATCTAAAATGGATCTCTTGTACAATAAGACGGACTGCTGACCTCATGATCTATCTTGCTATGATCTTGTACTTCATGGTTTACCTGCACTGCACTTTTTTAAACTGTTAAACTCTATTCTGCATCGTTGATATTCTATTTTACTTCGTAATGATTTGACCTGCATGAACATTCTGCAAATTTCTACAGATGCTCAGTGGAGAGCATTCTGACTGGTTGCATCACAGCCTGGCGTGGAGCTTCAAGGCACAGGATGGAAAGAGGCTTCAGGAGGTTGTAAACTCAACCAGTCCCATCAATCATTAAGGACCCTCACCACCAATGTTCTCTCTAATTTTTAGTAGTCAGTGTGCGCAAAAATATTATGTTGTGCAAATTTTTTTCCTGTGACAGAAGTGTGTGAGCACTGAATGCACACATGGCACAGTTTATGTAGGTTTACAAAATATTTGACATCAAATTAAAGAGACTAGGCTTGAGGAGGTTAGTTCACAACAGGGGCATGGGAACCAGTGCAGAGAGACAGAGGGGTGTAAAGTGAGTGTAGAAGCAAAAAGTACTAAGGAGAAAAGTAAAAGTGGCAGGCTGACAAATCCAGGGCAAGCATTAAAAAGGGCCACTTTTCAACATAATTGTATAAGGGCTAAGAGAGTTGTAAAAGAGTGTCTGAAGGCTTTGTGTGTCAATGCAAGGAGCATTCGTAATAAGGTGGATGAATTGAAAGTGCAGATTGTTATTAATGATTATGATATAGTTGGGACCACAGAGACATGGCTCCAGGGTGACCAAGGATGGGAGCTCAACGTTCAGGGATATTCAATATTCAGGAGGGATAGACATGAAGGAAGGGGAGGTGGGGTGGCGTTGCTGGTTAAAGATGAGATTAACGCAATAGAAAGGAAGGACATTAGCCGGGAGGATGTGGAATCAATATAGGTAGAGCTGCGTAACACTAAGGGGCAGAAGACGCTGGTGGGAGTTGTGTACAGGCCACCTAACAGTAGTAGTGAGGTCGGAGATGGTATTAAAGAGGAAATTAGAAATGTGTGCAATAAAGGAACAGCAGTTATAATGGGTGACTTCAATCTACATGTAGATTGGGTGAACCAAATTGGTAAAGGTGCTGAGGAAGAGGATTTCTTGGATTGTATGCGGGATGGTTTTTTGAACCAACATGTCGAGGAACCAACTAGAGAGCAGGCTATTCTGGACTGGGTTTTGAGCAATGAGGAAGGGTTAATTAGCAATCTTGTCGTGAGAGGCCCCTTGGATAAGAGTGACCATAATATGGTGGAATTCTTCATTAAGATGGAGAGTGACATAGTTAATTCAGAAACAAAGGTTCTGAACTTAAAGAGGGGTAACTTTGAAGGTATGAGACGTGAATTAGCTAAGATAGACTGGCAAATGACACTTAAAGGATTGACGGTGGATATGCAATGGCAAGCATTTAAAGGTTGCATGGATGAACTACAACAATTGTTCATCCCAGTTTGGCAAAAGAATAAATCAAGGAAGGTAGTGCACCCGTGGCTGACAAGAGAAATTAGGGATAGTATCAATTCCAAAGAAGAAGCATACAAGTTAGCCAGAGAAAGTGGCTCACCTGAGGACTGGGAGAAATTCAGAGTTCAGCAGAGGAGGACAAAGGGCTTAATTAGGAAGGGGAAAAAAGATTATGAGAGAAAACTGGCAGGGAACATAAAAACTGACTGTAAAAGCTTTTATAGATATGTAAAAAGGAAAAGACTGGTAAAGACAAATGTAGGTCCCCTACAGACAGAAACAGGTGAATCGATTATGGGGAGCAAGGACATGGCAGACCAATTGAATAATTACTTTGGTTCTGTCTTCACTAAGGAGGACATAAATAATCTTCCAGAAATAGTAGGGGACAGAGGGTCCAGTGAGATGGAGGAACTGAGCGAAATACATGTTAGTAGGGAAGTGGTGTTAGGTAAATTGAAGGGATTAAAGGCAGATAAATCCCCAGGGCCAGATGGTCTGCATCCTAGAGTGCTTAAGGAAGTAGCCCAAGAAATAGTGGATGCATTAGTGATAATTTTTCAAACCTCGTTAGATTCTGGACTAGTTCCTGAGGATTGGAGAGTGGCTAATGTAACCCCACTTTTTAAAAAAGGAGGGAGAGAGAAACCAGGGAATTATAGACCGGTTAGCCTAACGTCGGTGGTGGGGAAACTGCTGGAGTCAGTTATCAAAGATGTGATAACAACACATTTGAAAAGTGGTGAAATCATCGGACAAAGTCAGCATGGATTTGTGAAAGGAAAATCATGTCTGACGAATCTCATAGAATTTTTTGAGGATGTAACTAGTAGAGTGGATAGGGGAGAACCAGTGGATGTGGTATATTTGGATTTTCAAAAGGCTTTTGACAAGGTCCCACACAAGAGATTAGTGTGCAAACTTAAAGCACACGGTATTGGGGGTAAGGTATTGATGTGGATGGAGAATTGGTTAGCAGACAGAAAGCAAAGAGTGGGAATAAATGGGACCTTTTCAGAATGGCAGGCGGTGACTAGTGGGGTACCACAAGGCTCAGTGCTGGGACCCCAGTTGTTTACAATATATATTAATGACTTGGATGAGGGAATTAAATGCAGCATCTCCAAGTTTGCGGATGACACGAAGCTGGGTGGCAGTGTTAGCTGTGAGGAGGATGCTAAGAGGATGCAGAGTGACTTGGATAGGTTGGGTGAGTGGGCAAATTCATGGCAGATGCAATTTAATGTGGATAAATGTGAAGTTATCCACTTTGGTGGCAAAAATAGGAAAACAGATTATTATCTGAATGGTGGCCGATTAGGAAAAGGGGAGGTGCAACGAGACCTGGGTGTCATTATACACCAGTCATTGAAAGTGGGCATGGAGGTACAGCAGGCGGTGAAAAAGGTGAATGGTATGCTGGCATTTATAGCGAGAGGATTCGAGTACAGGAGCAGGGAGGTACTACTGCAGTTGTACAAGGCCTTGGTGAGACCACACCTGGAGTATTGTGTGCAGTTTTGGTCCCCTAATCTGAGGAAAGACATCCTTGACATAGAGGGAGTACAAAGAAGGTTCATCAGATTGATTCCTGGGATGGCAGGACTTTCATATGAAGAAAGACTGGATGAACTGGGCTTGTACTCGTTGGAATTTAGAAGATTGAGGGGGGGATCTGATTGAAACGTATAAAATCCTAAAGGGATTGGACAGGCTAGATGCAGGAAGATTGTTCCCGATGTTGGGGAAGTCCAGAACAAGGGGTCACAGTTTGAGGATAAAGGGGAAGCCTTTTAGGACCGAGATTAGGAAAAACTTCTTCACACAGAGAGTGGTGAATCTGTGGAATTCTCTGCCACAGGAAACAGTTGAGGCCAGTTCATTGGCTATATTTAAGAGGGAGTTAGATATGGCCCTTGTGGCTACGGGGATCAGGGGGTATGGAGGGAAGGCTGGGGCGGGGTTCTGAGTTGGATGATCAGCCATGATCATAATAAATGGCGGTGCAGGCTCGAAAGGCCGAATGGCCTACTCCTGCACCTATTTTCTATGTTTCTATGTTTCTATAAAACTGCACAGAATAATAACAAAATAACATACATACTTAAGTCACTCAGTTATTTTTTCTCTCTCCTGTCTTTGACATTTACCCATTCTTCGTAAATTCTATCTAGACTAATTGAACTTCCATCCAATTGATAGCTTTTGATTCTCATTAACATATCCAAATGGCATTCACCTAAACGGTTTCTCAGCTTGTTTTTGAGTTGATTCATTAGGCTAAAACCTCGCTCACAGTCCGCACTAGACACAAGAAAATTTCCCCCAATGTCCATCAACTGTGCAAGGTTGAAAAACTGTTCATTTTGAAGTACAAATGCCACCATTTCAGCAAAGTTTGAAATCAGTTTGGATTTAATTTTTCCTTGCACGGAAAATTTGAAATCATTAAACTGTAACTATTACAATATTTTTAGCCAGAAAATCATGATATTTTAGACATAAGGCATTAACTTGTTCATCGCCAAATGTGAAGTCACAATCTGCAATTGTGGAGAAATCAAAAGCTGACCATTCTTGTACCTCAACTTTGATCTCCTCTGGGTTTGATCGTTTTCGCTCTCGCTCATCTGCACTCAACCGTAACATGCGTAGCACTCCTGTAATGGGTAATGACGGGTTCTGTTGCCTGAGCTTTTGTACACCGTCCAAATGTGATTCACTTGCCAAATGACGCTTCAAAAAGTCAAGTTTCCAAATATCATCCCACTTCTTTCCACTAGCAAATTCTCCAGCAACTTTCGCATCATGACAATACAAACAGATAACTCCAGTTTCTGAATCATACATGAATATTTCTCGTAGCTGAACATTCATGACCTCATGAGCTTTCGGTGTAGCAGTTTCTACTATTTTGTTAAGCCATTCAACTTTAAACAAACGTGCAGTTCTTTTGCGCTTCACGCCCTTCGCTTCTTTTGAATTCGACATAGTGAATCAATATTTTTTCCAATAAAAACTTAGTAAGCTATCTACAGAATTTGAAACAGATCTTTGTGAACTTTACAATATGAACACTGTCTGCCAAATATGGCTGCCGCCGTGATGCAGCTGTACAAACCAGAACAGGAAAGGTGAGGTGACGTAAATTAGTGACATGCATTGTGATATTTGAAAAACTGACTAACTAGTTAACAGAAACAGTTAGCTAAAAGATTATTTTCAATAAGTATAATTATTAATTACTACATTATTTTAGGTAACTAACCTTTTGTGCGCACATTAATTTCCTTTGTGCACTGGTTGAAAAACGCGTGTGCGCGTGCACCTGCGCACAGCTTAGAGGGAACTATGCTCAACTCCCAGGACACACCATCTTCTCACTGTGACCATCCAGGACATGCCATCTTATCACTGTGACCAACCAGGACACACCATCTTCTCACTGCTTCCGCCCAGGACACACCATCTTCTCACTGCTACCGCCCAGGACACACAATCTTCTCACTGCCACCATCCAGGACACACCATCTTCTCACTGTGACCACCCAGGACACACCACCTTCTCACTGTGGCCATCCAGGACACACCATCTTCTCACTGCTACCGCCCAGGACACACAATCTTCTCACTGCCACCATCCAGGACACACCATCTTCTCACTGTGACCACCCAGGACACACCACCTTCTCACTGTGACCACCCAGGACACACCACCTTCTCACTGTGGCCATCCAGCACACACCATCTTCTCACTGCTACCACCAGGACACACCATCTTCTCACTGTGACCATCCAGCACACAACATCTTCTCACTGTGGCCACCCAGGACACACCATCTTCTCACTGCCACCACCCAGGACACACCATCTTCTCACTGCTACCGCCCAGGACACACCATCTTCTCACTGCCATCACCCAGGACACACCATCTTCTCACTGTGACCATCCAGGACATGCCATCTTATCACTGTGACCAACCAGGACACACCATCTTCTCACTGCTACCGCCCAGGACACACCATCTTCTCACTGCCACCATCCAGGACACACCATCTTCACACTGTGACCACCCAGGACACACCACCTTCTCACTGTGACCATCCAGGACACACCATCTTCTCACTGTGACCATCCAGGACACACCATCTTCTCACTGTGACCACCCAGGACACATCACCTTCTCACCGCTACCACCAGCACACAACATCTTCTCACTGCCACCACCCAGGACACACCATCTTCTCACTGCGACCTTTGCGGGGGAGGTACAGGAGCCTGAAGACCCACGCTCAATGTTTCAGCAACAGCTTCTTCCCCTCCGCTATCAGATTTCCAAAGGTCCATGAACCCATGATCACTATTTCACTATTCCTCTTTCCCACTATTCATGTATTTTCTTATTATGACTTACCATGATATTTTATGCCCTGCAGGGTACTGCTGCACAAAACAACAAATTTCACGACATAGGTCAGTGACAATAAACCTGACTGTGATTCCGATGGGCTTTGTGCTGTGACAATAATAAACCAATTTCAGTACAACCTGCCACCATCCGTTTGGGGCCTTCAGCTGTCAAAGGGTAGAGTGGTCAGCTGATCACCTTCTGTCCTTAACCTTCCTGATGCTGACACTATGGCGTGGTGGGGAGGCGATGTGTACCTGCGACCCCCCACCCCCACCCCCAGGAGCCACACCGCTGGAGGGTACTCGTTCCTGGAGACAAGGTCAATGGAGCAATGGCACGTAAGTAGTGGGCACCTCGATGGGATGTAGGTGAACAAGGCGAGGGCACTGCTGAACCAACTGGCACGACCCTAATCATCACCTCAGTATCTGAACACTCTGTCCACTTTGCACTAACGTGAACTCTTTTATTGTTTAATTATGGTCCTTCTCGTATAAATTTATATAATTTATGAGTACTTTATGTTTTACTTGTGAATGCCGTGTCTATGTGCCTGTGAAGCTGCTGCAAGTAGGTTTTTCATTGCAACTTAGCATACACGGACTTGAGCACCGATAAGGTGAAGGCGGAGAGGCTTGTGGGTCGCCGATATCCTGAGAGTGATGTTGTCCGGAGTTTAGCCATCTGGCGCTTGGATCCTGGTAGGGTCACCAACGGCGATAAAGTCAATGGGGAGGTTCCACACCAAGAACAATCCAACCAAGACCTCCGCGGTGGAGCTAGCGGAAGATAACGACGCGCAACAACTGCAGTGAAGGCAGAGGAACGCCGCAGCGGTGAAGGGTCCCAAATTGTCTTGCATTCCATGCCACTGAATTCCTACCTGGATCTGTCAAGGACTGTGTGGCGGCTACCATGCATCAGCCTCTCCCATGAAACAAAGTTCCGCACAGGTATCCTCCACTAAGGGAATCCACGCTCTTCCTTTAGGAGAACATCATACTCGAGTGATTAGACTACTACTGTTTGCGCACATGAAAATGGACTTTCAGGACCACAGCTTCCACTCTGAGCTCCAAAGTCTAATGTAAGATGTAATGGAAGTTCTGCCCCTCCGGAGCAACACCTCTCTGTCCTGAGATTCCTCCGTGGCAGGGGTCGGTCAGATTGCTGTGACAGCCCCAATCCTGCAGTAAAGCCTGCCACCCAGTGTTGGTACCAGGTACTGCAGCGAAGGGTGCCTCCCTCAATGCCTTAGTGACTCGTTGTTGAGTCAGATTCACAATCACAATTAGATTTATTGTCACTGACATCTGCCATTAAATGTGTTGCTTTGTGGCAGCAGTATAGCGTAAGACAAAAATCACTATAAGTTACAGTAAGAAATAAAATACATAAATATTGCAAAAGAGGAATAGTGAAGTTGGGTTCATGTGTTCATTGACCGTTCAGAAATCAGATGTTGGGGAGTGCGGAGGGGGTGTTTCCAAAATAGTGTTAATGAGTTCATTGTCCATCCAAGATTTCTGAGACATTGAGTGTGTGTCTTCAGGGTTAAATCAGGGATTTCTGGGTGGCACGGTTTGAAGGGCTGGAAGGGCCTATTTATTCCATGCCGGATCTCAATCAATAAGCTAATAAACATTTCACCTTTCACCCTTAAGCTATGATGGTATCTCAATAAATAAATAAAAATAAAATAAATACCTTCCCATACTGTCTGCCTCTTTCCAATATAAAGGTCACAAGTCACAGACTTTCAGCCAGAATAAACCCCATCAGCCGCTACCTCCTGTCTTCAGAAGACAAACCAATTCCTTCATCAAAGACCCTCACCATCCAGGGCATCGACTCTTCTCATTACTACTGTCAGGCAGGAGGTACAGGAACCTTGGGTCCCACACCACCAGGTTCAGGAATAGTTATTACCCTACAACCATCGCATTTCTGAACCAGTGTGGCTAACTTCATTCACAACTATTCTGAACTGATTCTCCGAACTAATCACTTTCAAGGACTCTTTACAACTCATATACTCAGTAGTATTTTTATTTGTACAGTTAGTTGTTTGTTTATATAGAGCTTTCCTTCAAATTCTACTGTATTTCTTTTGTCTTGTAAATGCCTGCAAAAGATGAATCTCAGAGCAGTATACGGTAACACAATAGAAAATACTTTGATAATAAGTTTACTTTGAATTTCAGGAGTGTGGCCCCAGAGCAGCATTGTGACCTCATGCACTCTATCTTCACAAGCCCACTGCCCATCAAACACCTCAGACACCTGGAGCCTGACCCCAGCCCCACTCCCCATGCCTGGGCTCATCCGCATCATAAACTGGCCGAGGATTCGGACAAACACTGCAGTTAAGCATGGAACTTCCAAGCACTTACCCATAACCAGCTGGCACTTGATGGTCACTGTACTCTCTCCCCTTGAGAAGGCCCCCTCAAAAGCAAACTGCGAGCAAACCAACTATTCAATCAGCAGTGTACAGCAGGGACAGGCAACCCTGGGACTGTGCGTGACATCACAAACACTGGCTGCAAGTCATCGCCCACCCGGCTCCCAGTGGCAGTAGATTACAGGGGGAAAACACCATGAGGAGGAACCAAGAGGGAGATAGTGAGGGGGGCAGTTTATTACCACTGACAGTTTTGTGCCATTTTGGGTGTGGGAGGAGAAATGAGTGACGGACACAGGAGGCAGCTGGGAATAATGGGTGACCAGAGGGAGCTGGTAAGGAGTGAGGAATGGGGCAAGAAAATGGGATGAAACAGAGAGAAGGAGGATGTAACCCAGGTAACTGTGAGATTGCGAGCTAGGGTGAGTGAGGAGGAAATGGTGGGGACCAAAATAAGGGAAGGGAGAGAGAAATGGGGGTAGAATGGAAGCAAACTGTATGTGGTGGAAGCAGCAATGGAACTTGTTCTAGTCTGGTGTGTGGGTGGACAGACAGAGACTGTCTCTCCCTCCTGATGGAGGGTGGAGTTACACTGGATTATATAAAATTAGACAAAAAGCACAATCAGAAAACATAAAGCTCATTGTATTGTGTTTCAGTTATATTCATGCTTTTCTTGTGAATACTACTTACATGATCTACCTTATATGCAAATATGTTGTCCATTGCATTCTGCATGCATATCTTGTGATTGTACACAGGACAATAAACTCAACTCGAAATGGTAGTGCAAAGTGCTCAAAGTCATCATGGTGTTGCTGTGAGTGATGAGTGATGTGCCAGTCAGTTGAAGAATCAAATGGTTGAGGGGAAGTACTGGTGGTGTGGGACCTCAGGTTTCCCCACCTTCTGCCTGATGGCAGCTGTGCGAAGATGGCATGGCCCAAATGGTGGGGATCTCTGATAATGGATGTTGCCTTCTTGAGTCAGTGCTTCTTGTAGATACTACCGATAGTGGGGAGGGATGTGCCTTGTTGTGTTTTTTATATTAATCCGTACCGTGGGTTACTCATAAAGAAGCATATTCTGGAAGAATATAACTAGAGCTTTTATTTACAACAGCAACCACGTTTTACAGCACCATGTTTTCTCGTTATTCGCTCATTTCTGCACAGGCTCAGAACTCTGTCCAATCATGTTCTGACATGCGATATCACCACATCTTCCTTTCCTTAAAAAGAAAAACAATTAGCAACATTGATCAAAGCAAATACATAATTTAACATGTCTCTATCAGTCTCTCTGGGGGTTTACGAACACGAGTAGACCTTCTAAATGGTTCACACAGTTCTTGTGTTTCGTTGTTATTTCCATGTTTTATCTGGTCTGCATCAATTAACTGTAACTCTGAAGTTGGCTCTTTCTTGAGGTCTTTGCGATTTCTTCTTAACACTGCTCCTTCTTCTGTTTGGACCATGTATGATCTGGGTTGGACTTCTTCAAGCACTGTAGCTTTCTGTGTCCATGTGTTCATTTTGTCTTGTATCCTCACTTCATCTCCTTGGTGCAGTTCAGGTAATGGACGAGGACATCTGTCAAAGTATGTTTTCTGCTTTGCTTTGTGTTCATCTTTCCATTTTTTTACTTGTTCACCTCCCTCTGTTCTCAGAAAGCTCTCATCTATTGGCAGATTGGATCTCAAATGGCGTCCCATCAAGAGCTGAGCAGGTGAAAATCCACATTCGAGTGGAGTACTACGACAGGCTAACAAAGCTTTATAAAAATCACCTCCACTATCTTTTGCTTTGTGCATCAGTTTCTTGATAATTCCTACTGACTTCTCAACTAATCCATTGGACTGAAGGAAAAATGGACTAGATGTTGTATGAACAAAGCCCCATTCATGAGCAAAATGTCTCATGCATTCACCATTGAATTGTGGACCATCGTCTGTGAAAACTTCATCCGGTACACTATGTCTGGACAAAACTGATTTCATGCATGTAATTACATACTCTGCTGTTGTTCTGCTCAAACCATACACTTCAGGATACAATGAGTAGTAATCTGTTATTAATAGATAATCTTTGTTGTCAGTTACAAAAAGATCAACGCCAACCCTCTGATAAGGTCTCCGAGAAGTAGGATGTGGATGCAGTGGCTCCTTAGGGTTGTTAGGTTGATATTTAAAACATATTTGACAAGAAGACACCAATTCTGTAATTTCTTGATTCATCCTGGGCCAAAACATCACTTCCCGTGCCCTTCTCTTACACTTTTCAATACCTAGGTGGCCTTCATGAATTTTCCCAAGCATTTTTTCGGAGACTTTTAGGAATCACAATTCTGCTACCTTTGTACAATATCCCATCCACAACAGACAGTTCTGATCTGTGGTTCCAATATTCTTGTACTTATGAGGTACAGTCATGCTTATTATCTGGACATCCATCCATCACCACTTGTATTACCTGACTGAGAATTTTGTCCTTCTCTGTCTCAAGGCGCAGCCGTTCCAACTTTTCAGCAGCAACAGGTACAGTTTCTATGATCGTATCGACAAATGCCTGAACATAATCAGCGTCCCCGTGACTGTCTTTTGTTGTTGGATCCACAGCTCTGGAAAGTGTGTTAGCCATGTACATGAATTTTCCAGGTGTGTATGACACATTCAATGCATATCTTTGCAATTTGATCATCATTTGCTGAATTCACGAAGGACAGTCGCTTAAAGGTTTGTGAAACAATGCAATCAAAGGCTTATGATCGGTTTCAACATCAATAGATTGCCCTGATACAAACTGACGAAATCTCTCACAAGCAGACATAATGCTGAGCAGTTCTTTTTCAATTTGGGCATTCCTTGTTTCTGGATCAGATAATGAACAAGATACATATGTCACTGGTAACCATTCCTGATCATGTTTCTGGAGTAATACTGCCCTAAGCCTGCTTGAGATGCATCACATGAGATTTTAATGGGTCTCTCAGCATCATAGAATTTCAACACAGGTTCTTTAGTGAGCGCTTTCTTGAGATTTTGCCATTCCTTCTCCTGTTCATGATTCCAGCTCCATTCGTTTTTCTTTTCTGTTAACTGCCTCAATGGAGCAAGCTGTTCCGAAAGATTGGGTATGAATTTTCCCATGTAGTTGACCATTTCCATAAACCTTTGAACATTCTTTTTACATTGCAGTCTTGGCATGTTCTCAATAGCAGAATCCTTCAATGGATCAGGATGCACACCCTCTTTGCTGAAGATATCACCCACAAAGGTAAGTTCAGTCACTCCTAGCTGACATTTGTCTTTATTCAACTTCAGGTTTGCCTTGTGTGTTGCCTCTAAGACTTGTCCAAGTCTGGTGTTATGCTCTTGTTTAGATGATCCCCAAACAATAATATCATCCATGGAAGTATCTACGCCCTCAATGTGCTCATATAGCATGTGAATGGTTTTATGGTACACCTCAGGAGCTGACACAATTCCAAATGGAAGCCTAAGAAAACGGTATCTGGGAAAAGAGTGTTAAAGGTACACAACTTTGAACTCGGTTCATCTAGTTTAAGTTGCCAGAATCCAGAGGATGTATCTAATTTACTAAAGTACTTTGCATTAGCAAACTGTGACATAATTTCTTCATGAGTAGGCTATTTGAAATGCTCTCTTTTAATGGCTCAATTCAAGACTCTTGGATCTAAGCAAATCCTCAGTTTTCCATTTTTCTTATCAACAATAACAAGTGAATTGACCCATTCAGTTGGTTCATAAATTTTTTTTATAACTCCTAACCGTTCCATTCTGTCAAGCTCTGTTTTCAGTTGATCACATAATGCAAAAGGTACTTTTCTACATGGATGTACTATGGGTGGCACTGTGTTGTCAGTTTTAATCATGTGCTCCTCTGGAAGACAAGTCTTTGAACAAGTCTTCATACTCTTTCATCAAGTCACTGTATTCTGACTCTGTGTCACTGTCCGGGACTAAAACTCTTTTCACCAAATTCTGTCCCTCACAGGCAGATAAACCCAGTATTGACTGTACATTTTTTGGCACCACCACAAATGAAAGCGTGTGCACCATATTTGTGTGTGATACTTTTGCCACACATGTTCCTTTAACTGGAATGTCTGCACCTGAATACCCAGTCACTTTTATATTTGTCTTATGTAACTTGAGTCTTGGCTTTAATGCATTAAACTCAGATTCTGGTGGTGGTGATGGTGATGATGATTGTGGTGATGGTGCTGTTTTTTTTTAAAGCGTGTCGTACCAGACGTTCAGCCGCTCTTGTCTGGAATGTGGTGTCAGGATTAACCGGGTCATGTTATGAATGTTCCTGACTCGACCCTTATATTTTTTATGAGGCCGAGTGGCTAGCTCGACACTCAACCTGGCATGGATGGAAAGTGTGCTTGGGAGTGGCCCGACCTGGATTCAAATTCAGGAACCTTCACTCCGGAGTCCGGCACTGATCTCACTGCACCACCAGCTGGCCAATGGTGCTGGTGGTGATGGGGATGGTAGTGATAATGGTGATGATGATGGTGATGGTGGTGTGTTGATGGCAATGGTGATGGTGGTGATGGCAATGATGGTGATGGTGGTGATGGTGATGGTGGTGATGATGATGGTGGTGATGGTGATGATGGTGGTGATGGAAATGGTTGTGATGATGATGGTGGTGATGGTGATGGTGCTGTCATAATGGGGATCATGATGGTGATGGTGATGGGTATGGTGATGCTGCTGGTGGTGGTGTTGATGGTGGTGGTGATCATGATGGTGATGGTGTTGATGACGGGGATGGTGATGCTGCTAGTGGTGGTGTGGATAGTGATGGTGGTGGTGGTGGTGATGTTGATGGTGTTGTTGATGATGGTGATGGTGGTGTGGTGATGGGAATGATGTGGGTGATGGTGATGATTTTGATACAGGTGGTGCTGGTGGTGATGGTGGTGATGGCGATGGTGATGATGGTGGAGTTGGTGATGGTGGTGTCATGACGGGGATGGTGCTGTGGTGATGGGGATGATGGTGGTGATGATGATGATGGTGGTGATTGAGATGGTGATGGTGATGATATGGGTGATGATGATGCTGGTGGTGGTGATGGAGTGGTAATGATGGTGGTGATAGTGATGGTAATGATGGTGGTGTTGATGGTGATGATGGTGGTATTGTGGTGATGATGGTGTGGATGGTGATGTTGGTGTTGATGGTGATGATGGATCTTATCATTCTTAGAGATCTGGCAAAGAGCTTCATCCAATGTCTGATAAAAGCATTCCTTGGCCTCATTCTCAGATGGCTAAGTTGGTGTATAGGCACTGAGAAGTGTGGCATAATGTTTCTCTGCTGGGGGATATGGAGCGTCATTAGTCTTTCACTAATGCCAACAGGTGTTTTGTGAGACTTGGTAGAAAGTTGTTCTTGATGGCCAATCCTACACCATGGAGATGTTGTCCACCTGGGGGGAAACCTTTCCAGAAGAAGGTGTAAACCATCCCTTCCTCTGTTAAAGAGCCTTCATCCAGGAGCCTGGTCTCACTCAGGGCAGCAATATCGATACTGTAGCACCACAGATAAGATCCTTTTGCTTGGGGACTTCAACGCTAGGGTGGGACAGGACAACAGGATATGGAGTGGAGTGCTAGGTAGGTATGGTATTGGCAAGGTGAATGCAAATAACATGAGGCTACTTACTCTTTGCTCTGAGCATAACCTTACTATAACCAACACCATTTTCCAGCAGAAGGCAAAGTATAAGACCTTGTGGATGCACCCTTACTCTAAACATTGGCACATGATCGACCGTCATTTTGAGATGCAGTGACATCAAGGATGTTCTCTTCACCCATGCCATGAGAGGTGCAGAGTGCTGGACTGACCACCGTATGATTGTGGCCAAGCTCCATATGAAAGTGCGTTCCACCTTGCGGCTGCAAAAACCCAGTAAAAAGCGGCTAAATTGCAACCACCTGAGAAACACAGAAGCAAGAAGTGAGTTTCGATGCATCCTAACTGAGAAACTAAGGGAGCTGGAATCTTGTCTGAGCTCAGAAAATACCATGGAACAACAGTGGACCTATATCAGCTCTGCTCTCTGAGGCAGCAGCCCAATCCATCGGCCATAAGAGCAGGAACCACCAAGACTGGTTTGATGATAACTCAGACACCATCCACAACTTGCTTAAGGACATTGTCACGTACTCTGTGACGGGTTAAAGAACTAACAGAGATGGAAAACACTTTGGAGTCCAGTATTGCTATTAACTAATGGTATTTATTAGTAACTATGCAATACAGTAATATAAATGCAGATATATAAAACAGGTTAGCAATGATTATATATAAGTAAGTGTGGAAATATATGAAAACCAAGTTTGTTCAAGTCTAGGGGTAAATAGGTAGTCTTGTGATGATGAGTAAAGTTCAGTTCAGTTTGTGGTATTTAGTTGAGTAGTGATGGAGAGAGAGAGAGGGAGAGATTTGAGTCTTCAAGTGGGCTGATGCTGTCAATCTTCCCGTTGTCCTCCGAATTCCTTTAGAAGTCACTGACTGTGACCACAACAAAGGGGACCGTTCTTCTGTGGTGGAATTATCAACCCAGGCAAGGTTGGACACACAAATAACTCCCCACTGGTCACACCCTTTTCACATTGCAAGAGCCACTGATCGACCCACCTGATCGATCCTCCAAAATCCACCTTTTCTGTGGGGCACAACAAAGCTCATTCAGTGTCCAAAACCATGTGTCTGTAGGTCTATCATCTGACCTTCCATTTATCTCACCATGCTGAATACCAATTGCCTCTCAAACAGCTCCTCCCTTCTCTCTCTCTAAGAATTTCCAAGCAGGCAGTGTCCTTGTAGAAAGTATAAACATGCTGTGAGCAGTCTTCGCCTATCTCTCTCTTTCTTTTTGTCTCTTTTTAAGAAGGTGTTTGTGTTGGACACCTCCCTCTCTCTCTTTTCAAAAGCACAGTTCATAGGGGTAATTCAGGACCCTGTCACAACATGCACAAAGCGCACCGGGCAACTTTAGATAACCCTTCATCCATCAGCATCAGGCAGCTCGGAGGAAAGTGCAAAAGGTAATACGGGCTGTACAAAATGAATGATGGATTGAAAAGGCACATGAAATCCAGTCCTTTGCCAATAATAATGACATACATAATTTTTACAATGCTGTCAAAACCAATAAGTCCATGCGTTACTCCCCTGAAAACAGCAGATGGTCTAACACTTCTGAAGAATCAGAATACCATTCTGCTGAGGTGGGCTGAGCATTTTAACACCCTGCTTAATCAGGACTCTGACGCAGATCCCACCATCCTGGACGAACTGCCTGAACTTCCTCCTATCCACAACCTCAATTTACCATCAACCTTCCAGGAGATTCTATCAGCTGTCCATTCCCTTAAGAACAACAAGTCCCCTGGCACTGACAATATCCCTGCTGAGTTACTGAAGAACGGAGGGTACATGTGTATGCGCACCCTCTACCAGTACATCACCAAGGCCTGGATTGATGAGAACATCCCACAGCAATGGAGAAATGCAAACTTCGTTGTCATTTATAAGAACAAGGGTGACAAGGCCATCTGCGGCAATAGTAGGGGCGTATCACTCCTTTCTGTTGCTGGAAAGGTCCTGGCTAAGGTGATGCTTCAGAGACTCATCAGCAACATCACTGAGTCAATGCTGCCTGAAACGCAGTGTGGATTTAGGAAGAACAGGAGCATGATCAACATGATCTTCACAGCCCGGCAACTTCAGGAAAAGTGCAAGGAACAACATCAGGACCTGTTTATGGCCTTTGTCGACCTCTCCAAAGCATTCGACACTGTGCAAAGAGAGTTCTTATGGGATGTACTCCTCAGGTTTGGCTGTCCCAATAAATTTGTTAACATCCTCCACCAGTTCCATGATGGGATGACTGCTCGGGTGACCATAGGAGGACAAGAGTCTGAGCCCTTCCTTGTGCGCACAGGGGTGAGGCAGGGGTGTGTGCTAGAGCCAGTGCTCTTTAACATCTTCCTCTTGTGTGTTACCAAGTTTCTCCACAACGAAATTGAAGACAGCAGCGGACGTCAGATTAGATGGCAACCTCTTTGACATCAGGAGGCTCCACACAACCACCAAGCTCTGTAGAGAGTGGGTCCTGGAGCTGCAGTATGCAGACGACTGTACTCTTGTGGCCCATACTCCGGAGGATTTTCAGACTGTCCTTGCTGTGGCGGTGAGAGTGTACAGCAGGATGGGGCTGACTGTCAATACCAACAAGACAGAAGCGGTTTGCCAGTGGAGTACCAGTGTCCCACCCACTCTACCTGCCTTCACTGTTGGTGATGAAAAGCTGCCGGCAGTGCCATCTTTCAAATATCTGGGGAGCATTCTCTCTGAGGATAGCGGCATTGACAACGACACCCAGAGTCGCATTAAACAGGCATCAGCTGCCTTTGGGAGACTTCGGCGTAGAGTCTTTCAGAACAGGAGCCTTCATCCCTCCACAGAGGTCGCCATATACCAAGCGGTCTGTGTCACCACCCTCCTTTATAGCTGTGAAGCTTGGGTAACCTACAGTCATCACATCAAGTCCTTGGAGCGCTCCCACATAAGCTGCCTATAGCACATCCTGGGAAATACCTGGCGTGAGTGGGTGCCTCACACTGAAATACTTGTAAAGACCAACCGCAGGAGTATTGAGGCCATGATCACCCAGCGCCAGCTGCAGTGGCTGGGGCACGTGATAAGGATGCCCCCATGTCGGTTACCCCGCAGAGTGTTATACGGCCAGCTACATCATGGTCGACGCTCAGCTGGAGGGCCGAAGAAGCGCTATAAGGATCAGATGAAGAACGCTTTAAGAAAGTGCAAGATCAGACCTGGGGAGCTGGAGGATGTTGCTGCTGACCGTACCACTTGGCGACAGCTGTGTAGGGATGGGGTTTGTATTCAGGAGATGGAAAGAACAATCAGAAGACAGCAGAAGAGAGCCAGGAGAAATGCAGCCATGGTTGTCACCACTACCATATATACACCACCTGCAATAGAGCTTGTGGGTCCAGGATAGGACATTTCAGTCTTCAAAGATCTCACCGTTAAAGGAGTGGATGTCGTCATCGGATTTCGATGGACAACCGAAGAGGAGAGGTGATGATGAGAGTGATGGTGTCCGTGGTGATGCAGGTGGTAATGATGGCAGTGATAGTGATGGTAATGATGGTGATAATGGTGGCAGTGGTGATGGTGGTATGGTGCTGGTGGTGGTGATGGTGATGGTGTGATGATGGTGGTGGTGATGCTGCTGGTGGTGGTGATGATGGTGATGGTGATGGTGAGGGTGATGGAGGTGGTAATGATTGTGGTGATAGTGATGGTGGTGGTTGTGGTGATGGCGATGATGGTGATGATGATGGTGGTGATGGTGGTATTGATGATAGTGGTGTTGGTGATGCTGTTGAAGATGATAATTATGGTGGTGATAGTGATGGTTATGATGGTGGTGATGGTGATAATGCAAGTGGTGGTGGTGATGGTGGTGTCGTAATGGGGATGGTGATGGTGATGGTGGTGGTGATGATGGTGATGGTGATGCTGCTGGTGGTGGTGATGATGGTGATGGTGATGGTGAGGGTGATGGAGGTGGTAATGATTGTGGTGATAGTGATGGTGGTGGTTGTGGTGATGACGTTGGTGGTGATGGTGATGATGGTGGTGATGGTGGTATTGATGATAATTATGGTGGTGATAGTAATGGTAATGATGGTGGTGGTGATGGTGATGATGCAGGTGGTGGTGGTGATGGTGGTGTCGTAACGGGGATGGTGGTGGTGATGGTGGTGGTGGTGAAATGTTGGTAATGGTAAAGGTGGTGGTGATTGTGTTTGTGATGATGGTGAAGGTACAGTGATGCTGCTGATGTGGTGTGGTGATAGGGATGATCGTAGTGCTGGTGGTGATGGTGATGGTGGTGTGGTATGGGGATCATGAGGGTGATGTTGATGCAGGTGGTGGTGGTGATAGTGGTGTCATAATGGGGATCATGATGGTGATGGTGATGGTGATGCTGCTAGTGGTGGTGGTGATGGTGGTGGTGAAGAAGCTGCTGACCCAGGTGCCGGTGCTTCCTTTTGCCGTATGTACTGCACCACGGATGCCAGCTGAGAGGGTTTAGGGGGCGTCCTGTAACAGGGCACTAGGTTGAGGCCCGTTGCATTTGTCAGCCGGGGTCCGTCGCCCTCCAAGAAAAACTATCCCATGCACAAGTTGGAATTTCTGACATTGAAATGGGCAGTTGTGGATAAGCTGAGTGACTACCTCTATGGGGCCAAGTTTGCGGTGAGGACGGACAACAACCCCCTAACATATCCTGACCTCAGTGAAACTGGATGCCACAGGCCATCGGTGGTTGGCGGTGTTGTCTGCCTATGATTTCAGCCTGAAGCACTAGCCGGGAAGCAGGAACATTGATGCTAATGCTTTGTCCCAACAGGCACACAAAGGACTGGTCAGGGACAAGGAGTGGGAGAGTGTTCCTGCCCAGGGGTGAAGGCCATGTGTCAGTTTGCCATCACTGTGAAGGCAGAGGGAAAGTAGGGGCAGGATTAAGCGGTGGATCAGTTGGGAGTTTCTGATGACACCATTCCCCAAGTTTACTGTAACCTGACTGCTCTGAAGACAAATCAGCTGCCAGAATTGAGTTCTGGGGAAGTGGCAGCTGCTCAGCGAGATGATCTGGGCATTGGCACTATTTGGGCAGCGGTCGAAAAGAGAGACATGGCTCAAGCGGAGAAGACAAAACATGTGTCGGCGTCTCCATTTCTGTGAGAATGGCCTGGGTTGGAGTTGAAGAACCAGATCTTATACCAGGTCACGTAACCCCCAGACCGACCTCAGCGTTGCCAGCTGGTTCTGCCCGAGAAGTATCGGAGGATTGCATTGAAGTCACTTCATGATGTTTCTGGACATTTGGGGGTGGAAAAGACCTATGGATTGCTCCGAGATCAGTTTTACTGACCCTGGATGAAGTCAGGGGTCAAAGAATATTGCAAGTCGTGCATTCGCTGCATACAGCGGAAGACACTGCCTACGCAGGCAGCTCCCTTGTCCCACTTGCAGAGTGTGGGGCCCCTGGACCTGGTGTGTATGGATTTCCTGTCAATAGAACCTGATGCCAGCAACACGGCAAATGTCTTAGTCATCACAGACCACTACACCAGATATGCTCAAGCTTTTCCTATCAAGGACCAGAGGACATCTACGGTGGCAAAAGTGTTATGGCAGAGGTATTTCATCTATTATGGCCTTCCCAGGTGGACACATAGTGATCAGGGACGGGATTTCGAGAGCAGACTCATCCATGAGTTACTGGGCATGCTTGGAGTCGAGAAATCGAGGACCACACCCTATAACCCTCAGGGTGATCCCCAGCCAGACAGGTTTAATCGGACCTTGCTGGACATGCTCGGAACCCTGAAGATCAGCAAGAGGAGCAAGTGCAGACAACGTATTGGGCATCTGGTTCACAGTTACAACTGTACACGAAATGAAGCTAATGGGTACTTGCCATATTATCTGATGTTTGGGCGCGAAGTGATGTTGCCCATTGACATTTGTTTTGGGACTAAAGAGGGTGGCTTACCACCGAAGACTTATCTGAAATATGTGTCTGACATGAGAAGAGAGCTGAAAGGGGCTTATGAATTAGCTGGGGTCGCGGCTGCCAAGCAGAATCAAGGAAATAAGAAGAGGTACAATCAAAAGGTGAGGTTCTCCCAACACCTGCTGGGAGACCAAGCCCTCATAAGGAATTTGGGTCTACCTGGAAAGCATAAGTTGGCTGACGGCTGAGTGGCTACACCCTATGTGATGGAGAGTCAGATGCCAAACCCACCAGTTTTCCGGGTGAAACCAGAGGATGGGAATGGGCCTGTCAAGATTCTCCATCAGAACCACCTGCTGACAAGAGATGCAGGTAGACCCAGAGCCTGACTTGGAGCCTACACCTAGTAAGAGGACTGAGGAAATACGGGACAACTGCAGGGCCTACAGCAGGTGAAGTTAGGCTGGCCCCCACCCCTGAGAGGGATACTGATTTGGAGGATGATGATCTGGATGTGCGGTACATGCTGCCTTTCACTAATTCCCCATTGATTGAGGAAGAGACTCCCGGCCCTTCTCCTGCTGAATCAGGTGAAGTGGGGGGGGGCTATCTGTGGGCAGCCTGGGTTGCAGTGGGACTCTGCAGGGGAGGAATCAAGGCTTGGCCACGGGTCAGAGGGGTCCGAGTTGCATGTGGGCATGAGTGATAGGTTAGGAGAGGCCTCGCCAGGTAGACCAGAAGTATTCCCAGTAATGTCTGAACCTGAAGAGTTAGGTGAGGGGTTGCGGAGGTCTCAGAGAATTCGGAGACCACTGGATAGGCTGGCTTATGTAGCACCAGGAGAACAGAGTGTGACCCCTACCGTTTGGGGAGCTATGTCACTGACTTGTGCACCTGGATTGGACTTTGTGTTTTGCAAGAAGGGTTGGCGAATTATCTCAATGTCATGAGGACATGACTAAACTTGGTGCGAAGAGAGTGTAACACGCTGTGAGGTTTCACTGCTAATGTAATGGCTTCTCTGTAATGTTCCACTGCTGAGGTAATGGTTTTTCTGTAGCAGCAATGTTTGGGTTATGACTAGAGATAATGGGGCAAGCTGGCCAATGAACATGATGTTCTTTCTTGTGTGTCTGGGAGCCGGGAATTCGCTGGTCTTTTGCCAGGGAGAGATGAGGAGAGAAGGCGCGAATGGAGAGAGTTGGTAGACCGCCAGACAGAGTGGACTTGGAGTGAGGGTCCGAGGATCAGCGACGATCGGAGGAGGTCGATGGTGGATGAGTGGCCTTATCAGTGAGCTCCAACATTGCGCAATAGACTGTTTCATGAAAATGGGCCCTTTTTCTTTTTTTGTTTTCTTTACTAACCATATCGTCAAATTAAGATTTATAAAGCTCAATTGTTTAATCGCATATTGAGTACTGCTTGTTATTTCATGGTACTAATTTCTAACAGGGGACACATCGCACAGCATCCACCCAAACAAGATTTCTTAAGTTTGGCCAGGCCGGGGGCTATCATCCCCTCTATTAAGCTGCTAGCCAAACCGAGAGTTACAATTGAAATACAGTTGCATCAGCATGAACTAATCAGTCTGGTGGAAGAAGCTGTCCCGGAGCCTGCTGATCCTGGCTTTTATCCTGCAGTACCGTTTCCTGCAGTAGCAGTTGGAACAGTTTGTGGTTGGGGTGACTTGGGTCCCCAGTGATCCTTTGGGCCCTTTATACACACCTGTCTTTGTAAATGTCCTGAATAGTGAGAAGTTCACATCTACAGAAGTGCTGGGCTGTCCGCACCACTCTCTGCAAAGTCCTGCGATTAAGGGAGGTACGGTTCCCATACCAGGCAGTGTTGCAGCCAGTCAGGATGCTCTCAATTGTGCCCCTATAGAAAATTCTTAGGATTTGGGGGCCCATACCAAAATTCTTCAAGTGTTTGAGGTGAACGAGGTGCCGTTGTGCCTTTTTCACCACACAGCTGGTATGTACAGACCATGCGAGATCCTTGGTGATGTTTATGCCGAGGAACTTAAAGCTGTTCACCCTCTCAGCCCCAGATCCCTTGATATCAATAGGGGCTAGCCTGTTTCCATTCATCCTGTAGTTCACAACAATCTCCCAGATGTAATAGTGGCTAGAGGACCTAGGGTAACAGAGGAACTGAAGGAAATTCATATTAGGCAGAAAATGGTGTTGGATAGACTGATGGGACTGAAGGCTGATAAGTCACCAGGATGGTCTGCATCCCAGGGTACTTAAGGAGGTGGCTCTAGAAATCGTGGATGCATTGGTAATCATTTTCCAATGTTCTATAGATTCAGGATCAGTTCCTGTGGATTGGAGGGTGGCTAATGTTATCCCACTTTTTAAGAAAGGAGGGAGAGAGAAAACAGAATTATAGACCAGTTAGCCTGACATCAGTGGTGGGGAAGGTGCTGGAGTCAATTATAAAAGATGAAATAGTGGCACATTTGGATAGCAGTAACAGGATCGGTCTGAGTCAGCATGGAATTACAAAGGGGAAATCAACCTTGAATAATCTCCTGGAATTTTTTGAGAATGTAACTATGAAAATGGACAAGGGAGATCCAGTGGATGTAGTGTACCTGGACTTTCAGAAAGCCTTTGATAAGGTCCCACATAGGAGATTAGTGGGCAAAATTGGAGCACATGGTGTTAGGGGTAGGGAACTGACATGGATAGAAAATTGGTTGACAGACAGGAAACAAAGAGTAGGGATTAATGGGTCCCTTTCAGAATGGCAGGCAGTGATTTGTGGGGTACCGCAAGGCTTGGTGCTGGGACCGCAGCTATTTACAATTTACATTAATGATTTAGATGAAGGGATTAAAAGTAACATTAACAAATTTGCAGATGACACAAAGCTGGGTGGCAGTATGAAATGTGAGGAGGATGTTATGAGAATGCAGGGTGACTTGGACAGGTTGGGTGAGTGGGCAGATGCAGTTTAATGTGGATAAATGTGAGGATATCCACTTTGGTGGCAAGAACAGGAAGGCAGATTACTATCTGAATGGTGTCAAGTTAGGAAAAGGGGAAGTACAACGAGATCTAGGTGTCCTTGTTCATCAGTCACTGAAAGTAAGCATGCAGGTACAGCAGGCAGTGAAGAAAGCTAATATCATGTTGGCCTTCATAACAAGGGGAGTTGAGTATAGGAGCAAAGAAGTCCTTCTGCAGTTGTACAGGGCCCTGGTGAGACGACACCTGGAGTACTGTGTGCAGTTTTTGTCTCCAAATTTGAGGAAGAACATTCTTGTTATTGAGGTAGTGCAGCGTAGGTTCACGAGGTTAATTCCCGGAATGGCGGGACTGTCATATGTTGAAAGATTGGAGCGACTGGGGTTGTACACACTGGAATTTAGAAGGATAAGAGAGGATCTGATTGAAACATATAAGATTATTAAGGGATTGGACACGCTAGAGGCAGGAAACATGTTCCCGCTGATGGGTGGGTCCAGAACCAGAGGCTACAGTTTAAGAATAAGGTGTGGGCCATTTAGAACGGAGTTGAGGAAAAACTTTTTCACCCAGAGAGTTGTGGATCTGTGGAATGCTCTGTCTCAGAAGGCAGTGGAGGCCAATTCTCTGGATGCTTTCAAGAAAGAGTTAGATAGAGCTCTTAAAGATAGTGGAGTCAAGGGATATGGGGAGAAGGCAGGAAGGGGGTACTGATTGTGGATGATCAGCCATGATCACAGTGAGTGATGGTGCTGGCTTGAAGGGCTGAATGGCCAACTCCTGCACCTATTGTCTATTGTTTTTGCGATATTGAGGGAGAGGTTGTTTTCTTGACACCACTGTGTCAGGGTGGTGACTTCTTCTCTGTAGGTTGCCTCATTATTACTTGAGATTAAACAATCAGTGTAGTGTTGTCAGCAAATTTAATTAGCAGATTGGAGCTGTGGGTGGCAACACATGCATGAATATACAGAGAGTAAAGGTGGGGACTTAGTACACAGCCCTGAGGGACACCTGTGTTACGGGTCACTGTAGTCCAAGAACAGCATTCTCAAATAAGCATCTTTCTTCTCCAGATGTGAAAGGACAGTGTGTACAGCAGTGGCTATTCTGCCACCTGTTCATCGGTTTTGTCGGTAGGCGAATTGTAGGGGGTCCAGTGTGGATGTAGTCCTTAACCAGTGTCTGCAGATGTAGTCCTTAACCAGTGTCTCAAAGAATTTGCTTATTATTGAGGTGAGCATGACGGGATGCCAGTCATTCAGTAATCCTATCCCTTCAAACAGACTCCAATTTGAAGAGGTGAATAGTCAGCAACCATAAATTTCTCAGCGTTATCAGTTTAGAGGTTCTGTCCTGGGCCCAGCACACAAATGCAATTATGAAGAAAGCACGGCAGCATCTCTACTTCCTTGGGAGTTTGCAAAGACTCAGAATGACATCTAAAACATTGACAAACTTCTAAAGATCTATGGTGGAGAGTGTATTGACTGGCTGCATCCCCTGGTATGGAAACACCAATGCCCCCGAATGGAAAATCCTAATGGCTACAGCCCAGTCCATCACAAATAAAGCCCTCCCCACTATTGGGCACATTTACATGAAGCATTGTCACAGGAAAGCGACATTCATCATTAGGAATCCTCAATACCAAGGTCAAGCTCTCTTCTTGCTGCTGCTATCAGGAAGAAGGTACAGGAGCCTCAGGACTCACACCACCAGGTTCAGGAACTGACTAACTCATCAGGGGTGATTGATAAGTTCGTGGCCTAAGGTAGAAGGAGAAGAGTTATTAACTTCAAACTTTCTGCATAATCACTCAAAGAGTTGAACTGCATGTGCACGAAATGAGAGCTGTATAACTCATCTCCTTCTACCTTAGGCCACGAACTTATCAATCACCCCTTGTATACCTTATTTATTTATTAGTATTATTTCTTTCTTTTGTATTTGCACAGTTTGTGGTCTTTTGCACGCCACTTGAATCCCCAAGTTGGTGTGGTCATTCATTGATTCTATCATGGTTATTATTCTGTCATGAAAACATATCTCAGGGTTGTATATGGTGACAGATATGTACTATGATAAATTTACTTTGAACTTCCAACAAAAACTTGCCTACCACAAAAGTTGATTACTTAGTTTGTCTCCTTTTTAAGCATTAGTGCAACATAGGGAATATTTCAACATCTATAGCCAGGAATGATTAAGAGTGATGGCAGGAGCCTACGGAAATTCCTTCCTTGCTTAATCTGATATCCAGACCTGTCATTTATCAGGTGACCCAAAATTCCTCAATATTTCTTCTATCCCTTCCAATACTTAAGTGCAAAGTCTTTAAATAAATTGTAGAATATTCCTTAATAACCCTGTCCACATCCTCCCTCTCCATACATGGGTCACTCTTTTGTTTCCTCTCCCAGTTTCTGTCCTGATGAAACATCTCTAGTTTTTCTTCAGTTTTAATTGCTAGTACTTTCCATGTTTTTGATTTCCTAATTTGCTTACCCGTTGTATTCCTATATTTTCCATACCCTTACAGCTTTTTCTTTCCTGAACTCGGTGTTATTCAGTATTATCCGATGACCTACATTATCAATAATTGTGATTTCCTTGCAACATATGTTATATTTTATATCAAACTGGGCTCTCCCATTGGTTAAATTAGAGCAAGGTGATACAAATCCATCCTACAAGGTGGACTTCAATAATACTTTTGCTTCTAGCTTAAGGAGCCTTCCAATAATTTTAGAAAGGACCAACATTTGAAAGAAAAGACACTTAAGAAGATTTTTACTCACACCGAGCCACTCATTTAACTTATCAAAGTACTTCATACTCACTCAACTATTTGGTCATTGAAGGTAATGGTTTTAATGGTTTTTGTTTATTAAACAGAGAATTTTCCTCATAAATGTAAATCGTTATCACAGATTTTAATTGCCATTGAAGCATAAATTTTAAATCAGCTGGAATAAAATTTTGATTAGAAATAACACATTTTTTTCAATCATTGGCTTATTATACATTATGTGACATTGATTTAGCTTGTTTAGAATGAAGTAATTTTTGTCCTTTTATGCTCTAACCATATCTGATGAACTAAGTACTGTCAGATACAGTGCCTTGAAAAAGTATTCAGCCCCAACTATTTTTACATTTTACTGTCTTATTTTCTAAATCTGAAATACACTGAAGTAGGATTTTTGAGCTAATCTCAAAACATCATTCAAATCAAAGGAAAAATTCCAAAACCTGTCAACAATTTACTAAAAAACAAAAAAAAATTGTGAAGCTGAAAAGTATTCATGCCCTTTGTAATTACTATACTAACTTTCCTCAGGTGCAATACTGTATATCATTGGTCCCCAACCACCAGGCCACGGACCAGTACTGGGCCGCGAGGAAATGATATGATTTGGCGATATGAAACGATATAAGTCAGCTGCACCTTTCCTCATTCCCTGTCATGCCCACTGTTGGCACTTGAACGCACATGAGGTCCTTACATAAGGAACCCCCTTCGAGTATCGCTGTCTCCCATCACCCCTCGATGGGACCATCTTGTTGCAGGGAAACAAGCCCAGGGCTCCCATTGATTCAGCTATATTGGTGTGTTGCAATGATTTTATACGTTCATACGGGGAAAATATGCGCTGTGTGTTTAATAGCCAAATGTTACTTAAAATGTTATGATGCTATTGACTTACATAAGTGACTTATAATTGACTTATCACTATATTCATGCAAGGAAAAATATGCACTGTGTTTAATATTAAATTCGTTAGATAAACCCTTTCAGAAACAAACTCGAGTGTATTAGCCACTTATAAGTGACTTATAGTTGACTTATCACCTATATTCTGGTCGTGATTAACACCGACGCCCCCCCCCCCCCCAACCCCGGTCAGCCGGTCCGCAAGAATATTGTCAATATTAAACCGGTCTGCGGTGCAAAAAAGTTTGGGGACGCCTGCTGTATTTTACCTTACCAACTTAAACAACTTGTTGATGTAGAAAGTTGGAGGATCACATGTTTTCAATGAATTCATAAGAATAAATACACCATCTCTCTGTAAGGTCTGTAATCCATCTCTGTAAGGGCACGTGGCCAAGTGGTTAAGGCGTTCATCTACTGATCTGAAGGTCGCTAGTTCGAGCCTCAGCTGTGGCAGCATGTTTGTGTCCTTGAGCAAAGCACTTAACCACACATTGCTCTAGTGTCTGTGCGAGGAGTGGCGCCCCACACAGGCTTCCAACCTGCGCCTTGTAAGGCATGAAAATACCAGACGCAGGCCCCTGAGCATGGTCTGAGTTGACGTTCCCCCCCACCCCCCGTAAGGTCCAGCAGTATGGCAGATTTCCAATAGACCAAACCAAAATGAATATAAAAGAGTATTTAAGACAAGTCAGAGAAATGATAACAGAGAAGGTTTCCTGACACAATATTTAGATAAGCCTACAAGAGGAGAGGCTGTACTTGATCTGGTATTGGGAAATGAAGCTGGTCAGGTGTCAGGTCTTTCAGTGGGAGATCATGTTGGAGATAGTGATCACAATTCTATCTCCTTTACCATAGCATTGGAGAGGGATAGGAACAGACAAGTTAGAAAAGCACTTAATTGGAGTAAGGGGAAATATGAAGCTATCAGGCAGGAACTTGGAGGCATAAATTGGGAACAGATGTTCTCAGGGAAATGTACAGCAGAAATGTTGCAAATGTTCAGGGGATGTTTGCGTGATGTTTTGCATAGGTACATTCCAATGAGACAGGGAAAGGGTGGTAGGGTAGAATGGTGTACAAAGGCTGTTGAAAATCTAGTCAAGAAGAAAAGAAAAGCATATAAAAGGTTCAAGAAACTAGGTAAGGATAGAGATCTAGAAAATTATAAGGCTAGCAGGAAGGGGCTTAAGAACGCAATTAGGACAGCCAGAAGGGGCCATGAGAAGGTCTTGACAAGCAGGATTAAGGAAAGCCCAAGGAATCCTACAAGTATGTGAAGAGCAAGGGGATAAGATGTGAGAGAATAAGACCAATCAAGTCTGACAGTGGAAAAGTGTGTATGGAACTGGCAGAGATAGCGAAGGTACTTAATGAATACTTTACTTCAGTATTCCCTATGGAAAAAGACCTTGGTAATTGTGAGGATGACTTACAGCAGACTGAAAAGCTTGAGCATATAGACATTAAGAAAGAGGATATGCTGGAGCTTTTGGAAAGCATCAAGTTGGATAAGTCACTGGGACCAGACAAGATATATCCTAGGCTACTGTTGGAGGTGAGGGAGGAGATTGCTGAGCCTCTGGTGATGATCTTTGCGTCATCAATGGGGACAGGAGAGGTTCCAGAGGATTGGAGGGTTGCGGATGTTGTTCCCTTATTCAAGAAAGGGAGTAAAGATAGCCCAGGAAATTATAGATAAGTGAGTCTTACTTCAGTAGTTGGTAAGTTGATGGAGAAGATCCTGAGGGGCAGGATTTATGAACATTTGGAGAGGCATAATATGATTAGGAATAATCAGCATGGCTTTGTCAAAGGCAGGTAGTGCCTTACGAGCTTGATTGAATTTTTTGAGGATGTGACTAAACACATTGATGAAGATAGAGTCGTAGATATAGTGTATATGGATTTTAACAAGGCATTTGATAAGGTACCCCATGCAAGGCTTATTGAGAAAGTAAGGAGATGGGATCCAAGGGGACATTGCTTTGTGGATCCACTTGCTCCATTGGCTTGCTCACAGAAGGCAAAAAGTGTTTGTAAATGGGTCATATTCTGCATGAAGGTTGGTGACCAGTGGTATGCCTCAGGGATCTGTTCTGGGACCCCTTTTTGTGATTTTTATAAATGACCTGGATGAGGAAGTGGAGTGATGGGTTAGTAAATTTGCTGACGACACAAAGATTGGGGGTGTAGTGGATAGTGTGGAGGGCTGTCAGAGGTTACAGTAGGACATCGAAAGGATGCAAAACTGGGCTGAGAAGTGGCAGACGGAGTTCAACTCAGATAAGTGTGAGGTGGGTCACTTTGGTAGGTCAAATATGATGACAGAATATAGCATTAATGGTAAGACTCTTGGCAGTGTGAAGGATCAGAGGGATCTTGGGGTCTGAGTCCATAGACACTCGAAGCTGCTGTGCAGGTTGACTCTGTGGTTAAGAAGGCATATGGTGTATTGGCCTTCATCAACTGTGGGATTGAGTTCAAGAGCCAAGAGGTAATGTTACAGCTATATAGGACCCTGGTCAGACCCCACTTGGAATACTGTGATCAGTTCTGGTCGCCTCACTACAGGAAGGATGTGGAAACTATAGAAAGGGTGCAGAGGAAATTTACAAGGATATTGCCTGGATTGAGGAACATGCCTTATGAGAATAGGTTTAATGAATTTGGCCTTGGAGCGACGGAGGATTGGAGGTGACCTGATAGAAGTGCATAAGATGATGAGAGGCATTGATCATGTGGATAGTCAGAGGCTTTTTCCCAGGGCTGAAATGGCTAGCATGAGAGGGCACAGATTTAAGGTGCTTGGAAGTAGGTACAGAGGAGATGTCAGGAGTAAGTTTTTTACGCAGAGACTGGTGAATGTGTGGAATGGGCTGCTTGTGACTGTGGTGGAGACGGATGCAATAGGGTCTTTTAAGAGACTCCTGGATAAGTATATGGAGCTTAGAAAAATAGAGAGCTATGGGTAACCCTAGGTAATTTCTAAAGTAAGCACACGTTTGGTGCAGCATTATGGGCCGAAGGGCCTATATTGTGCTGTAGATTTTCTATGTTTCTAAGATTTTGTGGTTGGATGAGGCTAAAGTGGAACTTTTTGGCCTCAATACTGAGTAATACGTGTGGCATAAATTAAATACTGCGCATCAGCTGGGTAACATGTAAAATATAGTGCAAGTAGCATTATGCTATGAGAAGATGTTCAGCAGCAGGGACTGGAAATCTGGTCAGAATTGATGGGAAGATGAATGCTGCTAAACAGAGAGATCCTGGATAAAAACAAGCTAGCCTTTGCCAGAAAGCTTAAACTGAGGAGGAAGTTATTCTTTCAGCAGACAACGACCCAAAGCACACTGCCAGAGCAACCACAGAGTGGCTTCAAATGAAGAAAATTGATGTTCTTGAGTGGCCTGACTGAAAATCTTTGCCAAGACCACAAGATTGCTCTCCACCGCTACTCCCCAACTAACCAGGCACAGCTTGAGCAGTTTTACAAGGAGGGCTGGGCAAAATTTGCTCTATCACTTTGTGCAAAGCTAATAGAGACTTATCCAACACTACTGGCTGTAATAGCTGTGAGAGGTGGTTCAACTAACTACCGAACAAAGGGGGATGAATACTTTTGAACTGCTGATATTTCGGTTCTTAATTTTTAGTTTTTCATTCTTTACAATTTTCTGTATTTTTTGGCCTCTGTTGTGAAAAAGGAGCATGTGATTCACAAATAAAAATTCTCAGTTAAATTGAACAAAATCTCTGGTTGTAGTGTGAACAAAGGGTAAGGGCTGAATACTTTTACAAGGCACAGTACAAGTGCTGCTAATCACACAAAGCTAACCCAACTGACATCCCATTATGAATCCTGGGCACACATGTTGGGTCCACTTATGTTCTCATATTACTTACGTACATAATTACCAATGCCATGTTTTTCCCCTTACATCACCTAATACAGTGATTGCAATATATTAAGTTAAAGAGCTTTTAGTTTCATCTTAGTCACGGTGTAAGTTTTTGCAAATAAAATGAAGTGAGCTGTTTTATGTTTAATGAAACATGTAACACATTTTACTGTATTCCAAAACCCTAAACACAAAAGTTTGTGTTAAAAATCCTTACGTAACATCATCACGTCAGACCAGTCTCTTAAAGCGAAACCCCAACTCAATGCTGGTGGTTGTGAATTATGTAAATCACATTACCCTACACAGCCCACCCCCCGCCCCACAGAATTCACTAAAACCAGCACTGTGAGCCTGTCTGGAGCCCTGATGAGCCGCCTAGTTCGGATCCTGTGTGCCATGGGCGGAGGAACCGCAGGTGCCTCTGGCTCATCCAGAGGTGCATTGACACACTTATGGTCACATTGTGATGCCAGGGGTACGGCAGCAGAACACTCCAAATCTTGGTGGGCCGGTTTAGGATGATCTACCAAAGTACGTTCAGGTTTATCTCTCCTATCTACAATAGAGTCTTTTCTCCCCACTCCAAATTGCGGAATTGCCATCGCAAGGAGGCCTAAAGGAATGTTGGTGTGCGCCATGGTGGATGAAAACAAACAAGGCGGGATGTAGGTCAACAGGAACCCAAGAGTGCTGTACACCATGAAAGGAGGTAGAGTTAGGTGAAAAGGAATCGAATTTACTGGGGGGGGGGGGGGGGGGAACGCTGCTGAGAGGCTGACCAGGTGGTCATGGGATCATGAATGAAATCACCTGGCACTTGTAATGGATGCCTGTATACCAACTCAGCCACGGAAGACCACAGGTCCTTTTTCTGAACAGTTGAGTCCCAGTCAGACCCATGGGAGATGATCATGCCAAAACTCATCAGTCAGGGAAGCCCTCAGAGCAACATTTAAGGAGCAGTAAAACCGCTTGCATAGGCTATTGGATTGCAGGTGATACGCCATTGTGTGATGTATCCTAATGCTGAGGTCCTGAATCATTGCAGTTTGGAGGTCTGAAGTGAATTGGGGTCAGAGGAAATATCATTGATGCTAGAGGGACGGCCTCTGGCCACCTGGTGCTACAGTCCACCATGGTAAGAATGTGCGTGAAATTGCGGGGGGTGGGGAGGACTAACCTGTCATAGTCTATACTGATTACCAACCACCCACCTACAATAATCATATGTTAATCCCATTTTTTATTATTCCCACATACCACAACACACAACATATTCCACCTCTCACCTACACATTAGGAATAATTTACAAGTCACCAATTAACCCACTGACCTGCATGTCTTCAGGATGTAGGAGGAAACTGGAACACCCAGAAGAAACCCACACAATTGGGATTGAACCCAGGTCTCTGGTGCTCTGAGGTAATGGTTCTACCCACTGTATCACTGTGCTGCCCTTGAAAATCAGGTATTCTTTAACTACTTGCTCTGTATGAGTATTGTGTAAAATAAGCTGTAACTAGAATTATAGCTATTGCAAAGGAATTACTACAATAACCAGGTTGGATTCAGATGGACAGTTAGCTACTTTCCTTAACTGCCACCTATTTCCCAGATCTGTTTTCTAACCAGTAAGCATTGGAGCCGAATTAGAACACTTTGATCTGCTTTCTCCCATAACATTTCCTTAATCTCTGTTTTGCATCTCACTGGCTTTTCATATTTCCTACTTTCTTTATTTTCTAAAAATATATTATTCAGTCTAAAATTTTAAAGAGGTTATATCATTGAATTGGAAAGCTTACAGGGGATTGCGGAGGAAGTTCCTTGACTGATGTTGGGTTTGAATGGTTGTCCTTTGCCTTCAACAGAGCCATGCTTGCATGCACAGTAGCAGTAAGATCTAACACCGCCCAGCATCAGTCATTGAACGCCACTCTATTCCTCATGAAGTAGGGTCCTGTTCAGAATTGGTGGCGCTTGATTGTGGCATCTGCAAAAATGAGAGGGTCCCGTAGTTATGCATTTCATTGTGCATATTGCAAAAATAAAATTTACAGTTTAAAAAGCTATTCCCAACACATACTCAGATTACGGTGCCTTAAGGCCATTACAATGGTCAGCCTCTCACAGCAAGTTTATACTAGGTGAGCACTGCCTCCTCAGGATCTCTGTATAACAAAAATCACAGAGTGTGTGGGGAGATGTAGAAGTTGAGGGGTATGGTTTGTGATCAAAGGTTAGAAAATAGATCAAATAAAGAATCCAACTGCGCCTTGTGGTATCTACTAAAATGCAAGGAGAATAATCAGAATCAGGTTTATTATCAATGACATTGCCATGAAATTTGTTATTTTGTGATAGCAGTACAGTGCAAGACATAAATGTACAAGCTACAATAAGAAAATTAAAATTTAAAAAAAATGAATAAATATTGCAATAGTGAGGTAGTGTGCACGAACTGTTCAGAAATCTGATGGTGGAGGGAAGAAGCTGTTCATAAAATGCTGAGTGTGTGTCTCAATGAATAAGGCAGATGAGCCATGATACATTAAATCTCACTTAAAGAGGTAAGAGGCAGCAGCTTCGAAGTGGTAACAGCTTTCAGTGGAGCCAGATAAGGATGGAGGGAATATTTGCTAAACAATTAGATTTGCACAAAGAGAAGGTTTTGGATCAGCAAGTGAGGCTGCATGGCTTGAACCAAAATCAAAAAGGTGCAATCACACTCATGAAAGCACTACAGACCCCCAAAGCAAATCCATAGACAATTTTTTTGGAAAATGAAAATCCCCTGAAGATGTTAACAGTGGAAGATTTCAGTCACCCAAACATTAACTGGGATTAAGTCCGTGCATGGGACATGGAATTCCCCAAAAACCTCTGAAGGCAAATAGACTGGGAATTTCTCCTCTAGAGCGGTCCCAACACCAACCCCTGTGGAACACCACTAGTCACTGGCAGCCAATCAGAAAGGTCTCCTTTTATTCCCACTCTTTACCTCCTGTCAACCAGTCAATGCTTTATCCATGCTAATATCTTTCCTGTAATACCATGGGCTCATATCTTGTTGGACAGCCTCATGTGTGGCACCTTGTCAAAGGCCTTCTGAAAATTCAAGTACACAACATCCACTGATTCTTTTTTGTGTATCCTGCTTGTTATTTCCTCAAAGGATTCCAACAGATTTGTCAGGCCAGATTTCTGTCAAGGAAACCATGCTGCCTTTGGTCTATTTAACCATGCGCTGTCAAGTTTCCCAAAAACCACATCCTTAACAATTGACTCCAACATCTTCCCCACCACTGAGGTCTGGAAAACTGGCCTATAATTTCTTCTTCTGCCTCCCTCCCTTCTTGAAGAGTAGAGTGAAATTTGTAATTTTTCAGTACTCTGGAACTATGCAAAAATCTATCGCTTCCTAAAATATCATTACTGATGCCTGCATAATCTTTTTAGCTACCTCTTTCAGAAGCCTGGGCCATCTGATCCAGGTAACTTATCTACCTTCAAACCTTTCTGATTCCCAAACAACTTCTCCCTACTAACAGAAACTGCATTCACTTCTGCCCCAACACTCTCAAACTTCTGGCATACTACTAGTGCCTACCACAGTGAAGACAGATACAAAATACTTATTCAGTTTGTACACCATTTCCTTGTCTTTCATTTCTACCTCTCCAGCATCATTTTCCAGCTGTTCAATACCTACTCTCACCTCTTTATCAGTCTTGACAGAGCTGAAGAAATATTTTGTATCTCCTTTGATTTTGTTGGCTAGTTAGCATTCATATTTCATCTTTATCTCCTTTGTGGCTTTTTTTTAGTTGCCTTCTGTGGATTTTTAAAAGTTTCCCGGTCCCTGTGAATTTTTGCTCTGTTGTATGCCCCCTCTACTGCTTTTATGTTGCTTTGTCTTTGCTTGTCACCCAAGATTGCATCATTCTGCCTTTAAAATGCTTCTTTTTTGAGATGTATCTATCCAGTGCTTTTGGAATTGCTCCCCAAAACTCCAGCCATTGCTGTTCTGCTGTCATTCCAGCTGATTTCCTCTTTCAATAAACTTTGGCCAGCTCCTCTCTCATGTCTTTTTAATTCCCTTTACTCTGTAATACTAATACATCTGACTTTAGCTTCTCCCTCTCAAATTGCAGGGTGAATTCTATCATATTATGATCACTGTCTCCTGAGGATTCCTTTAACTTAAGCTCCCTAATCAAATCTGGTTCATTACACAACACTCAATCCAGAATAGCTGATCCCCTAGTGGGTTCAACCACAAACTGCTCTAAATTACATCTTGCAGTCATTCTTCAAATTCTCTCTCTTGGGATCCAACACCAACCTGATTTTCCCCAATCTACCTGCATATTGAAATCCCCCATGACTATCGTAACATTGCCCATTTGATATGCCTTTTCTATCTCCCATTGTAATTTGCACTTCTACATCCTGGCTCTGATTTGGAGGCTTGTGTACAACTCCTATCAGGGTCTTTTTACCCTTGCAGTTTCTTAACTCTACCCACAAGGATTCTCACTTTCTAATTCTATGTCACCTCTTTCTAATGATTTGATTTCATTTTTTTTTTACCAACAGAGCTACACCGCCCCCTCTGCCTACCTGCCTGAACTCTCAATACAATGTGTATCCTTGATGTTAAGCTTACAACTATAATTTTCTTTCAGCCATGACTCAGTGATGCCCACAACATTATACCTCCCAATCTCTAAATACACGATAGGATCATCTACATATACTGTGTGCATTCAAGTATAACATCTTCAGTCCTGTGTCTGTTACCCTTTTGCACTGCAACTCACCTCACCAACTGCAATTTTGCCTTATCATCTCCCTGTCCTTCCTGACAGTCTCATTGCACAGTACTTCTGAATTCGCTGTTTGTAGAAACTAAATGCTGGCCCATATAGACTAGAGAAGCTAAGGTCAGATGCATCAGTATTACAGTGGAGCAAAGGGAACTACCGGAGCATAAGAGGGGAGTTGGCCAGAATTGTTTGGATAAGAACACTGGCAGGGATGACAGCAAAGCAGCAATGGCTGGAATTTCAGGAAGCAATTCAGAAGGCACAGGATATATGCATCCCAAAGAGGAAGAAGTATTATAAAGAAAAGATGACGCAACCATGGCTAACAAGAGAAGTCAAAGCCCATATAAAAGCCAAAGAGAGGGCATATAATAAGAGCAAAGATTAGTGGAAAGTTAGAGAAATGGGAAGCCTTTAAAAACCAACAGAAGGCAACTAAAAAAAGTCATTAAGGAAAAGATGGAACATGAAAGTAAGCTAGCCAATAATATTGAAAAAGATACCAAAAGATGCTTCAGATACATGAAGTGTAATAGAGAGGCGAGAGTGTATATCGGACCGCTGGAAAACAATACTGGAGAGATAGTAATAGGGGACAACGTAACAACAGACAAACTGAATAAGTATTTTGCATCAGTCTTCACTGTGGAAGACACTAACAGTATGACGTAAGTTCCAGGGGCATGAAGTGTGTGGAATTACCATAACTAGCGAGGAGGTTCTTTAGAAAGTGAAAGGTCTGAAGGTAGATACTTCACCTGGACCAGATGGTGTGCACCTCAGAATTCCGAAAGACGTGGCTGAAGAGATCATGGAGGCATTAGTAATTACCTTTCAAGAATCACTAGATTCTGGAATGGTTCTAGAAGACTGGAAAATTGCAGATGTCACGCCACTTTCAAGAAGAAAGAGAGGCAGAAGAAAGGAAATTATAGGCCAACTAGTCTACCGTCAGTGGTTGGGACGGTATTGGAGTCGATTATTAAGGATGAGGTCTCAGGGTACTTGGAGGCATATGATAAAGTAAGCTATAGTCAGTATGGTTTCCTCAAGGAAAAACCTTGCCTGACGAATCTGCTGGAATTCTTTGAAGAAGTAACAAGCAGGATAGACAAAGGAGAATTGGTTGATGTTGTGTACTTGGAATTTTAGAAGGCCTTTGACAAGATGCCACACATGAGGCTGCTTAACAAGATACGAGCCTATGATATTACAGAAAAGATTCTAGCATGTATAAAACAGTGGCTGATTGGCAGGAGGCAAAGAGGGAAATAAAGAGAGCCTTTTCTCGCTGGCTGCCAGTGACTAGTGGTGTTCCACCAGGCTCTTTGTTGGGACCGATTTTTTTAATATATGTCAATGATTTGGATGATGGAGTTGATGCCTTCATTGCAAAGTTTGCAGATGATACGAAGAAAGGTGGAGGGGGAGGTAGTTTTGAGGAAGTAGAAAGGCTACAGAAGGACTTAGACAGATTAGGAGAATGGACAAAGAAATGGCAGAAGGAATCCAGTGTTGGGAAGTGTATGGTCATGGAATACGGTATTGGGAAGTGTATGGTCCTGGAATACAGTGTTGGGAAGTGTATGGTCCTGCACTATGGTAGAAGAAATGAAAGGGTTGACTGTTTTCTGAATGGAAAGAAAATACAAAAAACTAAGGTGCAAGGGGACTTGGGAGACCTTGTGCAGGATTCCCTAAAGGTTAATTTGCAGGTTGAGTCTGTGGTGAGTAAGGCAAATGCAATGTTAACATTCTTTTCAAGAGGATTAGAATATAAAAACAAGAATGTAATGTTGAGACTTTATAAAACAACTGGTGAGGCCTCACCTGGAATATTGTGAGCGGGTTTAGGCCCTGTATCTTAGAAAGGATGTGCTGAAACTGGAGAGGGTTTAAAGGAGCTTCACAAAAATGATTTCAGGATTGAATGGCTTGTCATATGAAGAACGTCTGATGGCTCTGGGCCTGTATTTGCTCGACTTAAGAAGAATGAAGGGTAATCTAATTGAAAACTATTGAATGGTGAAAGGCCTTGATAGAGTGGACTTGGAGAGAATGTTTCCTATGTTGGGAAAATCTAAAATCAGATTACACAGCCTCAGAATAGAGGGGTGTTCTTTTAGAACAGAGGTGAGGAGGAATTTCTTTTGCCAGAGAGTGGTAAATCTGTGGAATTCTTTGCCACAGGCCAAGCTTTTACATATATTTAAGGCAGAGGTTGATAGATTCTTGATTGGTCAGCACATGAAGGGATAATGGGGGGGGGGGGCGGTGGTTAGAAGGCAGGAGATTGGGACTGAGCAGAAAATTAGATTATCCATGATGAAATGACCCAATTCTGCTCCTATATCTTATGGTCTTACGGAAAGGAAGGGTGTTGAGAGTCGGGCAAGGTTGGATTACTCTGGGCGACAAGCCGATTTGGAGAGGTCGAGAACAACTCCCTTAGGAGTGAAATCTAGGCCCAGAGCAATCCCCTGGCAGTGGGGCCAGTCCTGGTGAAAGGTTCTGTCAATTTAAACACTGGCCCAAATAGTCTCGGGGCTTCTCTCTCCACGATGCTAAAACTGTGAGACTGCGCTCAGTTGCTGTGCTTTGAGCCTGCGAACTTTGTGGCGATTTTCCTCATTAATGTGATGAACTGAATACTGAGGCTTTTCGCCCACTCCAGGCTGCTCTGGGGATTTGGATCTATGGACTCAGTTTGGTTCAGAATGCTGTTGTTGCTCATTTCTATTGTTTATGTGATTTTTTTTTGTGTTTTTTTTTCCTTTTTCTCTGTGGGCACTGGGGGTTTGGTCTTATTTTTTAAAATTGGGTTATTTCAGGTTCCTTGCTTTGTGACTGCCTGTAAGCAAATAAATCTCAAGGCTGCATACTTTATACATTCTTTAATAATAAATGCACTTTGAAACTCTGCTTGTAAACCAATAGCCCTTTCACTCCAAGTCTCATCCCCCTGCTAAATTAATTTAAATCCTTCTCAACAGCTCTTACAAACCTGCCTGCGAGGATATTGTCTCCCTTGGGTTCAGGTGTAACCCATCCCTTTGTACAGGTCATACCCTTCCCAGCAGTGATCCCAATGATCCGGAAATCTGAAACCGTGCTCCCTATACTAGTTTCTCAGCCACAAATTCATTTGCCAAATCATCCTACTCTTACCTTTCTGGCGTGTGGCACAGGCAGCAATCTAGGGATTGCTACTCTGGAGGTCCTGCTTTTCAGCTTTCTACCTAGCTCTCTAAATTTTCTTGTCAGTACCTCCTCTCTTTTCCTACCAGTGTCATTGGTGTCAATATGTACCTAGACTTCTGGCTGCACATCCTCCCTTGTTAGAATGTCATGGACCTGATTCAGGACGTTCCTGACCGTGGCACCTGGGAGACATCTGTTGTGTCCACAGAATCTTGTGTCTACTCCTCCAACTATGGAATCCCCTATTACTACTGGAGCCCTCTTCTCCCTCTTCCCTTCTGAGCCACAGTGCCAGAGATCTGGTGCATTGGGTTCTTCCCCCACCCTTGGTAGGTCAACCCCCTGAACAGTATTAAAATCAGTATACAGTACTTATTATTGAGGGGAACGGCCATGGGGGTATTCTGCGCTAGCTACTCATTTCCCTTCCCTCTCCTGACATCACCCATATATATACCTGCCTCCTGCAACTCAGGGGTGACTACCTCCCTGTAGTTCCCATCTTTCAAATCCTCAGTTTCTCATGTGAGCCGAAGGTCAATGAGCTGCAGCTCCAGTTCCTTGACACAGTTCTGAGAAGCTGCATTTCGGTGCAAATGTAGTTATCCAGGAAGCTAGAGGTTTCCCAGAATTCCCATATCTCACACAAAGAACACAACTCAGCCCCTGGAGCCATTCTCACTGCTCTATGTACAGTACTAACAGATGAAGAATGAAGAATGAAGAAGGAACTTAGCAGATAAGTACCTTGCCCAAGCCTGTTCTCACTGTAGCCTGATGACCTAAAGCCTCCTCACGCTAACACTGGTCCACTTACCATTTGCTCCATTTGTCCCTGCCTTATTTTTATTTGACTTTGCTAATAAATCACAGTGCCACTGAAAAAGGCCAAAATCCCATGAAAGCTCCTCTTTTAAAAGCTCTTGCTCCCCGACCTGCATGAGGCCTCCTGAATGGTGTCGACTGTGTCACTGGAAAAAGTTGCAGACGAGACAAAAATGAAAAACCCCTGGGATATAATGTGGAGGTTGCTTAGGGAGCACTTACAGGGAATTCTAGACAGATTTATCCTATTGAGGCAGGGAAAGAATGGAAGACTTAAGGAACCAGGGTTGACAAGAGAGTGAAAACAACTAGACAAGAGGAAGAAAGAAGCTGAATTCAGGGTTAGTATGCAATGATCAAACGGGGCTCTAGTGTGTTGCAAGATAGCCAGGAAGGAGCTCAAGAGTGGACTTAGGAGAGCTAGGAGGAAGCAAGAGAAGGCCTTGGTGATAGGTTTACTCCAAGATGTTCTACATGTATGTGAAGGACAGGAGGACGGCCAGACTGAGATCAGGGATATTAAGGAAACACGTGGTTGGAGATGAAGGATGTAGGAAAGGTCCTTAATGAATACTTTGCTTCAGTAGTGACCATTTAGAAGGACTTTGACGTTTGCAAGGACAGCTAAAAGCAGGCTGCTATGCTTGAACATGTCGACACTAAGAAAGGATTTGCTCTAACTTTTGAAAACCATTAGGATAGATAAATTGCCAGGCAAGATAGGACATATTCCAGGTTACTACGGGAAGTGGGGGATGAGACTGCTGCGCCTTTCGTAATAACCTTTTCATCCTCATTGGACAGAGGAGTAGTACTAGATGATTGGTGGGTGGCAAATGTTATTCCTTTGTTCAAGAAAGGGAGTAGAGAAACGTTGACTGCACTTCTTCCTATAGATGCTGCCTGGCCTGCTGCATTCCACCAGCATTTTGTGTGTGAGACTTAGCAGGATGATGGTTTAAAATAATCTCAGTAACGGGTGGAAAAAATGGTGGTTGCTGGGTGCTTTTATGACTGAAACCCAGTTACCACTGTGGTATCTTGGGCCTTACTGTTTGGTCCTGTGCTTAGTGTAATGTTAGTGATTTAGCTCTCAATGTAGGGGGCATAATGAAAGTTTACAGATAATGTAAAAATTATTGGAGTGATTGACAATGAAGAAGGCTGTAGTCACAGGAAGATAAAGCTGGTCTGGTGATTTGGACAGTGGTGGAGTTTAATCCAGAATAATGTGAGGTGATATAATGAAATCTGTGGCGGATTAGACAATGTCAGCATATCTTTAAAGCAGGAACAGTCAATGAAATAGTTAAAAAGGCACATAATTGAAGAGCAGGAACGTGATACTAGAACTGTATACAAAACAAGTTAAGCAGCTTACATAAAAATGTTTGCGCTGGACAGGGTGCAGAAGAACTTTATGCAGATATGCCAGGACCGGAAAACTGTAACTACGAGGAATGGTCAGATAGGGAATGACTGCTTTCTTTAGAACAGGGGAGACTAAGGGAAGATTAAACTGAGGTGCATTTGCTTCACTGGTTTCTGGAGTGCTGATAGCAGGAGGCACAAAAATCACAACCTGGTGCCCCGAGCTGATGGGCTTGGGAGCTATTTCAGAGGTGGTTTGCAGGGGCAAATAGTTTTTTTGTTTGAAGTTCTTACCTGTTATGCCCGTATCTGGTTTCCACTGTTGTAGAAGAAGGAAGGAATAGAGAGGGTCAGTCATAAACACAGAACAATGTACAGAAACACATTAAACAACTATAAGTTAAATTATCTGGCAAATGAATCACTGCTGGATGTCATGGCAGAAGTATCGCCTTATCACTTGTGTGTCACTGCCAGTGCAACAATTACTTCAAAGCATCTGATCTGTTTCTCAGTTGATTAGGACAAAGTTTGATGAACATACTGTAAGTGCAGCTTATGTCTGAGGCATTTGACATACTCCCAGTTCAGATACACAGAGAGCTCTGGGAAAGCATCTGACATACAGGTACACTAATTAGAATATTATTGGAGGAGATATAGAGCTCCCACAATTATAATTTATTAAATTATTCAACCAAATCAAACACACCCTGAGCAGGTGGGCAGCCACAGAAAGGGTGGCACAATGATGCAGCTAGTGATTTTGAGGGATGGGAGAAGGGATAAAGATGATGGAGCAAGGGTGCAGAGGTGAGAAAAAGGATAGGAAGGAAAAGGGCAGTAAAGATGAGAGATAAAGGTTTGTGGAGGGAGCAGGAGGTACAATAGAGGGAAGAGGATAGAGAGGGGGCAGTGGGATGGGAAAGGAGATGGTGAATGTAAGGAGAAGGGTGATCCAGGGAAGGACTGGTGAAAAGGGTTTGGAAGCAGTGTAAGACGGAGAGGGAAAAAGACTGGGTGGGATAGGTGGAGGAGAAGCAGGAGGTTACCCTTTCCCCTGGTTGACCTGAGAGTCCCCTAGATAACAGGAAGCCAGAATCTCCACAATCTTTGGCAGGTCACATGCTTAATAGCAATCTATGGTAGGTATACAAGAATTGGAAGAGAAGTGAAAGATTCCTCCCAGCAGAAAACAAGGTGAAAGCAGCATTGGATGCTTCTTGTCTGACCAACTCAAAGGCCCAGAAAGGATTCCCCAATGAATTTAAGTCATGTTGGGGCTTCTGGACAAGCTGCTGAATCTAGGACAAATGGGCGTAGGCAAAGGAATAGAGTGGAAGCTGCTGTGGAGTTCACAGGCTCTTGTTCCCATGTGATCCAGTGAAGCTGTTGTTGTTGCCCTTCGAAAGTGTCGTCTAACAGTGTTGGTGCAACTGTGACTCATTGTGTGGGTAACTGTTCCTTCAGAGTCTCTTTCTAAATCAGGGCAACATCAATTATAAATCGACAATGTTTAGCTATCATCTTAAAAGTGAAGAAGTTCAATGTGTATGTGTACAGCCAAGACATTATGATTTTGAAGGATTACAAGCCTCCGTGGAGCATTTTTTGGTGAAGGCAGATTGATGCCGCAAATGGCATCAGCCAGAATGTAGAAATAGTTGCTGATGAGCATGCACACAATCAGATCTTTGATACACTGGATTGACAACCAGTTGGTGTCCCTGCATGCGGGACACTAGTGAGTTTGTACACATACACTGTTTCAGTCACATCCCACAGCAAGGTCGAACACTGTCCTCACCTACATACTTGAAGGCATTCTGCATGGACGAAAAGGAGAAAGAAACATATTGTCATCCATAGGAAGCATGGAGTACTACATCAGGGAATCAGACCCTTTGGCCCATCTAGCCTGTACTGGCCAGATCTGTTGCCTAGTCCCACCCACCTACACCCAGACCAGAAGCCCTGCATATTTTTTTCATCCATGTACTCATCTGAACTTCTATAAAATTTTACAACTGGACCTGCATCTACCACTTCCACTGGCAGCTTGTTCCACACTTACATCACCCTTTGCGTGAAGAAGATCCCCCTCAGATTCTCCTTAAATATATTACCTTTCACCCTTAACCTATGAGCTTCAGTTCTAGTCTTGACCAACCAGAGGGGAAAAGCCTGTGTGCATTCAGCCCCTCTATATCCTTAATAATTTTCTATACCTCTACAAGATCTCTCATTCTCTTGCACTCCAGTCCTTCTTTCAGCTGCACTGGGAAGAGCAATGTGTAAGGTGAATATAAGGTGGCTCCTCTACTGTCACAATGAGACCACACTGAGGTTGGAGGAACGACACCTTACATTCCGTCTGGGGAGCCTCCAACCTGATTACATGAACATCGATTTCTCAAAAATCTGGTCATGCCACCTTTTCACTATTCCTGATCCCCCTTTCCCTCTCTCACCTCATCTCCTTGCCTGCCCAGCACCACACTCTGTTGCTTCTCTCCTCTTCTTTTTCCCAAGGTCTTCTGTCCTTTCTGATTAGATTCCCCCTTCTCCAGCCCTGTATCTCTTTTACCAATCAAATTCCCTGCTTTTTACTTCACCCTTCCCTCTTCTGGTTTCTCCTATCACCTTGTGTTTTCCTCTCCCCTCCACCACCTTTTAACTCTACTTCTCATCTCTTTTCTCCAGTCCTGCAAAAGGTCTCAGCCAGCAACGCGTCGATTGTACTCTTTTCCATGGATGCTGCCTGGCCTGCTGAGTTCCTCCAGCATTTTGTGTGTGTTGCTTGAATTTCTAGCATCTACAGATTTTCTCTTGTTTGCCATTGAGACAGAAGTTTTCTATTTCACTCCTGTAATACACCACAGATGACTACAAGGCAAAGCCAAGATCAGCACATATCAGTGAATGCACAAGCGAGTCATTTCAGTATAAACAAACCTGTGTAAACTAGATTCTACCTAAAATAAAATTTCTCTGTGGGGGTAATATTAAGTTTAGCTGTTATTTCTGGTCCCTATCATTTGTGCTTAATGAATGTTTTTATCCAAATTGAAGGGGAAAGTGATGGGACAGCCTTCAGACTCTAGGATTATGGGGAAAAGGCAGGTAAGTGGAGCCAAGTCCACGGCCAGATCAACTGTGATCTTATTAATGCTGGAGCAGACTTGGCAAGCCAGATAGGCTACTCCTGCTCCTGTTTCTTATATTCATATGTGGAAGTATAGTGGCATCAAGACCATTGTTGTACATGAGTGGTCAAAATAAAAACAGCTTTTTTCATGGATTTGCTTGTATTTTCTGCTGAATTATGAATGGTTTTTTGTTACTGAGGACATTGAATGGCGCTGCTTTGTTACAGTGTAAGGATGAAAGTGGAGAGGAGGTAAAGTTTTGGGAGGGGGAAGAAGAGGTGACAGAGGAGGAAGGAGTTATTGAATAAATCAGATTTTTAATGGGAACTTGACTTTCTTGCTCCTATTGGCACTTACCATCCAACATGTTATGTCCTTTGGAGGCAAATGCTCACCATCTTTGGGCTTAACACAAACAATCTTTGTGATGCCTCCAACGTTTTCTATTAACTTCATGCACTTAGGACAGGGGTAGGTGCTGGTATACAGGGTGGCTTCTTGCAGATCCTGTTTATACCTGTCAAACAAACATAGAAAATGTTCTCCCTTCAGGCAGTGTGCATCAACTGCAGGAGAGATACAGGCAGAGACCAAACTGAGTTAAGCACCAGAGCCCTCTGTCAGTCTCGATGTGTAATGCCTCCCTACATGAATAATGAGGTCTCAGCCATTACCCAAATCTCAGGAATCCAATTGTAAAATGAAGAAACAGGCTCTTCTGCCCAACTCACCTATGCTGACCAAGGCGCCTTCCCGAGCAGGTCCCATTTTCTTGCCCTTGACCTTTATCCCCCTAAACCCTTCTGATCAATGAACTTACCCAAATATCTTTTAAATGTAATTGTAGCTGCCTCTACCACTTCCTCTGGCAGCTCATTCATTATATCCACCAATTTCCACGTGAAAAGCTTGCCACTGTGATCTCTTTTAAATCCATCCCTATTCACTTGAAATCTATGCCCTCTAGTTTTAGACCATTGGAAAGAAAGTCTGAGACATCCATCTGCATTGATTATATAAACCTCTATAAGGTCACACCTCAGCCTCCTTCACTCTAGGAAAAGCAGTCTCAGCCTATCCAGTCTCTCCTCATAACTCAAGCCCTCCCATCCACTAAAATCTTAGTGAATCTTGCAAAAGTGCATGCTTTCGATGTTTCTGAGTCACGGGGAGAGTTTCTCCTCCATATTTCTCTCTACCACTTTAGTGAGTTTCTCCATCAGTATGGGGTCCAGCAAGGTCCCTCCTCCACCTTGTTTGGATGTTGCTTTACTGAATCCACTAGGAAGGATGTGGAAATGCAGGGGTGGTGGATGTTGGCAGTTATGATCCCAGGTTACTTGCCCCTCAGTTGAAAGCCTCCTCCGAATGTGCTGTCAGAGCAGGTGGTGGAAGCAGATATGATAGCTACGTTTAATAGGCATTTAGATAGGCACATGAACAAGTTAGGATAGTGAAATATTAACATGTGCAGATAGATGTATGAGTTTACTTTGGCATCATGGTAGATATTGACAATGGGATTGTTTGCAGTACCGTTGAGAAATGATCTGGTAGAGTTCAAAGTTCAATGCTAATTTATTATCAAAGTACATATACACTGAGAGGCCACTTCACACTTCCGTAGGTGAAAATGCCCCGTTAATGAGAGAGGTCAGAGGAGAATGGCTAGATTATTTCAAACAGATGGGAAGGCAATAGTAACTCAAATAACACATTGCAACAGTGGTGTGAAGAAGAACATCTCTGTGGATGGGCTACAGCAGCAGAGGGCCACAAACATACAGTCAGTAGCTATTTCATTAGGTTCAGTAGGTACCTAATAAAGTGGCCCCTTAATATATGTTATCATATATTACTTCGAGATTCATTTTCTTGCATATATTTACAGGGAAAAATACAACAGAATTTTATGAAAAACTATACATAAGCAGACAAAAACCGACAAACAACCAATGTACAAATGAAGACAAGTGGTTCAAGTAAAAGTAATATTGAGTTGTAAAGAGTCCTTGAAAGTGAGTCTGTAGGTCATGGAATCAGTTCAGAACAGGGCCCACATGCCCAAGGACAAATGCTAATGCCAGAGAAATCTTATACCCCTGCACCATTTCTTCCCTTATTTTAGAGGAGCATCTGGAATGGCATTGCAGAGAGGCTAACCGATGAAGTGTTGGGAAAGGGGATAAGTGTGCATGGACACCCAATGACTGGCATAGACACAGTGGGAAAATGTCTGTTCCCCCCCCCCACCTTATGACTCACCTGAAACAAAGAGTGTTAGCCTCTGCGCAGATGAGCAGGCTGGATGTTGAACTTTCGGAACTCAGATAGTCACCACGATGATTTCCTTTTGGAAAACCATTGTAGCCTATTCCCACCTGTAAAACGAACAATGTTTAGAACTGTTATGGGATAAAAGGAGGCCATTTCACTTTCAGTGGACTCATTCAGTTGGTACCATTTGCTACTCCTACTCTGAATCCCTCCAATACTTTCCATGTGGAGGGCCTGATCAACTACACCTCCATCTGTGGTTTGGCTGATGAGACCAAATCCTTTTTGGTAAATAAGTGTAACACCCTAATTAAGATTTTTAGTGCTATACTGTAGGTATTCCATTTTAGCAGTTCTGTAAGAGCAGTCTGATTCAGCTGTCAACATGTTTGGGTTGAGCTAAGATAAGAGGCTTGTTATTCAACAGGAATGTGTTGTCAGTGGAACTGGGAGAAGGTCCTGGAGAATGCTGGGTTGAAAGGCTTTGTGGGTGGGAGCTGGAAGAAGACAGGAGGAAAAGGTGGCTGAGAATGCTGTCCCTGTTGCACAAGGTGCTATGTGCAGATGAATGGATTCAGAAGGAAGAACCAATACTCCTGTGGGAGACCTGTTTGTTTGAGATAGATTTCGAGCGACATTTGTAAGGTGGTGTGTGTTTTCACCCAGACTGAGGGTCCAGCGCGTGAGTAACAGTCAAGTTCAAGATCAGCTCCAACTTAAGAGCACATTGACTGTATATGAGTAAGTGGCCCTTTTTGTTTTTTTCTTTCTTTCATTTAATAACTGTTTGCTTAAATTAACATTCTTGAATATACTTTTGTTTAATTGTATGCGATGTACGATCTGTTATTTCTTGCTGGGGGCAGTAAATCACACAACATTCACACAAACCAGGGTTCGGGTGGGTGAGGCATCCCAACCTCATGGATTTGGCGGGACCAAAGTTGTCAACACCCTATACGTACGAAGCCTTAGTAAGATGGGTTTATCGCCACGGAACCAATGGCTGGTAGTGAGGGGCCACGTTTCCTGAGACGCTCAAGAAGAAAGGGGATTCATAAGGATTTATACCTTGCTCATCAGAGAAAGGAGTAACTTTTCAAATGAGCAAAACTGATTCACATAAAGTACTCACAAAGCAATCCTTCTGGGAGATCAGTGCTCCTGCTCCATTGCCAGGACTATCTGAAACATAGAATTATTGGAGACCATGACTCAAAGCTGTAAAGATGAGTGCCTTTGATGTCACCAGACCACCAGATGCCCAGAAACACAGCTACGCTTGGATCTATAGGAGCCCTGAATTCCCAGGAGGGCTTGCAACCACCAGGGTGCTAGGTAATCCTTTTTACTAGTCAACAAACAACTGGTGCTTACTGGATTCTTGCCTCCAGTTTTCTGCAGGGAGGGCCAGCTTGACAATACAAAAGTCTTTAGTGAGTCACCAATGAGATCATGGATTCCTAGCACAGAGACAGGCCCATCTTCCCACTCTGCCCATGCTGATCCATCTACACCAACTCTAATTCGCCTGCATTTGATCCATAGCCTTCGTTGTCTGGGTAGTGCAAATGCTCGAAGCTCTTAATCTTCCACCTGTGAATCTCTTCCACCACCCACAGGCAGCATGTCAGGCCTTCCAACCTCCCTCTGAATGAAAAGAATCTGATGTTCTGCTGCAAGATGGCGGCGCGATGCAGTGCACAGTGGCCACTCCAGAATGAATATCTGTTATTTGTTAAGTAGGATGCTGTGCACAATCCTGATTTGATGGAGATGGACGTGAGAAGCACGGAGGAACATCTGGTGAAACTTCTGAATGCCTGTTTCACTGCCGCTGCTACTGCGCGATCCAGAATCTCTGGAGGGGAAGGCCCCGAATCCTTGGCTTGATGGCCGGGGCCGGGGTCGAAGCACTCGGCAGAGATGGTGCTCGGTGTTCGGTGTCGGAGGGCTGGTCGGAGGCTCGAAATTTTCGGACGGACTCAGAGTCGGCTGTGGATGGGTGCTTCCAGGTTGCTGCATCGGCAAGTTTGCGGCGCTGGAGGATCATGGCAGCGAGAGTTTTTCTTCCTTCTACCGTCTGCATGAGATGATGGAGCTATCGGGACTTTGAGACTTTTTCTTACCGTGCCCATGGTCTGCTCTTTATCAAATTACAGTATTGCTTTGCACTGTTGTAACTATATGTTATAATTATGTGGTTTTTGTCAGTTTTAGTCTTGGTCTGTCTTGTGTTTCTGTGATATCATACTGGAGGAACATTGTATCATTTCTTAATGCATGCATTACTAAATGACAATAAACGAGGACTGAGTGTCCTCATAATCTAAGACATACTTAGCAGAAATTTCCCAGAGAAAAGGAATAAAAAAAACTGGAGAACATTGGTTTAAGGTAAGAAGGGAAAGATTTAAAATGGACCCGAGGGGCAACTTCTACATGCAGAGGGTGGTGGGGATATGGAATGAGTTGCCAGAGGAAGTGGTTGAGGCAGTACAGTTAAAAAGACATTTGGGCAGTTCCATGGACTGGAAAGGTTTAGAGGAATATGAGTCAAATGCAGGCAAGTGGGATTAGCTCAGGAAGATACTTTGGTCTGCATAGACATGTTCAGCTGAATGGTCTGTTCCTGTACTATATGACTTTTGACTCTATGTCTACCACTGCAGAGCTAGTATTATTGATTATGATCACCATCACTGCATTGTTATGTAACACCAGAGAAAATATACTCAACTAATTATCTCTGTTATTTGGTCAAGCCTTTGGATTGCCATATTATAATATGTATCTGCAGGTACTGAAGAGGAGAAACTGACTTAAAAGATGAGATTTCAAAAAGTCCTGGAAAAGTGGTTAAAAGTCCTCCTATATTAACAAGCATTTGGAAAGATATTAAAAGTCCTTGTAAACAACAAGTTATTTGAGATCTGTTACATCCACATGGAAGTCTTCCATTAAAATCTTCTTCAGTTATTGGGAAGAATTGCATGTACCTCCTCAGCCTGGAAAGTTAATTTTGCAACTAGCGACCAACATAGTTCAGAGCCCTGTTAATCTCAGTGTAGCAACTTCCAGGTTAAACTTCTTTGTATTGAAGTGCCACAACTGCTATAATTTTTAGTGCTATAACAGTAAACACTGTACCAGCAGTTTTTCCATCATCACTACTGCAAGCTTCATACCACTGGTATAGGTAGTTAACAACGTGTGCTGAATTAAATTGGAGAGGAAAGACTTCACTTTTGATTCTTTTATCTTATGGAATTATGAACATTTGTTAGTAGAAATAAGAAAGGACTGAAGATAGATTCAGGCATCCAACTCACTCGGCAACTTCAAAGAAAGTGAACAAGAAAGATCAATATATCACGTGAAATAAAAACAGAAAATGCTGGGGATTCTGAGCAGTTCAAGCAGTATATCTGGATAGAGAAACAGAGTCAACATTTCAGGTCGCTGATCCTTCTTCTCACTGGATGAACTTAAGCCATTAATATACAGTTAAAAGTGGAAGGAGAGGAGAGACCAAAGGACTTGTGAAAGGATATAGTCATAAGGTCAAAGAGTTTTACAGCATGGAAACAGGCCCTTTGGCCCACACATTGGAAGTAGGTACACAGGAGGTGTCAGGGGTAAGTTTTTTTATGCACAGAGTGGTGAGTGCGTGGAATGGGCTGCCAGCGACGGTGATGGAGGCGGATATGATAGGGTCTTTTAAGAGACTCCTGGATAGGTACATAGAGCTTAGAAAAATACAGGGCTATGGGTAACCCTAGGTAATTTCTAAGGCAAGGACATGTTCGGCATGGCTTTGTGGGGCAAAGGGCCTGTATTGTGCTGTAGGTTTTCTATCTTTCTATCCATATCCACTTTTTGCCCATCTACTCTGATCCTACTTGCCCATATTGAGACTGCACCTTTTTGTCTATTGCCTACTTCTGTGTCTTCCTAAATGCTTCTTTAAGATTGTGTTTGTATCTGATTCTACCACTTTTTCTGGTAACAAGTTCCAGACATAATTCACTCCTCATATCCCTTAATTCTAAGCCTTTCTGTTTTTAATTTTCTCTACCATAGAAAAAAGATTTTGGCTGTCTATTTGATCTATATGTCTCATATTCTTATATGCCTCCATCAACCCACCTCTCAGCATCCATGCTCCAGGAAAAATAAGCCTAACCTATCCAATCTGTCCCCATAACTAAAGTCCTTCAATTCATGCAACATCCTTGGGAATACGTCCCGCAGGATAGATGGTAAGAGATGGAGCAAGGTCAATGAGAGTGGTAGGGATACAATAAAGAAACAAAACCAATCTAAGGAAGGTTTAAGTTGGGAGTTAATGGATTTAGTGCCTGAAATTTTGTTTTTTTTTCTCTCTCCCCCTTTACCTTGTCTCTATGCAACAAATTTATCTAAATACTTGACAGAAGGTCATTGAACTGAAACATCAACTCTGTTTTCTCTTCTCCACACCTGCTACCTAACCTGCTGAGAATTTCTGGCAGTTGTTGCTCTTATTGCAGATTTCCAACACATTGGATGTGGACAGCATTTTCAGTCTAAGGACTAGCATCAACCATCCACTCAATAGGCACACACAGAGTTACACAGTCAGGAATGCAGGAGAAGTGAGCTTTTCCTTACCAGTTCTTGCAGCCAGAAGGAAGCACAGCTGCAGGGCGTGTATATGCTTCTCCTTCTCATCTATCTGAAGTTCACCGGGTTGTTCCCTTTCCGCATTATTATCATGTGTCGGTGAAACTTTTGCTTCAAAAGAGCCACAGGAGCTGTTTATAAGTGCTCTATAACAATCATGTGCATTTTTTACCTGGCTCCTGAAGTTAGCTATATAATCTTTGTCTATGAGATGTGATAAACCCAGAGCTTCCATGGTGCCATGTATCATGTCAATCTTGTTGAAAAACGATTCACATATAATGTTGTCTTTTGTTGGTATCACTCTTGCTTTTGGGGAAACCTTTTCCTTAATAGTGCCTAAATGCAGTAATGGAATGTACATATCACAAATTACTCCAGCTTCAGGAAAGAGCTGACTAACACTGGTGTTATCTTTCTGATCTCTTTGATTCTGATTATCCGTTTGTTCCAGTTTGGGCCAATAGCGAATGCGATAAACACCACCTACAGGAAAAGAGATAACTCAGAGTTAAGTGCGAATTCTGGGGCTCAATATGCTTCTGTTGAGAAGTCAATGAACCCAAAAGCCAATAAATACCAATGACCTGATGAGCTGCACCCAATTTTTTGAAACAAGTGCCTTTGGTGACAGTGAATGTATTGGCTGACATATTCCAAAATAAATGACTCCTTTACTTCTTTATGTATTCTTTGTTATGCCTTTTTGGTGGTGGTAATTTTTTTTACTTTGTAAATGGAGCTGCCATCTGGAGACAGGGGTTAAGGGTCAATAGTTTAGCAAGTCATTTGCCTATTGGACGATTTCTGGGCTTTCGGGGGAGGTAGGTGGGTCTAATGGGTTTTTTTTCTGACTGGTCAGTCCTGAGGGGTTTCTCTTTGTCAATCATCTTGCTGCTCTTTCTGATCGAGTCAAGCTTCGACCTTTCTTCCGATTTAGGCTGCGCCTGTGCGTTAGATTACTTTATAGAAATTTAAAATTAAATTTGAAATATGGATCTCAATAAAATCAATATAATATCTTGGAATTTAAACAGTATGAACCAACCTATTAAGGGTAGAAAGATTTTTAAGAAATTAAAAATACTTCATGCAGATATTATTTTTGCGCAGGAGACGCATATTTGTAAACAAGATGAAACTTGCTTTTTTAAATTTTGGAAGAAACCCTTATTCCATTCTTTATCAGTAAATAAAATAAGAGGGGTATCTATTTTTATTAATTCTAAAAACCGTTTTGTTCATTTTAATACTGTTACTGATTTAATTGGAAGATATTTAATTGTTACTGGTTTGCTGTGTGGTCAAAAGGTGGCTTTGGTTTGTGTATATGCACCTAATACGGACAGCCCCGATTTTTTTAAGAAGCTATTTTCTGTATTGCCGAATTTAAATGAATATAAGTTGATTATGGGCAGTGACTCTAACTGTTGTCTTAACCTGTTGATTGACAGATCGTCCACCAATCTGTCACTTCCTAATAAAGCTGCAACTTGTATTAACTCTTTTGTATTAGAATACGGTCTGGTCGATATTTGGAGATTTAAATTTCCTAAAGAAAATGATTTTTCTTTTTTTTCACATGTATATCATAAATATTCAATAATTGATTATTTTTTCTTGGATACGCGATTGGTGCCCTCTGTTGTTGAATGTGCCTATGATGTAATTGTGTTGTCAGATCATGCACCTATGAAACTAACTTTGGAATTTTCTGATAATATTTACAGACCTCAGTCGAGATTTAATATTTCATTGTTCAAAACTTCAACTTTTGTAAATTTTATTAAAGAACAAATTTCTCTATTTTTTGAATTGAATACAACTGAGGGAATATCAAATTTGGTTATTTGGGATATGATGAAATCTTTTCTAGAGGACAGATAATTTCATATTCAGTAGGTTCAAGAAGGAAAACTATGGCGGAACTTTTACTGATTACTAATAGGATTAAAGAAATAGATAAACTCTATTCAGTAATGCCTAGTGAAGATCTCTTTAAGGGTGGAATTCCAAGCACAACATGATTTGCTTTTGACTTTTCCCATTGAACAGCAACTTTTTAAATCCAAAAGCCAATTTTATATACACGGAGACAAATCAGGCAAATTATTAGCTGGTCAGTTAAAAGCAAGTATGGCTAGAAAACAGATCCTGAAAATAAGAAGACCTGATAGAACTACAATGGTAGATCCTTATGAAATTAGTAAGACATTTATGGATTTCTACTCTATGAGACTGAATTTTCAGATAATATTACTTTTATGAATAGTTTTTTGCAAAAAGTGAATATACCTAAAATTTCTATTCAAGATATGAATACATTAGATGCACCTATTAAACAAGTGGAAATAGCAGGGGCTATATCCTCTATTCAATCAGCTAGAGCTCCGGGACCGGCTGGATATACAGTGGAATTTTATAAGACTTTTACTGATATACTTTATTTATGTCAAATTTTCACTGACTCTATATCCTCTGGGACTCTCCTGAAAACTTCCTATGAAGCTTCAATAACTTTAATTCTGAAAAAAGATAAAGATTTATCTGAAAGTGCCTCTTATAGACCAATTTCTCTATTGAATGTGGATTTTAAAATTCTCGGTAAGATTTTGGCTAATAGACTTGAGAATATCTTACCTACAGTTACTTCCAATGACCAAACCGGATTTATTAAAAATAGATATTCACATTTTAATATTTGAAGATTATTAAATATTATCCACTCTTCACCATCTAAAGAATCTGAATGTGTTGTTTCTCTTGATGCAGAGAAAGCTTTTGATAGGGTGGAATGGTCTTACTTATTTGAGGTTTTGGAAAGATTTAATCTTGCCCTGGGATTTATTTCCTGGATCAAATTGATCTATCATGCTCCCATGGCTGCTGTTATCAAACATCTCCCTAGTTTAGATTACATAGGGGTACTCGACAGGGATGTCCTCTCAGCCTTTTATTATTTAATTTGGCCTTAGAACCCCTTGCTATTGCTCTTAGAGATTCTAAAACTGTTCAGGGTATTAAAAGAGGGGACAAAGTACACAAGGTTTTGTTATATGCAGATGACCTGTTAGTTTATATTTCAGATCCTAGGAAATCTATTCCTTCTATGTTATCTATATTTTCTGAATTTAGTAGTTTTTCTGGCTATAAATTAAATTTACATAAAAGTGCGTTACTTCCTATTAGTAATTATTCAGATCCAAATCATCAAATACCTTTTAGTATTGCTAAAAATTACTTTACCTATCTTGGTATTAAAATTACTAAAAAATTTAAGGATCTCTATACATATAATTTTTTTCTATTAATTGGCTACTCCAAACAAATGCTTTCTAAATGGTCACCTATGACATTATCATTAATAGGTCTAATTAATGCTATTAAGATGATAGTTTTACCAAACTTTATCCTAAAAAATTCTTCAACTGAATAGATCCTGTAATTTCATCTTACGTTTGAAACAATAAAAATCCTAGATTGAGTAAACACGTATTGCAGAAATTAAAAAAGGATCGCAGTATGGCTTTGCCTAACTTTAGAATGTACTATTGGGCAATTAATATTCAATATATTACTTTCTGGATTCACTAGTCAGATATACATGAATGTCCTGCATGGTTGGATCTAGAGGTAAACTTGGTGAAAGGTTTCTCTTTGGCCTCTTTACTGGGAGTTCCTCTTCCCTTTTTGTTTTCTAAAATTAGCAGACAAGAGTTTAATCCCGTTATTAAACATACATTAAGAATTTGGTTCCAGTTTCGTAGATTTTTTGAGTTTAATAATTTTATTCTTTCTAGTAATATCTATCTCAATTTTTTTAAGCCATCAATTTTGGATAAGGCCTTTTTAATTTGGAAAACCAAGGGAATAATAACTTTTTCAGATTTGTTTTTAGGGGACTGTTTACTGTCTTTTTCTCAGTTAGCAGATAAATATGATTTATCTAATGTACACTTTTTTAGATATTTACAAATGAGGAATTTTTTACGTGGTTTGTTACCAAATTACCCTTCTGCTTATCCACCTAATATGACAGATGTTCTCTTTCACTTTAAACCATTTCAAAAAGGGTTGATAGCTATAATCTATAAACCGTTATTGAGTTTACGAATGATATCTAATAATAAAATTAAATGCGCTTGGGAATCGGAACTTCAAGAGTGATTTTTAGATATTCAATGGAGTAAAATTTTTTATTCGGTTAACAACTCATCTATTTGTGCCCGTCATTCCTTGATACAGTTCAAGGTAGTGCACCGGTCCATATGTCAAAGGATAAACTAGCGCATATTTTCTCCAGTATTAATCCTATTTGTGGCAGATGTAATACTGAACTGGCCACTTTAACTCATATATATTGGTCTCGTATAAAGCTAGACAACTTTTGGAGAGATGTTTTTAAAACACTATCAAGAGTTTTGGATTTGGATTTACAACCTCATTTGCTTACGGCAATTTTTGGGATTATCCCATCGGAAGCAGGAACTATTCCTGTTTCTGCTCAAAGTATGATAGCCTTTTCGACCTTACTGGCTAGGAGAGCCATTTTATTGAAGTGGAAGGATTCTAATCCACCTACGATCTTTTATTGGCTCTCCTCCATTATGTCCTGTTTAAGTTTAGAGAAAATAAGAAGTCGGACATTTGATACATCCTTTAAATTTGAGCAAATATGGCGACCTTTTATCCAATACTTTCATTTAATTTGATTTATTACTCTTCCAATCTTTTTTTTGGTCGTATCCTCAAATGGACTGTTTTGTTTGTTCTGTTTTTATATATAGTGTAGTGGTTTTTTTTTCCTTTTCATTTAAAACCCAATGTTTTTTTTTCTTTCCTCCTTTTAAACTGGTAAGAGGAGAATTGTTATTTTCTTTTTTTTATTATATATTTTATACTAGTTTAACAATATCTATGATTTTGACAATGTCTATTTTAATCTTGGTTACCAATATATATATATATATATTTGAACTAATTTTCCTTTTGATTGTATTTATGTTTTTTTAAATCAGTAAAAAGATTAATAAATAAAGAAAGAAATGATTCCTGTGGATAGGAGGGGAGTAAATGTGTCCAAAGGATTGAAAAAGAGAGGGAGAGAGGCAACTAGGATCAACTGAGCTGTTAAACTGAAGCAGTGGTGAGGAAGATGTTGGAATTTCAATGAAAGGATGTGTTATTGCTTAGAAAGTAACAGTCTGAGATAAGTGAATTTCTGAAAGGGAAAATCATGTTGATTAATCTGTTAGATATTTTCATGGATGCATCTGGCAGAGTAGATAGTCATAGTCATAGTCATACTTTATTGATCCTGAGGGAAATTGATTTCCGTTACAGTTGCCGCAATCAAGAATAGAGTATAAATATATCAATACAAAACCATAAATAATTAAATAGTAATATGTAAATTATGCCAGGAAATAAGTCCAGGACCAGCCTATTGGCTCAGGGTGTCTGACCCTCCAAGGGAGGAGTTGTAAAGTTTGATGGCCACAGGCAGGAATGACTTCCTATGACGCTCAGTGTTGCATCTTGGTGGAATGAGTCTCTGGCTGAATGTACTCCTGTGCCCAACCAGTACACTATGTAGTGGATGGGAGACATTGTCCAAGATGGCATGCAACTTGGACAGCATCCTTTTTTCAGACACCACCACACTTTTAAGTTCCCGTTGAAGTGGTTTCCACTGTCTTTATTCTAAATCTTTTTCTCTTCCTCGAATACTCTTCCATGCCAAACTGGTGAAGTGCAGAGAGGGAGATGAGGAGAGGCTGGCATTCCTGTTTTGTATACTTGCTTCCTCTTAGTGCTATTGTGTCACACAGAAGCACCAAGACGATATATTTACTCCATCCTTTCCAGTCCTGATGAAGGGTCTCAGCCTAAAAGATGCATCCTTCTGAAAACCTTTAGGGTTTCAGAAAACCTTTGGTAAAGTTTCATGCGTGACATTGGTGAGTAAGATTACAGCATATAGAATTGGGACAGAGAATTGATTCAAAGAAAACAAAGTGTGGGAGTAAAGCTCAGTAAGACAGGCTGTAGCTCATCACGGGAAGGATGTGGAGACTGGGGAGGGTGCAGAAGAGGCTAACTAAGATGTTGCCTGGATTTAAGGGCATGAGCTATAAGGAGAGTTTGGACAAACTTGGGTTGTTCTCCCTAGAGCATTGGAGACTGTGGGGAGACCTGCGTGAGATTTTTTAAATCATAAGAGGTATAGATAGGGTAGACAGAATCTTTTCCCCAGAGCAGAGTTGTAAAACAGCAGGGGTTTGTGGGGGGGGGGGGGAAGAGTTTAATAAAAGAGGCAGTTTTTTAATGCTGAGAGTGGTGGGTACCTGGAATGGGTTACCCGGGTAGTAGTGGAAGCAGGCTTTTTGGTGGATTTTAAGAGGCTTTTAGATAGACGTGAACATGAAGGGAATGAGGGTCTGGATGATTCACAGTTGAACATTTTGTATAAATTATTTCAAGATTGGTGCAACATTATGGCCAAATGGCCTGTCCAGACTACTGTTCTATGCTCAGTGGTTCACCACAGCAATCAGTGTTGGGTCTCAACCATAGTCAATCTTAAGCAATACACACAAAATACTGGAGGAACCCAGCCGGTCAGGCAGCATCTATGGGCAAGAATAAACAGTGGATGTTTTGAGCCAAGACCCTTCTTCAGGACTGAGAAGGAAGGGGGAAGATCCCAGAATAAAAAAGGTGGGAGAGGGGAAACAAGCTATTTGGAAGGTGAGAGGTGAAATCAGGTGGGTGGGAAAGGTCAAGGGCTGGAGAAGAAAGAATCTGATAGGAGGGAACATAAGAAATAGGAGCAGGAGTGGGCCATCTGGTTTGTCAAGCCTGCTCCGCCATTCAATAAGATCATGGCTGATCTGGACATGGACTCATCTCCACCTGCCTGCCTTTCCCCCATAACCCTTAATTCCCCTACTATGCAAAAATCTATCCAACCTGGTTTGAATATATTTACTGAGACAGCCTCCACTGCTTCATTGGGCAAAGAATTCCACAGATTCACCACTCTCTGGGAAAAGCAGTTCCTCCACATCTCCATCTTAAATCTACTCCCCTGAATCTTGAGGCAATGTCCCCTGGTTCTAGTTTCACCTTTCCTACCTCCATCTTATATATCCCTTTCATAATTTTATATGTTTCTACAAGATCTCCTCTCATTCTTCTGAATTCCAGTGTGTACAGTTCCAGGGGACTCAATTTCTCCTCATGGTCTAACCCCATCAAATCTGGAATCAAACTGGTGAGCCTCCTCTGCACTGCTCCAAAGCCAGTATATCCTTCCTCAAGTAAGGAGACCAGAACTGAACACAGTACTCCAGGTGTGGCCTCACCAGTACCCTGTACAGTTGCAGTATAACCTCCCTGCTATTAAATTCAATCCCTCTGCACAAGCACTTCCAAGTCCCTCTGCACAGCAGCATGCTGCAGTTTTTTTTTACTATTTAAATAATAATCTGCTCTTTCACTTTTCCTTCCAAAGTGGATGACCTGGCATTTACCAGCATTGTACTCCATCTGCCAGACTCTTGCCCACTTGCTTAACCTATCTATATCTCTCTGCAGACTCTCTGTATCTTCTGCACAATTTGCCTCTCCACTCAATTTAGTATCATCAGCAAACTTAGATACACTACACTTGGTCCCCTCTTCCAGATCGTTAATGTATATCGTGAACAGTTGCAGGCCCAGCATCGATCCCTGCGGCACTTCTCTCACCACTGATTGCCAATCAGAATAACACCCATGTATCCCAACTTGCTGCTTTCTATTAGTTAACCCAACTTCTATCCATGCTAGTACATCACCCCAAGTCTATGCATCTTTATCTTATGGATAAGTCTTTTATGTGACACCTTATCGAATGTCTTTTAGAAATCCAAGTAAATAACATCCATCTCTTCCCCTCTATCCACTGCGCTCATTATATCCTCAAAGAACTTCAGAAAGTTTGTCAAATGGGACCTGCCTTTGCTGAACCCATGCTGCATCTGCCTGATGGATCCATTTCTTTCCAGGTGCCTCACTACTTCTTCTTAATGATAGTTTCAAGCATTTTCCCAACTACAGATGTTAAACTAACTGGCTTATAGTTACGTGCCTTTTGCCTACATCCTTTATTGAACAGTGGCATGACATTTGCCGTCTTCCAATCTGCCAGAACCTGCCCAGAGTCCAGAGAATTTTGGTAAATTATCACCAAAGTTGCTACTATAACTTCCGCCATTTTTTTAGTGCCCTGGGATGCATTCCATCAGGACCAGGAGACTTATCTATCTTCAGGCTTACAAGTTTGCTCAGTACTACCTCTTTAGTGATAGTTATTGTATCGAGGTCCTCACCTCCCATCGCATTCTTAACATTTCTCTTTGGCATATTAGGCGTGACCTCCACCGTGAAGACCAATACAGAATAGTCATTCAAAGCCTCTGCCATTTCCTCATTACTCGATATCAATTCCCCCTTCTCGTCCTCCAAGTGACCTATGATTACTTTAGCCACTCTTTTCCACTTTACATAACTATAGAAACTTTTACTATCCATTTTTATATTTTGTGCTAGTTTATTTTCATAATCTTGCTTCCCTTTCTTTATTGCCCGCTTAGTGGTTCTTTGTTGCTTTCTAAATTTTTCCCAACCTTCCAGGTTCCCACCACTCTTGGCAACTTTGTATGCACAAGCTTTTAGTTTGGTGCCTTCTTTTATTTCCTTAGTTATGCAAGGCTGGTTCTCTCCACCCTTACTGTCCTTACATTTAACTGGAATAACCTTTTGTTGGGCACCGTGTAAAATCTCTTTGAAAGTCTTCCACTGTTCCTCAACTGTTCCACCATATAGCCAAAAGTGTTCCCAGTCTACACTAGCCAAATCCTCCCTCATCCCGTTGTAGTCTCCATTGTTTAGGCATAATACACTGGTTTTCGATTGAACTATTGCACCCTCCATTTGTATGAGAAACTCAATCATACTTTGATCACTCTTTCCAAGAGGATCCCTAACGACAAGATCACTAATTTTACCTGTCTCATTGCACAGGACCAGATCTAAGGTAGCACATTCCCTTCTAGGTTCAGTGACATGCTGTTCAAGAAAGCCATCACGGATGCATTCTACGAAGTCCTCCTCAAGAGTGCCTCGACAAACTTGATTCACCCAGTCTATGTGCAAGTTAAAGTTCCGCATGATAACTGCTGTTCCAATATTCAGGTATTTCTCTTATTTCCTGTGCCACTGTAATGTTATTATTCGGTGGCCAATAGACAACTCCCACCAGCGATTTTTTTCCCCTTAACTATTCCTAATCTTTACCCAGATGGATTCAACATACTGCTCCTTAGATCTTAGATCGTCTGTCTCTGACTATCGCCCTGATCTCATCTTTAGTAAAGAGCGCTACCCCACCTCCCTTACCTTCCTGCCTATCCTTCTGTATTACCTGATATCCTTGGATATTTAATTCCCAATCCTCTCCACCCTGCAACTACGTCTCTGTAAATCATACCCCTTTGTACTGATTTATGCCACAAGTTCACTGACCTTGTTTTGAATATGACGGGCATTCAAATAAAGTGCCCTTACACTCATTGTGCTTTTAAAATCCTATAATCTTTTGCTCTTTTCCACTTGATTTTTCTACACTCCACTCTTACTTTTCTCTTTTTCTTTATCTTTATCCACACTTCTCTTTTTTACTTTATCCATACTTCTTCAATCTGTTGAAGCCACCTGTCTACTATTTAGTTTAAAGCCCTATCCATAGCCCTAGTTATGCAATTCGCTAGGATCCAGGTCCCACAGGGTTCAGGTGGAGCCCGTCCCATTGGTGCAGCTCCCTCTTTCCCCAATACTGGTGCCAATTTTCCATGAATTCAAACCCACTTCTCCCACACCAATCCTTGAGCCGCACATTTAACTCTCTAATCTTCTTGACCCTATGCCAATTTGTGCGTGGCTCAGGTAGTAATCCAGACATTACCACATTTTTGTTTCTGCTTTTTAATATAGTCCATAGCTGCTTAAATTCCCTCAGCAAAACTTCTTTCCTCATTCTACTTATGTTGTTGGTACACAACAACTGGATCTTTCTCCTCCCCCTGCAAATTTCTCTGCAGGTCAGTTAAGATGTCCCAAACCCAGGCACCAGGCAGGCAACACAGCCTTCAGGACACTCTATCCTCATTACAGAGAACTCTCTCTATTATTCTGATTATACTATCCCTAAATACCACTACATTTCTCTTTCTTCCCCCCTCTTGAAAGGATCCCTGAACTACTGTGCCACAGTAAGGTTGCTTATCCTTCCTAAGTCCCCACTCTAATCCACACAGGGAACAAGAATCTCAGACTTGTTGGACAAGCTCAAGGGCTGAGGCTCCTCCAGTACTGTCTCTTGGATCCCACTACCTGCCTCATTTGCAGTCACACCCTCTTGTCCCTGACCACAGACCGAACTTGAGGAGAGTGAACCACAGGAGAAAGGGACCCAAGGGGAATTCAATCTTGACTGATGGGACCAATGTAACATTATTAGTTTACTAGTAACACAAGTCTCAGTGAGGATGTGGGTTGTGATGTTGATGCAAAGCTTGAAATGAATACATGGATTTCCTGGGTGATGAAGACCTGACTGATGAATATCTGACTTTACACAAATTCTCCCATATACTTAAAGACTTTTCTAAGCTAGTAATGATAGTAGAAAAGTTAAGTGAAAAAGGGTTTTTCCTTTTGGAGCAATGGAGGAGGAGAAACGACGATACAGGTGTATAAGATTATGAGAGGCATAGATAGGGTGAAGAACCTATCTTTTTCGCAGGCCAGCAATGGCTAATAACAGAGGGCATCCATTTACTAGAGGTTTCAGAGGTAGTTTTTTTTTTAAAACATAGAGTGCTAAGTACTTGGAATGCATTAGAACATAGAACATAGAAATTTACAGCACATTACAGGCCCTTCGGCCCACAATGTTGTGCCGACCATGTAAATTTCCCTACCACATAGCCCTCTATTTTTCTAAGCTCCATGTACTTATCTAAGAGTCTCTTAAAAGACCCTATTGTATCTGCTTTTACCACTGTCATTGGCAGTGCATTCCATGCACCCACTATTCTCTGTGTGAAAAATTGTACCCACTTCGAAGCACCTTAAAAATATGACTTGTATTAGCCATTTCAGCCCTGGAAAAAAGCCTCTGGCTATCTACACAATCAATGCCTCTCATCACCTTATACTCCTTTATCAGGGCATCTCTCATCCTCTGTCGATTCAAGGAGAAAAGGCCAAGTTCGCTCAACCTATTCTCCTAAGGCGTGCTCTCCAATCCAGGTAACATCCTTGTAAATCTCCTCTGCACTCGTTCTATAGTATCCACATCCTTCCTGCGCATTGCTGCGGGTGGTGGTATATTAATCTAAATCACTGATATGCAGCATAAAAAGAAGTGGTCCCAACACCGACCCCTGTGGAACACCAGGAGTCATAACAGCCAACCAGAAAAGGATCCTCTAATTCCCACTTGTTGCCTCTTACCAATCAGCCAATGCTCTAACCATGATAGTAACTTTACTGCAATATCATGGGCTCTTAACTTGGTAAGCAGTCTCAGGTGTGGGAACTTGTCAAAGGCCTTCTGGAAATCCAAATATACAATATCCACTGCTTCCCCTCTATCTATCCTACTTGTAATCTCCTCAAAGAATTCCAACAGGTTTGTCAGGGAGGATTTTTCCTTAAGGAAACCATGCTGACTTTTATCTATCTTGTCCTGTGTCACCAAGAACTCCATAAACTTATCCTTAACAATTGGCTGCAACATCTTCTCAACCACTGAGGTCAGGCTAACCAGTCTATAATTTCCTTTCTGCTGCCTCCCTCCTTTCCTGAAGAGTGGAGCGACATTCGCAAATTTCCAGTCCTCTGGAACCATGAAAGAGTCCAATGATTCTTGAAAGATCATTTCTAATGCTGCCACAAACCTTACTGCTACCTCTTTCAGAACTTTTGGGTGCAGTTCACCTGGTCCGGGTGACTTATATCACATTTTTCTAATGATTTAATGCCATTCTTTACCAGCAGAGACACACTACCCACTGTGCCTACCTTCCTATCCCTCCAACACAATGTGTAACCTTGGACATTCAGCTCCCATCTACAACCATCCTTCAGTCATGATTCAGTGATGACCACAACATCATACTCAACAATTTGTATAAGTGCAACAAGATCATTCACCTTATTTCTTATACTCATGCACTGAGATATAATACTTTGACTACTGTATTTGCTACCCTTTTTAATTTTGCATCCCTAGTGCACTGATACTCACCCTGCTGGCTGCAATTTTGTCCTATCATCTGCCTGCCCTTCTTGACAGCTGGATTGCATGCTAACTTTGCCTTCTTACCATCCATTCTGTTGAGCCCCTTCACTCCAGTTCCCATCCCCTACCAAATTAGTTTAAGCAACTCTAACAAACCTGCCTGCGAGAGCATTGTCTCAATCGGGTTCAGGTACAACCCGTCCCTTTTGTACACGTCATACCTCTCTCAGAAGAGATACTAATGATTCACAAAACTGAAGTCCTGCCCCCTGTACCAGCTTCTCACCCAGGCTTTTAACTGCCAAATAATTCTGTTTCTACCCTCACTGGCGTGTGGCACAGGTAACAATCTAGAAATTACTACCCTGGAGGTCCTGCCTCTCAGCTTTCTGCCTAGCTCTCTAAATTCTCTCTTCCGGACCTCTTTGCTTTTCCTTCCTATGTCGTTGGTACCAATATGTACCAAGACATCCGGCTGCACCACCTCTGCCTCCAAAATGCTGTGGACGTGATCCGAGACATCCCTGACCATGGCACCTGGAAGGCAATATACCATCTGGGTATCCTATTCACATCCACAGAATCTCCTGGCTGTTCCGCTGATGATAGAGTCCCCTTTCACTATGCCTCCCCTCTTCTACTCTTCTATCCCTTTCCCTTCTGCACCACGGACCCATACCTGGTCTCCGTGGCATTTCCCTGGGAGGTCATCCTCCACAACAGTATCCAAAATGGTATATTTATTATTGAGAGACTCTTTGATGGGCACATGGATGAAAGAAAGCTGGAGGGCTTTGAGCTGTGTTGGAGGGAAGTGTTAGATTGATCATGGAGTAGGTTAAAAGGTCAATAAAACTTTATGGGCCAAAGGGTGTTGTACTGTTCTATGTTCTCCGCTAATTCAGTATGTATTTCATTAGTTAAATAATGGGTAGTGTTAGGGTAATTATTTGATGAAATGGAAGCTTATCGTAGGTGTATGCTGACATGATACATACAGTAGTTTTGGAGAATGGAACTTCTGACCAATGGACTTCAGGACTTACTGCTTGTGTAGGCAAACTGTGTGAGTGGGTAACAAGTTGGTAGATGGGGCACAATGGGGACAAGGGTGTGGGATCCACTTTAGTGGAGAAAGCAGATATGGAGACAGAAGGGAATGCAAATGCTAGAATCTGGAGCAACACACAACCTGTCAGAGGAACTCAGCAGTCCAAGCAGCAACAATGAGAGGAAAAGATCTGTTTATGTTTCAAGTCAAAACTGTGCATAAGGACTGAGTGTAGGGAGGTATGATAGCTGGTGTAAAGAGGAGAAGGGGAGTGGTGAGAGAAAGGAGTCCAAGGTGACTGGTTGAGTGAGGAGGGGTGTAAGGTGACAGGTGGGTAGGGACAGGTTAGGGAGGTGAGGGGTGTAGAGTTGGGAGACAGTGGCAGATAGATGATAGATGAAGGCAGACAAAGGGTAAGAGATCAAAAAGGGTAAAGGAAGTAAAAACATGGAGTAAGGTTGGCAGAGGGGAGTGTGAAGATAAGAAGCAGCTGCTCGTGTGAGGGAAGCAGGAATGCATATCTGTTCCACAGATGGACTCTGGTACAAAAAAGAGGTGAGAATGGAAAACATTAGGGGAGAGGAGAATGGCAGTTGGAACCAGGTGGGGGTACCTATGAGTTAACTGTGCATGTATCATAGGTGGATAGAACCAGATGGGGAGGGAGATGTAGATGGGTGAAGGGAGATAGGGGGTGATATTTAAGGGGAATGGGACAAAAATGGCTATAGGAGGATTAGAGGGGGTGGGGTGGGGGAAGGGTGAGGGGAAAGCAAAAAAAAGGGATTATCTAAACTTGGAAAACTCAATGTACTTGCTATTTTGTTGTATCCTCTCCAGGCACCAATATGGTGTGGAGTCTACTTGCACCACAAGGATTCACCTGTGACCCGCTGATAAGCATTTGTTTATGCCAATGACAGCATTTGCCCCTCCAAACAAATGTGCGGAAGAGTATTCTCAGCAGTTTCCTTCCTCGTGGACCAGATCAGTCACTCAAATAAACACTTCCTTATGATTACGTCGCACAGAATTTATCTTGTAATCATAATTCACTAAACTTCATCCCAGATATGCCAGACTCAGAAAGTGGTTAAAGATTGCTGCAAGGCAGTTCAGCTGAAATTGTAAGATTATCTTGGCTGCGTGTGTAATTCAAGAGAGACATAGAAAAGCAACAGGTCCTACAGTTCAGCAAGTCTGTACTGTCCATTAACCATCCATTTACACTCCATGAGCAGTAATGCCCTGTTTTTCATTCTCCCTACATTCCCATCAACCCTGCTCAGATCCTGCCTCTCACCTACACACTTAGAGACATGCTGATTAATTGCAAAATGTATCCATAGCACCTGCATCTTGAAGTGGAACAATATGTTTGGTGCCGGAGGTGGTATTCTCCTCTGATACTGTGAATACTACTTCCCCTCATCCCCACATGTTAGAGTGAATATTGGATAATTTCAGCTACTACAATTACACAGAAAAATTGGAGAAGCTGAGATGATTTTCAGACTAAAGAAGTGATTTGGGAGAAGTGTGCACAATCCACAGTGCTCAGGACCAAGTGAATAAAGAGGAACGGTTTCCATGAACAGAAGAGCCAAGGACCAGGTATGAGGTGATTTGCAAAAGAACACAAAGAGAAACCAGTGATGCTGATCTACACCTTGCTGTCTGAAAGGGTGGCAGGAGTACATTTAATCCTGGATTTCAGTGCACTTACATTATAACATTCACCCAACTCAATTATTTCTCTCACATTGTCCCTGGGTACTAACTCATTGCACCTACCTCCTCTTCTCAATCTATTGTAGTCTGAGTATATTTCCCCTCAAAAGTATGCTCTAGTGCTTTCATTGTCTACTCCAACCTTACTACCATAGATTCTAATCCTTTGACTGGTTCCTTTTTTGCCAGCTCTGACCTCTCGGCCATCTGTTCTGTCCCTCTACTCTTTTGTAGTGTCTCTCACTGTGTCTGCCCACTTTCGCATTGTTTCAACGCTTTTCCCATGGGCATTAACCCTTTGTTCATGTTTCCAATTCCCTCTGTATGCATCCTATGATTATACCATATCAAGAAAGTCTCTAACTGGCTTCCTCATCACTATAGGAAAACACCAGATATCCCATTACCCCAGACATACCTTGAATGAGTAGTTTTGCACAGATGATGCAGGGGTACCTAGACAAGTAGACTGTACATCCCTGCAGAGACCTTGGAGAGGATAGGAGCACCTGCTCCACAGCATGAAGCCCATTCCTGGAGCACTCAATGGTAAGTATACGATTGCTTTCTGTGGTGTTCAGGATAGCAATCCCTGTTTTCGAAAACTGAAATTAAAACAAAAGTTGAGAGGATTTATCGTCTTCAGCTGAGCTTTATTTACATCTTCTTCTTAAGAATATAAGGAGGTTGTTTTTAGCCCATCTGGTCTAGGCATGTACACACTAAAAGCCAAGCCATAGAAGGCTATGGAAATTTGGCATGCCCCCATTGACCTGCACCAACTTTTACAGAAAGAGCATAGAAAGTATCCTGTCTGAATGCATCATAGCTTGGTACAGCAACTGCCCTGCCTATGGTTGCAAGAGTTATGGACACAGCTCAGCACATCATGGAAATCAGCCTACCCTCAATGGACTCTATCTGCACTTTCTGATGCCTTGGGAAAGCAGCCAACATAATCAAAACCCTTTCCACTGCAGATATTCTCACTTTTCCTACCCCTCTCATCAAGCAGAAGATACAAAAACCTGAGAACACAAACAACTAGACTCAAGCAAAGTTATAATCCTAGTGTTATAAGCTCTTGAATAGACCTGTTATGATAATGATGACCTTTTGATTTCTCTTCACGTCCCTCGCACCTTATTACCTGTCTGCAATGCATTTTCTTTGTAACAACCTGAAATGAATCTGCCTGGATGGTAAGCAAAATGTTTTACTCTATCTCACTCCATGTGACAAAAATAAACCAATTACCATTTGGTTTATCCTGGCTCACAGAATGATCTTATTCCCAACTCCACCCCTTTAACTGTCACTTTGGAACTCAAGAGTCAGCGCAGGACCTTCATTCTGTACTGACTAGCAGGAGGGGACATAGGATAGCTGTATTGTCCCAGGGCAGGTCTCAGTACAGGTGATCTGTGGTATAAAGGAGGGGTGGGGGAGTCTTGTTGCTTGAAAAAGGTCCATATCATCATTTTCTATAACTTGAGACCACACCATTTGGGCATGTATCATGACTTGTGAGTTGAAAACAAATTATTTTATGTTAATTTATTTACTTCTGTGCACAAAGATTATGTAAAAATAAATTTTATTCCATACGTCAAGTTTGTGAATTCTATAAGGGCAGATTTCCGCAACCTGAATTGTGGTGATACGACGATGGGACCTGTATAATGAACCTTGAGGTCTGCCCAGATCTGAGTGTTTGACAATGTAGAGAGAGTTTTGCTCTGAGTCTGAACTGTTGCCAGATAACTTGTAGCAGAGTTCTATCTCAGAGCCCTACAGGTAGTGCTCACCAGCCTTGGCCCACCATTGACCCAGGACTTAAGAACATTGTTGGATTGAGTATGTGTCTTGATCCAAGACAATATCTAGCTGTGGACCTGGTGCCCTGTACTGGAGTGGCAATGGGTGGCAGTGGATCAGAACAGAAACAGGCCCTTCATCCCCTTTAGTCTATGCTGGCCTGGTATTCTGCCTAGTCTCATCTACCTGCACAAAGACCATAGCCCTCCAAGCCTCCCTCATCCATGTACCTACCCAAACTTCTCTAATGTTACAATTTAACCAAGTCTACATCTTCTGCTGACAGCTTAACTTCACGGCTCTATCTACCTGTGATGCCACTTTCCGGAGATTATGGATCTGAACTCTCAGGTCCCTTTGTTCTACCTCACATCTCAATGCCCTACTGTTCACTGTACAAGTCTTACCCTGGTTGTCATCCCAAAATGAAAAATGTCACGTGTTTACATTAAATTCCATCTGCTATTTTTCAGCCCATTTAGACCATAAGACCACAAGACATATGAGCAGAATTAGGCCACTCAGCCCATCAAGTCTGCTCCACCATTCCATCATGACTGATTTATAATATTCCCCTCAACTACATTCTCCTGCCTTCTCCCTGTAACTTTGATGCCCTGACTAAACAAGAACCTATCAACCTTTGCTTTAAATATACTCAAATGACTTGGCCTCCACAGCTGTCCGTGGTAACAAATTTTATAGATTCACCATGCTCTGGCTGATGAAATTCCTCCTCATCTCTGTTCTAAAGGGATAAATCCTTGTACTTTGAAGCAGTGCTCTCAGGTCCTAGACTCACCCACTATAGGAAACATCCTCTCCACATCCACTCTATCTAGGCCTTTCAATATTCGATAGATTTCGATGAGATCCCTGCTCATTCTTCTAAATTCCAATGAGTTCAGGCTCAGAGCCATTAAATGCTCCTCATATTAACCCTTCCATTCCCAGAATAATTCTCTGGAACCTTCTCTGGATCCTCTTTTACCTGGCTAGCACTTCTTTTACCCAGCTGATCCAGATCATTTTGCAAGTTTTGGGAGCTTTCCTCATGTGTAAAGTGACTCATTTGATTCTAAATGCCTATACCTGATATGTGCCTCCTTTTTCTTTATCAGGGCCTCAATATTTCTCAATAACCAAAGCTTCTTAAACCTGTTAGCCTGTCTTTTATACTAACAGGAACATACAGATTCTGTACTCTCAATCTTTCCCCATCGAAAGCCTCTCATTTGTCAAGCATCCCTTTGATGGAAAACAGCTTATCCGAATCTCTGCCTGCCATGTCCCTTCACATGCAAACAAAATTCGCATTCCTCCAGTTTATAATTTCAACCCGAGAACCATTCCTATCCTCCATGATTATCTTCAAACTAATGGAATTTTGATCACTAAATCCACAGTTTTCCCCTACACTCACTTGTGTCACCTCCTCTGTCTCGTTCTATAAGTGCTCTCTCTAGTTAGTACCTGGAAAAGAACAGGGCCGTGAAAGTCACCTCTGTACATGTCTAACATTTCTTATTCCCACATTCATATCTCGTGTTCAAAGACTCATCTCCCATTACTTGGAAAAGTGATGGTGGACACAGGTCTGTCAATGTGGCAAATGGAAGAAGGGGAGTGAGTGGGGAGCAAAGGGGTGGGGGAGGGAAGGTCAGTGACTGAGAATCATACACATGCTGCAATTAATAAACTTTGGGTTCTTGACCTTTCCACCTTTGTTGGGCCATTCAGGAATTTATCACTAGCATGAAAAGATGAATGTGTGGGATGTTATAAAGGAAGAGAGCCATGGTCAGCTAGTCAGTGCTGTTGTATTTTGCCTCAACGGCAACAGTTTAAAAGGAACTGGGTAGAATAACCACTGAAGTAGGTAATATGATTACTTGAATAAAGTTAAACAGATTGAGTAAAATCTGTAACACATGAACTACACGGCACAAGGGATACGGAGATGTTGGTCACGTGTACAGCTGGTCGGAGCTAGGAGAGACCCTCTGAGCATCAGTATCTGCACTGGGGTTCTGTACATCAAGCTGTAGGTCCAACTGGTGAGTTCAGCTGATGAGCGGATCCTGGGGTGAAAGGCTTCAGCCCTCTGCATGACTGGGACCGCTCTCAGACCACTTGGGTCTGACAGGAAAATTTAGTGGGCGTTCTGAAATTCCTGAATGGTCCAACAAAGAATTCCCTTTGGTGGAAAGGCCAAGAACCCAAAGTTTATTAATTGTGGCATGTGTATGACTTGGAAGTCACTGCTTAACCTGAAAATGCATAAACAGTTGTTGAAGAGAAATATAACTCACAAGGGAAAAAGCCAGAGGAAGAGACCAAATGGATTGTGATTACATTATGATGGTATAGAACCAAAAAGCCAGTGCTCTCAAATGAGGACTTGGAGGCTTACGACATTTCCATTTTAGTGTGAGGCCTAAGAGCCTAAGGGAGAAATTAGGCCACAGTGATGACGAATGGTCAGGGTGGTGGAATGTGTAAGTTTCCCAAGATTCCAGGTTTGTCCCAGTCATTTGGGAGGGTTGACATGCAACATTGTTTTTCATTGGGTAAGGTTGTGTAAACATGGGAAACAACCAATCAGCTGTTGGGAAATGGCTGGAGTTCACTGTTAAGAAAGTGGTATCTGTGTACCCAAAACACTCAGACAGAGGGAATCTGGTGTTTTGAAGAATGTATAGAAAGAAAAATGAAACCAGTAGACATGGCGTATCAGACTGTCATGGTATGAACCACTTCTGCTCCTATCCCTTGTATTATCAAAGTACTTACTTTAATGTTGCCATTTCCTTTTGGCACCTCACACAAAGGAGATCTTTCCATATGTAAAGCCAGAAATGTCATCAGGTCATCCTTCTTTGGCAAGCGGCAAATGGCACCTACATCCAACCAAACAGACAGAGTAAAATCTCATTCTGAGAGGCCACAGTCACCTCTCTGACCACCTATTTATTCCTCAAAAAATATTACAGTAACAGTTGTGACAAATGACATAAACTGATGAGAGTCCAAGGCAAAGGGTGCTGAGATCAGTCATTCTGTCAGTCACTCGACAAAGCCAAAAAAAAGGTCTGTCCTTGAATACACCGATTGAGGTTATATTTCCTTTAAATGCAACATTGTATTTACTGTTCTAATTTTATTTTGAGGAAGGGAGGAGACGATAGCGAAGCGACGCAGCGCGCACGGCCATTCTGAATTGATATCGATATGTGTTAACTAGAGGGCCATGCACAACCTGGATTTGATGGAGACAGCCGTGAGGAACACCTGGAGTAACTTCTGAAATGCCTGCTTCGCTGCCGCTGCTACTGTGTGATCGAGAATCTCCGGAGGGGAAGGCCCAAACTCTCGGCTTTACCTATTGCCTGTTGCCGGGGCTGGGGTTGAAGCGCTTGGCAGAGATGGTGCTCGGTACTCGGTGTCGGAGAGCTGGTTGGAGGCTAGGAGTTTTCAGACGGACTCGGAGTTGGACTGTGGTCGGATGCTTCCAGTATGCTGCATCGGCAAGTTGGCAGCGCTGGAGGTTCACCGTCTGCGTGAGATGATGGGACTTTCGAGAGACTTTGAGACTTTTACCGTGCTATGGTCTGCTCTTACCAAATTGCGGTATTGCTTTGTACTGTTGTAACTATATGTTATAATTATGTGGTTTTTCTTAGTTTTTAAGTCAGTTTGTTATGTTTTTCTGTGATATCATTCTGGAAAAACATTGTATCATTTCTTAATGCATGCATTACTAAGTGATGATAAAAGAGGACTGTGTGTCTTCATAATCATAATGATAATAATTCAGATAATTTGTCTTAAAATGAACTGAAATAGAAATTTCTGAACATATTCAGCAGGTTAGGTAGAGTTGTTGGAGAAAGGAGCAGTTAGCCTCTGGGGCTGATGACTTTGCAATAGTACTGTCTCACACAGAGCTTATCTTGAAACCTGCGATCTGCTCTATTTCCCTACTTGGTCTCTACTTTGCACAACCTTTCTTCAGCCCCATCAAGAAAACATGCTCACTGAACCACTTAAAGCAGCAGCTTGATGAGTGCAATTAGGTTGAATATATTGTGAGTATTTGTGTAAGACTGAATATCAGGTACTGAACACGGGACCAGCATGAAGCCCATTTTCTCTTCAGCTGAAGAATCATAATATATTAATTTACAGATAACTTACTGAAATGTTTCACTGCAAAATCATTTGAATGATAAAATCCAAAATATGCATTCATGTGAATCAGGGAGAGGGTTATTATTCTTTCTTATGAAATGCTTATGAAAAATTCAGAATAACTTTATTATTCCTTCTTCTCCTACCCCAAACATCAGCACTGTGAGCAGGCAGAAGAGCAACCTTCTGATGAAATTAAATGATCATCTTAAGAATTGACATTAACTTGGGATGCTGCAGTTCACTCGTCACCTCAGTTTCATTTATCAGCTCCTTGGCTTCGCTTGATTCAGTGACTCTCTGCCATTGCTCGCAGTGATTGGGTCAGTACTCAGATCTTTAAAACCAGCAGGGAAAAATCTTTGTTCTCGTGCACAAGGATTGGCAAGGCAATTATTCCTTGGAGCATTGGAGATTGAGGAGTGCTCTTATAGAAATGTTTAAAATTATGAGAGGCTATAATCCTGTAGAGCAGTTAGAAATTGAAATATATGGGCATTACAGAATCATGGTGGAAAGATCACAGTTGGAAGCTTAACACTGAAGGATACACATCTTATTGAAAGGACAGACAGGTGGGCAGAGGGGTTGGGGTGGATTTGTTGGTAAAAAAAAAATGAAATCAAATCCTCAGGAAGAAGTGACATAGGATTAGAAGATGTAGAATTAAAAAACTGCAGGTGTAAAAAAGGCCCTAATGGGAGTTATATACAGGTCACTGAGCCAGGAAGTGGGGTGCAAATTACAACAGGAGATAGAAAATACATGTAAAAAGGGCAGTGTTACAATGGTCACAGGGATTTCAATATGCAGATAGATTGTGTAAAACAGGTTAGTGTTTGATCCTAAGAAAATGGATTTTTATGATGCTTATGAGATGGCTTTTTTGAGCAGCTTGTGGCTGTGCCCACTGGAAAAAAAAAAGGCAATTGTGAATTAGGTGTTATATAATGAACCAGATTTGATTATGATTATGATTATGAGGACACATGGTCCCCTTTTATTGTCATTTAGTAATGCATGCATTAAGAAATGATAAAAATGTTTTTCCAGAATGATATCACAAAAACACGTGACAAACCGACTTGAAAACTAACAAAAACCACATAATTATAACATATAGTTACAACTGTGCAAAGCAATACCGTAATTTGATAAGAACAGACCATGACACAGTAAAAGTCTCAGAGTCTCTTGAAAGTCCCATCACCTCATGCAGACGGTAAACCTCCAGCGCAGTCAACTTGCCGATGCAGCATCCCGGAAGCATCCGACCACAGTCCGACTCCGAGTCCGTCCGAAAAATTCCGAGCCTCCGACCACCTATTTGACACCAAGCACCGAGCACCATCTCTGCTGAGCGTTTTGACCCCGGCCCCGGCAACAGGCGATACGCAAAGCCGAGGATTTGAGGCCTTTGTCTCCGGAGATTCTCAATCGCACAGTAGCAGCGACAGCGAAGCAGGCATTTCAGAAGTTTCTCCAGATGTTCCTCTGTGCTTCTTCATGTCTGTCTCCATCAAATCCAGATTGTGCACGGCACCCTTAGTTACACATATCGATATTCATTCGGAACGGCCGCGCGCGCTCCATCGCACTGCCATCTTCTCCCTCCCTCTCCTTTATCTTAAGATAAAGGAACCTCAGGAGATATTGATCAAAATATGATAGAATTCACCCTACAGTTTGAGAGGAAAAGCTAAATTCAAGTGTATCAATATTTAAGTGAAGGGAGTTCCAGAGGGATGACAGAAGCGCAGGCTAAAGGTGTTTGCAAGGGGACATTAGCAGAAGTGAGTGCAGTTGCTCTTACTAAAGAGGTGTATGGAAAGCTGAAAGATCTGAAGGCAGATAAGCCACATGGACCAGACAGACTACACCCCAGGATGCTGAAGGAGGTAGTGGAAGAGATTGTGGGGGCATTAGTAGTGATCTCTCAAGAATCACTAGATTCTGGAATAATTCCACAGTACTGGAAAATTGCAAATGTCTCTCCACTCTTTAAGAAGGAAGGAAGGTAGGTAACAAGCCAGTTATCCTGACTTCAGTGGGTGGCAAGACATTAGACTTCATTGTTAAGAAAGAGGTTTCAGGATACTTGGAGGCACATGATAGAATAGGCCGAAGTCAGTATAGTTTCCTTAAGGAGCAATCTTGTCTAACAAATCTGTTGGAATTCTTTAAAGAAATAACAGGCATGATTATCAAATCAGTGGACGTAGTTGAACTTAGATTTTCACAAGGCCTTCAAAAAGCCTCATGAAGCTGCTAAACACGATAGAAGAATGGAGAGATGATTAACTGACTGGCAGGTGGCAAGGAGTGAGAATAAAGAGGGCCTTTTCTGGTTGGCTGCCAGTGACCAGTGGTGCTTCGCAGGGGTCGGCATTGGGACCATTTCTTTTCATGTTGTGTGTCAATGATCTGGATGATTGGATTGATGACTTGGTGTGGCCAAGTTTGTGTTTGATGTAAAGGTGGATGGATGGGCAGGCAGTATTGAGGAAGCAGGGAATCTGCAGAGGGACTTGGACAGATTAGGAGAATATGCAAAGAAGTGGCAGATGGAATACAGTGTAGGGAGGTGTATGATTATGAATTTTAGACTATTTTCTAAACTAGGAACAAATTCAACAATTGGCAGAGCGAAAGGACTTGTGAGTCCTTGTGCAGGATTCACTAAAACTTGCAGGTTGAGTTGGTAGTGAGGAAGGGAAATTTCGTTTCGAGAGGTCAAGCATATAAAAGCAATAATGCAATGCTGAAGCTTTATAAGGCATTGATAAGACCGCGCTTGGAGTATTGTACGCAGTTTTGGGGCTCCTTCTCTAAGAAAGGATGTGCTGCCAGTGGAGAGGATCCAGAAGACGTTCATGAGAATAATCCCAGGAATGAAATGAGGACTGTTTGATGGCTCTGGCCTGTACTCATTGAAGTTTAAAAGAATAAGCCGGGATCTCACTGAAACCTATTGAATACTGAAAGGCCTAGTTAGTCTAGATGTAGAGAGGACATTTCCAGTAGTGGGAGAGTCCAAGAGCAGAGGGCACAACTTCAGAATAGAAGGATGTCCTTTTAGAGATGAGGATGAATTTCTTTAGGGAAGAGAGTGGTGAATCTGTGGAATTCATTACTACAGACAGCTGTTGAGGCCAACTCATTGGGTATATTTAAAGTGCAGGTTGATACGTTCTTGATTACTTAGGGTGTCTAAGGTTAATGGGGAGAAGACAGAAGAATGGGATTGAGAAGGATAATAAATCAGCCATGATCGAATGCTGAAAGCAGACTTGATGGGCCAAATATGAGGAAATCTGCAGATGCTGGAAATTCAAGCAACACACACAAAATGCTGTTGGAACACAGCAGGCCAGGCAGCATCTATAGGAAGAAGTCAGTCGACGTATCGGGCCGAGACCTTTCATCAGGACTAACTGAAAGAAGAGACAGTAACAGATTTGAAAGTGGGAGGGGAAGGGGGAGATCCGAAATGATAGGAGAAGACAGGAGGGGGAGGAATGGAGCTAAGAGCCGGAAAGTTGATTGGCAAAAGGGATACAAGGCTGGAGAAGGGAGAGGATCATGGGATGGTAGGCCTAGGGAGAAAAAAAGGGGGAGGGGAGCACCAGAGGAAGGTGGAGAGCAAGCAAGGAGTTATTGTGAGAGGAACAGAGAGAAAAAAAAGAGAGAGAAAAAAAGGAAAAAAAGATAAGGGATGGGGTAAGAAGGGGAGGAGGGGCATTAACAGAAATTAGAGAAATCAATGTTCATGCCATCAGGTTGGAGGCTACTCAGACAGAATATAAGGTGTTGTTCCTCCATCCTGACTTTGGCTCCTCCCACTTCCTCCAAACTAAAGGTGTAGCCATGGGCACCCGTATGGGTCTCAGCTATGCCTGCCTTTTTGTTGGCTTTGTGGAACAATCAATGTTCCAAGCCTATACTGGTATCGGTCCCCCACTTTTCCTTCGCTACATTGACGACTGCATTGGTGCTGCATTCTGCACGCATGCTGAGCTCGTTGACTTCATTAACTTTGCCTCCAACTTTCACTCTGCCCTCAAATTTACCTGGTCCATTTCTGACACTTCCCTCCCCTTTCTTGATCTTTCTGTCTCTACCTCTGGAGACAGCTTATCTACTAATGTCTACTATAAGCCTACAGACTCTCACAGCTACCTGGACTATTCCTTTTCCCACCCGGTCTCTTGCAAAAATGACATCCCCTTTTCGCAATTCCTCCGTCTCCGCCGCATCTGCTCTCAGGATGAGGCTTTTCATTCCAGGACGAAGGAGATGTCTTCCTTTTTTAAAGGAAGGGGCTTCCCTTCCTCCACCATCAACTCTGCTCTTAAACACATCTCCCCCATTTCATGCACATCTGCTCTCACCCCATCCTCCCGCCACCCCACTAGGGATAGGGTTCCCCTTGTCCTCACCTACCACCCCACCAGCCTCCGGGTCCAACATATAATTCTCCGTAACTTCTGCCATCTCCAACGGGATCCAACCACCAAGCTTATCTTTCCCTCCCCTGCCTTTCTGCTTTCTGCAGGGATCGCTCCCTACGTGACTCACTTGTCCATTCGTCCCCCCCCAATCCCTTCCCACCGATCTCCCTCCCGGCACTTATCCTTGTAAGCGGAACAAGTGCTACACCTGCCCTTACACTTCCTCCCTCACCACCATTCAGGGCCCCAGACAGTCCTTCCAGGTGAGGCGACACTTCACCTGTGAATCGGCTGGGGTGATATACTGCGTCCGGTGCTCCCGGTGTGGCCTTCTATATATTGGTGAGACCCGACACAGACAGGGAGACCGTTTCGCTGAATACCTACGCTCTGTCCGCCAGAGAAAACAAGATCTCCCAGTGGCCACACATTTTAATTCCATGTCCCATTCTCATTCTGATATGTCTATCCATGGCCTCCTCTACAGTCAAGATGAAGCCACACTCAGGCTGGAGGAACAACACCTTATATTCTGTCTGGATAGCCTCCAACCTGATGGCATGAACATTGACTTCTCTAACTTTCGTTAATGCCCCTCCTCCCCTTTTTACCCCATCCCTTATTTATTTATGTATGTATGTATGTATGTATGTATTTATTTATTTATTTATTTATTTTCCCTTTTTTTTTCTCTCTCTCTGTTCCTCTCACAATAACTCCTTGCTTGCTCTCTATCTTCCTCTGGTGCTCCCCTCCCCCTTTCTTTCTCCCTAGACCTAGCATCCCACGATCCTCTCCCTTCTCCAGCCTTGTATCCCTTTTGCCAATCAACTTTCCAGCTCTAAGCTTCATCCCCCCCGCCTTGTCTTCTCCTACCATTTCAGATCTCCCCCTCCCCCTTTCAAATTTCTTACTATCTCTTCTTTCAGTTAGTCCTGACGAAGGGTCTCAGCCCGAAACGTCGACTGTACTTCTTCCTATAGATGCTGCCTGGCCTGCTGCGTTCCACCAGCATTTTGTGTGTGTTGATGGGCCAAATGGTCTAATTCTGCTCCTATCCCTTATGAACATGGCATCTAATGTCAAAGAAGAAGGCAAACACTGCCAATACTACCATCTGACTGTAATTTGATTTTCTATCCTGATCTACACTGTTCTAGCCAGTTGCGAAGCTAGCAAAGTTGCTGCCTCACAGTGCCAGAGACCAGAGTTCAATCCTGACCTTGGGTACCGCTGATGTGGAGTTTGCACATTTTACTTGTAACTGCTTGGGTTTCCTCTGGATGCACTGGTGTCCTCCCACATCTCAAACATTCAGATAGATTAATTGTCTGCTGTAAATTTTTCATAGGGTATAGGTGAGAGGTAGTATCAAGGTGTGGAGAATGATGGGAATGTGGGAAGAATAAATAAAATGGAATTGGTGTAGAGGTAGTTAAAATGGGTGGTTGAGAGTTGGCATGAAATTGATGAGCCAAGAGGCTTGTTTCTGTCCTGAACCACTTGATTGTCTCATCTTCCAGCAAGGCTCTGTGACTTCAATAATTTCAGATTAGCAAATCATGTTCTTAAATTTCAATTTTTCCTCTTCTTAGTTCTATATTTGATTTGTCTTCTTCTATTTACAACTCTTCCAGAAATTCCTCCTGTAATCTCTCTCATCTTGCTCCACTATTCCCTCGCTCTCCTCCTCTCCCCATGTTCTCCACATCAAAAGACTTGTTTGATTTCTAACTTCTCTCCTGTTCTGATGAAAGTTCATCAGTCTGAAAGATGAATTTTGTTTCTCTCTCCACAGATGCTGCCTGACCATTTGCGAGTTTATCTCCAGAACCATTAGCATTGGGAATAACTGCTTGGTGGTAATAGCATTGGGGATAAACATTCAATAGGCCAGGCAGCTTCTGTGGAGAGAGAAACAGTGTTAGCGTTTCTGGTTGATGACCTTAAGGATACAAAAATATAAGAAAAAAAATCAAAGGATAATACAAAGGGATGATTATTTAAAGTTATATGTCAGTGAATGAGCATGTTACAATATCCATTAACATTGCATATTTTTACTCACCAGGTGATTCACTCTGTGGCTATAATAAAAAATGATAGAGGTATTAATTCTACAAAAGTAAACTGGAGAAGAATTACCAATTATTTGTGCACATGATAAATCACAGTTATTAACAGGTTCATTCATAATTTATCTTGAACAAATGAACTCTGCAGAGTGTGCAGTGAAAATATGGCCCAAGGACACAAAGATGGAGACCAAGCAAATTCCCAACAAATAGCTACCACACACTCGTTTTTCCAATGGAAAGGAGCTTTCATACTTCCATATTAACTCTTGGCCTAGAAAGAGGCTGTCTGGCCCATCAGGCCTATACTAGCTCTCAGAATGTTGATACCAGCCGGTCACTTATTTCCGGGTCACCCATTCTCCCGACCTTCACATCAATTCCTCTTGGATTGTACCACTCACCCATACCCCAGGGAAATTTACTGTAGCCAATTAAACAGGAACTTCTATATCTTTGGGTCTTTGGGATGATGGCGGGGAGGGGAACTGGAGCACCCAGAGGAAAACCATGCAGGCACAGAGAGAACACGCAAAAGCACTCTCTCCTGCCATCACATACAGATGGCACCTGAGGGTGAGGATTGAACCCAATTCACTGGAGTTTGGAAGCAGAAGTTCTAACAGCTGACGGCTCTGCCACCTTAGCTTGAGTTTCAGCTGATGATTGATGATCCAAAATCCCTTGCAACTTTGCCTGATGCCAGCTTCACTCCAATGCTGAGGATGGTACACACAGTAACTATGGTTCAGCACGAGCAGCAAGGACTGGACTTTACCTGAGTATTGAGCTGTCTGGGAAATTGCTCAGCAACTGAAAGTTAACAAAATAGGTGTTAGAAGCAGCTCTGGTCCAAGTTAGAATTTGGCTACATGGAATATTTAAAATGGATAACAAATCAATGTTTTTGGAGTTATTACAATATTGACAACAAGATTAATGTTGGAATGTGCTGGGGAAAGGAAATTTATGGCAGTGTGGTGACTGAGAGGTAGGGGGAGGATCAAGGTGTTGGGGAATATAGGTGGCGATGCAAGGAAGGGATAACAGTTAAAGGAATGTGAGGGTTGGGGGGTTAGAAAAATGGAAGAAGGTGAAAGGAAAAGGTGGCAAATTGGAGGAGACAAGGATAGGGGACAGGTGGGTAGAGGGTGAGGGCATTTCAGTTTCTAAATAGGATTGTTTTATTTCTCAAAATTCATTCATGTATTGTAGGACTGGCAACAACTTAATGAAAGCTAAATGACAGAGTTACGGAATGTTGAAACTTTTCTTCTGAAATTTTACCACATTAGTTGTAGGAACAGGCACTAAGAGTTCAATTTGAAGAAGTTTAGTCAAAAGACTTTCATAATTTGACCTCACAGTGTGAGGTGCTATGGATGAAGAGAGCCAGTGAGGTCTGCAGTAATCCAAAGTGCTGAGGTTGGAGAAGTCCAGTCCCATCCTATCAAACTGTTTGAAGATGACCTGACTAATTCCAATAGCAAAAAGCCTGGTGGAAAGATCAAGCCAAGACTACTGGACTCAACCTGGAGCCAATAAAGGCAGCAGAGGAAAGACTGCCAGGATAAGAAAGCTTGTGCCACAAATCCAATGAGAATAGCTAGATAGATACTTTACTGATCGAAAGGAAATTACAGTGTCACAGTAGCATTAAAATTGCACAGATATACAAATATTAGAAGAGAAGTAAGAAAGAATTAAAAACAAATAAGTTACTTCAAACAATCTAACAGGAGGAGGGGTCATCACTTCCCCGGCTATAGGTTGACTTATTATAGAACCTAATGGCCGAGTGTGACCTCATATGACTCTCTTTGGAGCAGCGCAGTTTGCCTTCATCCATTACTAAGAGTGCTCCTCTGTTCAGCCAAAGTGACATGCAGAGGGAGAATAAGAGCAGTAGTAGGCCACTGGGCTCCTCAAGCTGGTCCCACCATTCAATATTATTGTGTATTTAATACTTAAGTAATGTCTGAGTAATCTTGTACATATGTTGGTTGATTAAGCAATCTTGTTTGTTTAAATAATTAATTATGGATTATATGTATAAATATGAGAATTGCAATAGTCATCATAATATCACATGATAGGTCACGCCTTGCTTAAACACAAAGTTAGACCCAAATTCCCAGCCTCCCGTGTTTTCCTTTAAATTAGTTTAATATTTTGAAGTTCTAAAACAGAACACCTAGTGACAAGGTATTTTTAAAATGAACCTGAGATGACAGTGACCTGTTGAAGCGCAGTGAAACAGTTGAGATTTTAAAAATTAGTGCAGCAAGGAACTGCGCATAAAAAAGAAACAGCCCAGCACATGCAGACTGTCCAGCTGGAAAAAAAAGCAGCAAATGGAGGAATACATGTGTTCATAAAGAGTGAATACTGGGTGATAATAAACATAAAAAAGCAGAAATGGCTGGCTATGTCAGAACAATTGATGTTTGATTATACAAAAGATATCTAAAATAGGTATACTGAGCTAATTCAACAATATTTTGAAGCAAATTAAACAGCCAATGAGAAACAAATACCAATACCAATATTGCTGAGTGCATTGGGCTTAAAGTCACGCTTTGAAGTTTGACTGTTCCAACCAAATCAGTGGAAATTACCTTGGCTGATACTGTCAAAGTAATGCAGGAACATTTAGAACCAAAGCGATTGTTGATCAAGAACTTAAACTGGAGAAAAGATGACTCCTGTGGAAATTACATTCGTAACATGAAATATAACAGCCAACAAACAGCATTGAGCTTGTATGTGGTAAAAACAGGAGGACCAGCATTATAGGGCCAAGATCGGCTGAAATAATTACAATTTATGGAGATCCATCCACTGTTTGCAGGCCACATCCCCTGCAATGAAGCCAACTGAAAGTGAATTAAGAATGGCACTGGAACATGCCACAACTGTCACTATGCTGAACACCATGAACCATTGCCAAACAGAGGACAAACAGGCATTGGTGCCAGCCTCTGTGCCTCTGCTTGGAAAGCACATTGGACCAAGGAAGGACCATGCTACTCAGAGGAGCGTGCATGCGACAAAAGCACTGGTTCGACTACAACAGTGTTGTAGGCAACGTATCTGAGAAAGCTTCTGATATGTTAATCAGGCAGTTGTTGGTGAAATGTGTCTGAGTTTTAAGCTGGAAGAGAGTTCAGTGAGCTTCAGAAAAATTGCAAGCATTTGGCTTTTGTGAGTATAAAGAACCAGAATCTATCCTGATTAAGGTTATTGCATGAACTTCAAGTGGGAGACAAGAAGCTGCTTGTAAAAGTAGTTGCAAAAACCAAAAAGCCCGGCTGGATGAATGGAAAGCGAAAAAGAATAGAGTCAATGGAGATACGAAAACAGAGGATTTGTCAGATAATGTTGTGGATCTGGAAACCAAGAGGAGAGATCAGATCATAAAGGGAGCAAAAGAAGTATTAAATAAGAGAATACTCCAGTGAACTAAATGGACCTTCCCAAGATCAAGATGCACACACTAGAAGAGATGGAAAGAAAGAATGTGAACGAGGAAGAGAAAGGTATGAAAGGGAGAAAGAATGTGAGAGAGCATTCTTGTTTGTTTAAGTAATTCATTATAGGGTATATGTATAAATATGTGAATTGCATACGTCATCACACTACCATGTGATTCGCGCGTGCCTGGCTTAAAGTAAACATGAAGTTAGACTCGTATTCCCTGACTCTCGTGTATTCCTTTGAATTAGCTCAATATTTCGAGGTTACAAAACATAACAAATATGCTTATAGTTGATCTGTCCCATGCCTCAGCTCAACTTCTGTATGTGATCCCCACAGTCATCAATTCCCCGATCTTTTAAAAATGTATCTTCCTCCTCTTTAAGTACCCTAATAATCTAATTAGGGCAGAGAGCTCTAGAGATTAGCCACCCCCTACAGAATGAAATTTTGATACTTCTCACTTTTAAATCACCACTTCCTAATTTTGTAATTATGTCACCTTTGTAGAAACTCTCTCACAAGTAGAAGCATCTGGACTTTCACTCTGTCGAGCCCCCATGTTTAAAAAGATTACCTTCTAAACTCGCAAGAATAAGATCTATTTTCTAGAAATTTCTTTAACTTCTGGCAAAGAATGAATATTAACTCGATGTTCCAGATTACAATATTTGAAAGGATGTGCCTTACCTTGCTGGTCACTGGGAATTTCCCACTGCAAAAAAAGAATTGGAAATAGACTCATAGATTAATGTAGCACAAAATCAGGCCATTCAACCTAATTGACCTCTGCAGACCAAGATGCCACATCCAAGCTAGTCCTATTTACCAGCATTTGGGCCGTAATCTTCTAAAACTTCCTATTCTATGTACCTGCTCAACTGTCTTTTAGAAGTTGTTACTGCATCTGTCTCAATCATCCACTCTGCTAGTTCATTCCACATACATAGAGTAGGACAGCAAAGGAACAGGACCCCAGCCCACAATGTGGTACTGAACTATTTAAACTAGTAATTAAATGCCAAACCTATACTAATTTGTTTGAATTAATTAAAATAGTTTTATTACTCCCTAATGAGTAGTAAATTGAACAGAGCAATAAAGAAATGTGAGTCACTCACATTTCAGAATGCAACATTTCAAATAGAGAAGTGACATTTTATTCAATTTTCGGGATCTAGTTGCATGGTTTCAGAGGACAGTTATGAGCTATCCACACTATTGTGTTTGGAAACTAGGAAAGACAGCAGATTTTTTCCCCATCAGTTGATGTTAGTGGACTAGTTAGATTGTATACTCATTTTACTAATGACTATATTGGGGGAAAATTCAGAATACTGACCTGAATGTATGGTATATTCCACAGCTGCTGTGATGGGATTTGAAGCTGAATTCACTGGAGTATCAGTCCAGCCTGGTAAATTACTTGTTTGGTAATGTAACCAATCCACTACATTGGGAAAACAGACCGGGCCACTTTCATAGTGACATGCGACTTCAAGTGATAGATCTTAACTGGGTCTTGAATGCTTTGTTTTTAATTTTTGGTTCATTCTGGGAATCTTTTCAGTTTTCAACTGAAAGTAGTGCTTTGTAAATCAACATTCACAAGATCTTTACAATGTGGGAGGAAATGGGTGCACCTGGAGGAAACAAACATGGTCCAAGCCCTGATCATAAAGCTGCTCTAACTTTACAAATGAAACACTTCAATGAACATGAATAGTGAATCTTCATAAGTCAAAACTAAATTAAAGGTGATGAAATATATACTAACCACCTGACACTAGTGATAAAAATGCAATGTATTTCCAGCTTACCAACATAATTTCAACGTCTGATTCTTTGTTAACTGCCAACAATTGCTGCATATTTTCTGATGTCATATCTTCCTCTTCTAAGGTCTCAGGTTCTCCTTCTGAATCCTTAGCACACTTTCCCAATCCTTTGCCTTCTGAAATGCCAGTATTGCATCCAAGTTTATCAGCTCCTTCCACATGCTTTACTTCTTTCTTGGTTTCTTTGACGGAAACCACAGTCTTAATGCCAGATGCGATGATCATTTTTTCACATTGACTGCAAGGTATTTTTGAAGAAAATAGCATGGCAGAATCTAAATCTTCGGCTGACCTATAACAGCAGAAACAGCAAATGCTCAGTTGCAGTTTCCCTAGTGTTGCTGAAATAGATTTTTGACTTCAATAAGGACAAGGAGAAATGGAGTGCTATAGAGAGCGTGCAGAGGAGGTTTACAACAATGTTGCCTGGATTGGAGAGCATGCCTTATGAGAACAGGTTGAGTGAGCTTGGCCTTTTCTCCTTGGAGCGACGGAGGATGAGAGGTGATCTGATAGAGGTGTATAAGATGATGAGAGGCATTGATCATGTGGATAGCCAGAGGCTTTTTCCCAAGGCAAAATTTAACACGAAGGTGCATAGTTTTAAGGTCCTTGGAAGTAGGTACAAGAGGGATGTCAGAGGTAAGTTTCTTTACACAGGGAATGGGGGGTACATGGAATGTACTGCCAGCAACGGTGGTAGAGACAGATCCAATAAGGTCTTTTAAGAGCCTTTTAGATCGGTACATGGGGCTTAGAAAAATAGAGGGCTATCTGGTAGGGAAATTCTAGGCAGTTTCTAGAGTAGGTTAGGGGGAGGGAAGGGAGAGGGAGGGAGAGGGGGAGGAGGGAGGGGGAGGGGGAGGAAGAGAGAGAGAGAGAGACAGACAGACAGACACACACACATTTAGTGTCTGTCAAGTTTTTTTCTGGGTTCTTTTGGGTTTCTTGTTTTGTGGCTGCCTGTAAGGAGATAAATCTTAAGGTTGTATCATGCAGCACACACAAAATGCTGGAGAACTCAGCAGGTCAGGCAACATCTACGAAAAGAATACAGTCGATGTTCTACCCTTTGGCAGGATCAAACATCAAGTGTACTCTTTTCGTAGATGCTGCCTGGCCTGAGTTCCTCCAGCATTTTGTGTGTATTGCTTGGATTTCCAGCACTGCAGATTTCTCTTGTTTGTGGTCATATAATGTATACATACTTTGATAATAAATGTACTTTGAACTTTGATGTAATGAAATGATCTGTAGGGATAGAATGTAAATAAAGTTATTCACTGTATCTCTGTACAAGGGATAATAAATCAACTAATTTAATCAACAGAGTATTCAGTGTCACAACCATACACAAACATTATATCCAAAAGTCCAGCAGAAAGCCTAACCTGAAGAGAATGGCATTCACTTCTGCATGGACCAGGAATTTGCCCTTGGCCACTTTCTGTTTATTGCGTCTTCCTCTGTGAGGGAAGTTTCCATATGATGCTTGCTTGATATAGCCATTGTAGCCAGCTCCAACCTTCAAAGAACAGGTGAATGATTAAACTGGTACCAGCATGCGGTTAAAACTCCAATTGTACTGTACAGCCTACATTATAATAAAGGACTATTTTATGTTTTAGTAACATGCTGTTGCATGTGCTATTAGGTGCATATTGATCTGTAGGTGTGTGCAAAGTTCAGACTCTACCAGTAAAGAACCATGAAATTTAGTTCCCGTCTCCAGCGTTGTTATTAATAACATAGTTGTGTAGACAGGCCACATACACAACAAATTGGCGAAGAGAATTATGAACCTACATCCTATCGGAAAGCCGTGTTTTAGTTGATAACGACACACGACACTTGGAGGAGAAGAGAGAGAAGGGAGATGAAAAGGAGCAACACACGCATCTAGACGGAGTGCGCTCGTGGCGCTATAAAAAAGGACACGTGAGCCAAGTGGATCGTGCAGCGACTGCAAGGAGCTAGTTGAAAAGAAAATAAAGGAAAAAATGGGACCAAATTAACATAACAAAGATGACAATGGTTGGAACCATTACAGCATTTGATAGTAGCATTGAAAACTGGGTAATTTACATTGAAAAAGTGGAGTTATATTGTGATGCTAATGGTGTTAATGATGAAAAGAAAGCCAGCATCTTACTCAGTATTATGGGAGCAAAAACATACGGGCAGCTATGGAGCTTGTTAACCCCTGAGAAGCCAGCTGACAAAATGTTCAAGCAAATAGCAGACATTCTCCAACAACATTTAAACCCCAAACCACTAGTCATTGCAGAAAGACTGAAATTTCACAAACGGAATCAGAGCAAAAATGAAAGCATTTCTGAATATTGTGCTGAATTGTGAAAACTATCAGAACATTGTCAATTTGGAGCTCGTCTATCAATCATAGTCATAGTCATAGTCATACTTTACTGATCCCAAGGGAAATTGGGTTTCGTTACAGTTGCACCAACCAAGAATAGAGTATAGATACAGCAATATAAAACCATAAATAATTAAATAACAATATGTAAATTATGCCAGGAAATAAGTCCAGGACCAGCCTATTGGCCCAGGGTGTCTGACCCTCCAAGGGAGGAGTTGTAAAGTTTGATGGCCACAGGCAGGAATGACATCCTGTGACGCTCAGTGTTGCACCTCGGTGGAATGAGTCTCTGGCTGAATGTACTCCTGTGCCCAACTAGTACATTATGTAGTGGATGGGAGACATTGTCCAAGATGGCATGCAACTTGGACAGCATCCTCTTTTCAGACACCACCATCAGACACATTGAGGGACACTCAACTGACATGCACTGTGAAACCACACAGAAGAAGCTCCTGTGTGAAAAAGACCTTACATTAGAGAAGGCACTGAACATTGCAATATCATTGGAAATAGCAGCACAGGGTGCTTCAGAGATACAACAAAAATCTCTGGAATATGTTACAAATAAAATATCACTGAACAGAAATGAAGGAAAGAAATGTTACCGTTGTGGGAACATTTCACATGACCCTGACGACTGTTGGTTTAAAGACCAAGAATGCAGAAACTGTGGCAAACAGGGCCACATTGGCAGAGTGTGCAAAGCTAGTAAACAGCAGAAAAAGGACAAAATACAGAGAAACAGGAAACCCCAGAAAGGAAAATACAACAATGTACACAAAATAAAAGAAAGCAGTTCTGATGAAAATGACTCAGACAAAAGTGAATTGTCTTGTCTGCAACTTCATAGCGTGAAAGAGACAGATGATCAAAGAGTAATATGGATCACTCCACAAGTGGCAGGCGTGAGACTGAAGATGGAGTTGGACACAGGCTCAGCTTTAACAGTGATCTCTGTGTAACGCTCAGTTATATTGGCTCATATATGTCTAAAGGAAATCCCACCCAGCACCCGCCTCAACGCTTCCCACGGAGTCGGTTGCCGCCCGAATCAATCCCAAGCATCGATCATTAGCCAGCACACCCAGTACGTTTTACCAAGTACACTTTACAGATATTACTAAGTCTATGACATTACTATAAATTCGATACAGAAAAGGAAGTAATGAAAAAAAAGGCGCCAAGACTTATCAAATTCCAAGTTCTTTGTGCGCAACCGTTGGAGCTCAATCAATTCCTGACGACCACCCGGATCCTGTCGACTCACGGCTCGGGACCACCCAAAGTGATCGACCGGAGCCTTTCCGTACATCCGCCGTCCCCTCCGTTTCTCCTCCGACTCCCCGCCAAAAACCCCGTCCCCAGTCATATGAGACAGCATTATCATTCGAAAAAAAAACGATACATGAACACCCATTGGCTAATAGCACTCTGCTATCTGTATTAACCCAAGCAAATGTCTAGTTAGAGATTTTCTCAGCATTTAACATAACAAAGAAGCATTCCCAAGTATAACATAACAAAGAAGCCATTTTAAATTTAACATACAAAAAAGAAAGACCCGTACATCCGTATACAACTACAAATGACTGTTTTCTCACATACCTCTGAAATGAACTAAACTACTGCTAAAGACTTACACAGGACAGCCAGTGCATCCCAAAGGTAAAATTAAAGTGACAGTGACCTACAGAGACAAAACACAGCAGCTGAATCTCTATGTACTGAAAAATGGAGGACCACCATTGCTGGGACGTGAATGGCTCAAGAAAATTCAGTTGGATTGGCACACCATCAAGGCACTAGTTGTATCAGCAAAGGAGGGCAGCAAGGCTACATCTGAGAGACTGTCATAAATACTTGCTGACTCTGAGGAAGTGCTCATGAAAGGAGGAGGAATACTTCAGGTCATGAAGGCAAAGATTGAGATTGAGGAAAATGCATGTCCAAAATTTCACAAAGCCAGACTAGTGCCATATGCAATCCGTCCTACAATAGAAGCTGAGCTGAAAAATCTGCAGCAGACTGGGGCCTGTCAAAGGTGGATTGGAGTGAATGGTCCTTGCCTATTGTTCCAGTGATGAAGAAAACCTCCAGCACAAAACCAGGAAAACCAAGCAAGGTGCGCATATGTGGAGACTTTAAAGTGACTGTTAACCCAGTTCTCCACACAGTACAGTATCCTCTACCTCATATTGAGGACATCTTTGCTTCCCTGTCAGGAAGGGAACACTTCACAAAAATCAATTTCGCCCAGGCTTATCTCCAAATGGAAATCGATGATGCAGCCAAGAAATACCTGACAATAAATACACACAAAGGACTTTACCAGTACAATAGGTTGGTGTTTGGGATAGCATCAGCTCCTGAAATCTGGCAAAGGGCAATGGACCAGGTCCTGCAGGGGATTCCAGGGACTCAGTGTTACCTGAATGACATCATTGTCACCAGCAAAGATGACGATGAACATCTTTCTAACCTTGAACCAGGTTACAAGAATATGGGCTCAGAGCTAATCGACAGAAATGTGAGTTTTTCAAAAAAGAAATCTTATACTGTGGGCATGTGATCAACAAGGATGGCTTACACATGTCTCAAGACAAGATAGAAGAGGTGCTTAAGGCACCATCACCTGAAAATATGTCTCAGCTGAGAGCATATCTTGGACTAGCGAACTATTACCACAAGTTCTTGCCTAACCTATCCACAGACCTACACCCACTAAATGCGCTATTACAGACAGGGACACAATGGAAGTGGACTGAGAGCTGTGAGAAAGCATTTCAAGAAACTATAAGACTCTATAAGACTCATAACTTCAGAAGCGGTGCTCGCGCACTTTGACCCCTCCTTACCAATCCGACTGACTTGTGATGCTTCACCCCATGGGATAGGAACTGTGTTATTGCACAAGTTTCCAGATGGCTCAGAAAGACCAATAGCCTTTGCCTCAAGAAACGCTAACTTCAGCTGAATGCAACTACGCACAGATTGACGGAGAGGCCCAAAGCCTCGTGTGGGGAGTCAAGAAATTCAGTCTCTACCTGCATGGTCAAAAGTTTACCCTGTTGACTGATCATCAGCCTCTCGTGTCAATCTTCAACCCAAGGAAAGGCGTTCCAGTGATGACAGCACAAGGGTTGCAGTGATGGTCTCTTTTCTTAGGAGGTCACATGTATGACACTGTACACAAGGGGACCAAGCTACATGGCAACGCAAATGGTTTGTCACATTTACCACTGCCGACTTCAGAGATAACTACACAAATGGAATCAGCAGAGGTCTTTCACACAGCAATAGTTGAACAATTACCAGTGACAAACAGCCTCATTGAAAGAGAAACACATAATGACACTATGTTGTCAAAAGTGTATGACATTACGGTAAAGGGATGGCCAGGGCATGGTAACACACTGTTTCCAGCCTTCTCAGCGAGGAAGGAGCAGTTGTCAGTGTGTCGGGGAACACTAATGTGTGGTTCACGAGTTGTGATTCCTCCCAAGCTACGCACCAGAGTGCTGGAGGAACTGCACGAGGGGTACCTGGGTACCGTGAAGATGAAAAATCTTGCCCATGCCTATGTGTGGTGGCCAGGCATTGATAAACAGATTGAGGACTTGACCAAGAACTGCTCTGGATGTCAAAAGATCCAGAACACATCACCACAAGCCCCTCTCCATCCATGGGACTGGCCCTCATCACCATGGCAATGAGTGCACATCGACTTTGTTGGACCATTCATGGACTCTATCTTTTAAATCGCCATCGATGCACATTCCAAATGGCCAGGGGTGATCAAAATGAAGATAACTGCATCGGAAAAGACCATTACAGTTCTGAGGGCCATGTTCGCCAGGAATGGAATACCAGAACAACTCTGCACAGACAATGGATGACAATTTGTCTCTGAAGAATTCCAAAGTTTTGTGAAGAACAATGGAATCAAGCACTTTACATTTGCCCCTTACCACCCATCCACAAGTGACTTGGCAGAAAGATTTGAGCAGACATTCAAGAAAGCCATCAAGGCAATGGACAGTGAAAATCGACCACTGAAACACAAGATAGACAACTTCCTCCTTGCCTATCGTAATACAGTACATGTAACCACTAATCAGATCCCAGCGATGATGTTTCCGAACAGGAACCTGAGGTCCCACATGGATCTCCTCAAACCATATGTACGGCAAAATTTGCAGAGCAGACAGTTCAAACACTGGAATGCTAAGTCAACACGGAGCTTCAGTGTTGGACAGTCAGTTCTTGCACGTGATTACCAGACTGAAAAGTGGCAGCCAGGTACAATTTCCGCCATAGACGGGCCACTGATGTATACAGTGGAGATGGGAGAGAACATATGGAGACGTCGTGTGGACCAAATCCTGGATGCTCAGGTGAAAAACACAACAACACCTTGCCTGGACTCCCCTGACATAGAAGCAAACACTCCTGATGTGACCACATCAGCCTCATCTACAGATAAGCCTGTCATCAGTGCTGAGGACCCACCTGATGTACCTGTGGAGACTCATTCCCCAAAGCAAACGTTTCAGGACAGACATTACCTGCAGAGGCAGAGAAGACCCCCCCCCCCCCCAGAGACTTGAGTTCTAATGAAAGGAGGGGCACCAGAGGGAAGTGATAAGCAGATGAGAAGAGAAGGGTAAGAGGGGCGTCAGAATTTGGAATGGAAAAAGAGAGAAGGGGGAGGGGAGAAATTACTGGAAGTTAGAGAAATCAATGTTCATGTCATCAGATTGGAAGATACAGAGTCAGAATCTGGGGGTGTTAGTCCTCCAACCTGAGAGTGGCCTCATTGTGGCAGTAGAGGAGGCCATGGACCAATATGTTGGAATGGGAATGGGATTGGAATTAAAATGGTTGGCTACAGGGAAATTCTGTTTGTTGTGGATAGAACGAAATTGCTCAAAAAAGTGGTCCCCCAATCTATATTGGGTCTCACAATGCAGAAGAGGCTGCACCTGGAACACTGGATACAGTAGATGATCCCGACAGACTCACAGGTGGAGTGTTGCCTCACCTGTTTCAGTCAGGGAGGAGGTGAATGGACAGGTGTACAATTCCTCTTCTTGTAGGGGTTGTGTCAGGAGAGAGATCAATGGGGAGGGACGAATTGACAAGGCAATCATGGAGAGAGCGATCCTTGCAGAGACTGGAGTCGAATAAAAATGTGTTTGGTGGCAAGATCCTGTTGAAGCTGGTGGAAGTCGCAGAGAATGACATACTGGATGCGAAGGTTCATGGCGTGGTAGTTAAGGATAAGTCCTTCCTCCAGAGTGAGGGAATCTAAAACTAATGGAAATAGGTAAAAGGTGGGAAGGGGAAAAATTTTAAGGGGAACCTGAAAGGGAACATTTTACATCGAGGGTGGCAGGTATGTGGAATGTGGAATGAGCTATCAGAGGAAGTGGGATAGCAGGTACAATAAGAACAATTAAATGTCACTCAGATAGGATAATGGACAGGAAACGTTTAGGGGGATACAAGCCAAATGCAGGCAAATGGGATTACTTTAGGTCAGTAATTTAGCCAGCATGCATGAGTTCGGCTGAAGGGTCTGTTTTAATGCTGTATAAATTTGTGACTCTTTGGCCAATACATGCTACACCTCCTAGATGGACAAGGGCAGCAGGAAGATGGGAACACGTCAGCTTCAAGAACTCCTACCCCACCTCATCCTTCACCCTTACTCCACACCCCCTGCCCCCCCCCAATACCAACTTGACTTGAAAATCTGTCACCGGTCACTGTGTCTGGGCCAAAATGCTGGAATTTCCAACTGAAAAGTACCACAGTTACCTCTTTACCAGGTGATCAGCACGAGTCCAAAGAGAGGCTTGCCCTCACTTTCTCAAGTGTTGTTTGGAAGGGAAAGAAACACAAGCTTTGCCCATATCCCAAGAGTTAATAAACCAAGGTGTTAAGTTTTACTCACAATGTACTGCTTCTGCTTGTTGTAGATTATGGCTCCAACACCATTTGCTGGATCATCTAGATAAGAAGTTTAAAATTGTTAGAGTTGGTGCCAGATGTTCTTACTCTGTTTTTGTTTTTTTTCCTCTGATTTTAACAATGCTAGTGGCCTGTATGTGGTCCTGAGAGAGTCATGAAGCATAGAACCAGGCCCTTCAGCTCTTCAAGTTCATACTGATTTCTTCACATTCATCCTCCTCACTTTGCTCAACCAGTCAGAAAAGTTCCTGAGCAGAATTATTGCAGTAATTCATCCAACTAAATTGAGAGCTAAAAACTTTACAGGCTAAGTTTAAAATTCATGATGGAAGGATATGGAAAGTAAAATTGAAATGATCTCTGGATCTAAAATGCAGGTCCATAACCCAGCTTTAGGTAAGTGATGGAGACACAAGAGACAGTCGATGCTGGAATCTGAAGCAACAATTAAACTGCTGGAGGAACGCAGCAGGTGGAGCAGCAACAATGGAGGGAAATGGACAGCCATGTTTTGGGTAGAGACCCTTCATCTGGACTGAAAGACAGTACGGAGATAGCTAGTATAAAAAGGTCCATTGAAGTGGAGTGGAAGGGTAGCAAGAGCTGAACTGGAATAGGTGGATCCAAATGAGGAGGGGTGATTTTCTGATGGAGCAGGGGAGGGTGGAAATGGGGTTAGAGGTGGGGTGGTGATTAATGGATGTGACAAAGAGCCACAAATGACAGGAGAGGAAGGTGAGAATGGAACCAAGTGTGGGAGGTGGGAAAGGGCAGATGGGAGTATCTGGTAAGGCTCTGAATACTTGTGCCAACCAACTAGCGGGAGTATTCAGGGACATTTTCAATCTATCACTGCTGTGGGCGGAAGTTCCCACTTGCTCCAAAGAGGCAACAATTATACCAGAAGAATACTGTGAGTTGTCTTAATGACTATTGCCCAGTAGCACTCACATCTACAGTGATGAAATGCTTGAGAGGTTGGTCATGACTAGATCAAACTTCTGCCTCAGCAAGGATCTGGACCCACTGCAATTTGTCTATCACCACAATAGGTCAACAGCAGATGCAAACTCAGTGGCTCTTCACACGGCCTTAGACCATGTGGACAATACAAACACCTATGTCAGGATGCTGTTCATCAACTATAGCTCAGCATTTAACACCATCATTCCCACAATCCTGACTGAAAAGTTACAGAACCTGGGCTTCTGTACCTCCCTCTGCAATTGGATCCTCGACCTCCTAACCAGAAGACCACAATCTGTGCGGATTGGTGATAATATCTCCTCCTCGCTGACAATCAACTCAGTTATTGCTTTATCTTCTACTATCTCAATGGACTGTGAAATGATTTAATCATTATGAACAATATATAAGACAAGTTTTTCACTTTATCTTGGTACATGTGACAATAATAAACCAATTCCAATACCAATATCAAGATACTTTATGCTGATGCCAATAATACTATATCGAATTTTGACTCAGTAACAAACCTGATCGAGCAGCCAGGAGGAAGCAAAGTTGCAATGAGTGAGTAACATGGTCCAGGGACAATTCCTTGGTTTCAGTGAAAGTGCCATGGTTACAGTTCAGGAGTGCATTATAGCCCCGGAGTGTAGAGGCTATTTTGCTTTCCATTGTTGATGAGACAGGCAAGTCACAGTCACTACAATATTCTACCATCTCGTTTTGCAAGCTGGTCTTTGGAATGGAACGCGGACATTGTTTACATTTCTGTCTGCGAGTACGCTGGCAGAGTATGAATTCAGCTAGCTTGTCATCAATGGCCGGCACATAGGGCAGCACAAAGGTGCTGCTGCTTCGGAAGATTTGGTTGACGTTTTTAAGGTCTTCCTTATAATTTTTGTTCATGCGCTTAAATTCAGGCTCCTTGGGCCAGAAAAATACGGAATGAACCCCTCCTAGAATGAATGAGCAAACAGCAGTTCTTAAGGTTAGATGGTTTAATAAATTAAACTAAAAATGAATCCATAGTTTGAAAATAAACAAACAAGCACATGAATGATAAGTACTTGGAATCAAAGCAAATCAATTTATTAACTACAATGTAAATCCCAGGAGTTTCCATTTGTTTTAGAAATTAACTGCTGCTAGAAAGGAAACAAAAGGGGAGTTGATGGGGGTGTGGGAGAGAATAAGTTGCAAGGCCACAGGGAGAAGGGATAAGATATGGGATTGCTCTTATGGAAGTCAGCATGGACACACTGGGCTGAATCTTCCCAGTTGGTACTGAAATAGGTAAGAAATCTGTTAAGCCTCCACTCAATGGACCTTGTTTACACTTATCATTGTCTTGTTAGAGCGGGCAACATAATCATAGACCCGCACCCAGCCCAGACATCATCCCTTCTCCTTGCCATTGGGCAGAAGATACAAGAGACTGAAAGCACGAACCACCAGGATCAAAAACAGATTCTATATCGCTGTTTTAAGATTATTGGACGGTTTCCTATTATGATAAGATGGACCTTTGACCTCACAATTTACCTCATTATGACCTTGCACCTTATCCATTGTTGGCAATGCACTTTATCTGTAACCATTAGCAAATTTATTCTGCATTGTTACTGTTTTTCCTTGTACTGATGTAATGAAATAAACTGCATGGATGGTATGCAAAACAAAGTTTTTCACTGTACCGGTGCATGTGACAATATAAACTAATTTACCAATTTACCAGTTGTAAGTCTGCCCTTTGAAAGGAAGGATCAGTGAGAAAGATGGGCAGACTGAAGGTATGATGTGGCAAAGGTTGAATACATTGAAAGCTGCAGATCTGGGAGCAAGGAACACTTCAAGCTCAGAAGCCAGCGGCTTGATGGTGGAAAAATGAAATTCCACTTTCAATCTTTTTTTATTGATTTAAAAGAATAAGGGTAAATACAAACCAGAGGAGAGGTTATCTCAAATATATAATTCCATAATAATACAAACAGAGAAAGGAGCATACACTGTCAAAATCATGTATAGTATTAAGCTAATATAAAGAGAAAAGAGAACCAGCTCTCCTCTTAACAGTTCATGAAAAAAAATTCATATTTTTCTATTATTGGAGAAAAAAACCACTAAACTAACCTAAAACAAAAAAACAAGCCAAAAAAGGGGGACTGGGCAATCCATTTTGAGGATACAGTTAAAAAAAAGGGGAAATCCTTCTGATCAAATCTAAAAATTCGCGGAGAAAAAAGAATAATTAACTATAAAAGTAATAAAAATTAGATCATATGAAAATATTGAATAAAAGGTCACCAAGTTTGCTCAAATTTAAAAGATGTATCAAACGTCCGCCTTCTTATTTTCTCCAAACTTAAACAAGACATAATGGAGGAGAGCCAAAAAAAAATACAGTAGGTGGATTGGGATCCTTCCAGTACAACAGAATAGTTCTCCTAGCCAATAAAGTTGAGAAAGCTATCATACGTTGAGCGGAAGCAGGAACGTTTCCTGCTTCCGTTGGAATAACCCCAGAGGTTGAAATAAGTGAATTAGGTTGTAGGTCCAGACCTATGACTTTTGATAATGTTCTAAAAACATCTCTCCAAAAGTTATTTCACTTTATGCAGGACCAAAATATATGAGTTAAAGTGGCTACCTCAGTGTTACATCTATCACACGTAGGATTTATATTAGAAAAAATATGCGCTAGTTTATCTTTTGACATATGTGCCCTGTGCACTACCTTGAACTGAATCAAGAAGTGACGGGCACAAATAGATGAATTGTTAACTAAATGACAAATTTTATTCCATTGATTATCTGAAAATGGTTCTTGAAGTTCCAATTCCCAAGCACGTTTAACCTTATCATTAGACATTATTTGTAAATTCAATAGCCGTTTATATATGATGGCTATCAATTCTTTTTGGAATGGTTTAAGCTGAAAGATAACATCTATCATATTTAGTAAATGAGCAAATGGGTAATTTGGTAACAAATCACATAAAAATTCCTAATTTGTAAATATCTAAAAAATTGTGCATTAGATAAATCATATGTGTCCATTAGCTGAGAAAAAGACATTAAACAATCCTCTAAAATCAAATCTAGAGAAGTTATTATTCCCTTAGTTTTCTATGTTAAAAAGGCCTTGTCTAAAATTGATGGTTTAAAAATATAATTAAAATGGATATTACTAGAAAGAACAAAGTTATTTAAGTCAAAAGATCTGCGAAACTGTAACCACATTTTTAATGTATGTCTAACAATGGAACTAAGATTTTGTCTACCAATCTTAGAAAACAAAAAGGGAAGAGGAGCTCCCAGTAAAGAAGCCAAAGAGAACCCCTTTACTGAGTTCTCCTCCAAGTCTAACCATGAAGGACAGTCCTGTATAGCTCCAGAGTGAGTAAACCTTTACCGCAAAAATTAAAAAAAGGTGGTGGCTTGGCTTTACCAAACTTTAGGCTCTATTACTGGGCAATCAATACTCGTTATATTACTTTTTGGATTCACTGTATAGATATACAGGACTGTCCTTCATGGTTAGACTTGGAGGAGAACTCGGTAAAGGGGTTCTCTTTGGCTTCTTTACTCCTTACTCATAGATTTTAAGGTGGGTAAGTCACCTGGGCCATATGGACTACATCCCAGAGTCCTAAGGGAGGTTACTGAAGAGATAACGGATGCATTGGTCATGATCTTTCAAGAATCACTTGATTCTGGCATGGTCCCGGAGGACTGGAACACTGCAAATATCACTCCACTCTTTAAGAAGGGAGGAAGGCAAACAAAAGGAAATTATAGGCCAGTTAGCTTAACCTTTGTGGTTGAGAAAGTGTTGGAGTCTATTATTAAGGATGAGATTTCAAGGTGCTTTAGAGATTAATGACAAAATAGTCAAAATCAGCATGGTTTCTATAAAGGGAAATCTTGCCTGACAAATCTGTTAAGAGTTTTTCAAGGAAGTAACAAGCAGGCTGGGCAAAGGAGAGGCAGTGGATGCCATTTACTTGGATTTTCAGAAGGCATTTGATAAGGTACCACACATGAGGCTGCTAACAAGTTAAAATCCTATGGAGTTACAGGAAAGATAGTGGAATGGCTGACAGGCAGGATGCAGAGAGTGGGAATAAAAGGGGGCTTTTCTGATTGGCTGCCGGTGACTTGTGGGTCAGGGATCAGTATTAGGACCCTGCTGCTTTTCACATTGTTTGTCAATGATTTAGATAGTGGAATTGATGGCTTTGTGCAAAGTTTGCAGATGATACAAAGATAGGTGGAGGGGTAGGTACTGCTGAGGAAGCAATGCGATTGCAGCAGGACTTCAAATTGGAAGAATGGGCAAAAAAGTGGCAGATGGAATACAGTGTTAGGAAATGTATGATAATGCATTTTGGTAAAAGGAACAGTAGTGTGGATTATTATCTAAATGGGGAGAAGGTTCAAACATCAGAGGTGCAGAGGGACATCAGAGGCCTCGTGCAAGACTCCCAAAAGATTAATTTACAGGTTGAGTGTGTGGCAAAGAAGACAAATGCAATGTTGGCATTTATTTCAAGGGGAGTAGAATATAAAAGCAAGGAGATAATGCTGAGGCTTTATAAGACAATAGTCAGGCCACACTTGGAGTATTATCAACAGTTTTAGGTCTCATATCTCAGAAAGGATGTGTTGTCATTGGAGAGAGTCCAGAGGAGGTTCACGAGGATAATTCCAGGAAAGGAATGAAGGGGTTAACATATGAGCATTTGTCAGCTTTGAGCCTGTACTCACTGGAATTTAAAAGAATGTGTGGGAACTCATTGAAACCTACTGAATGTTGAAAGGACTAGATAAAGTGGATGTGGAGAGGATATGTCCTATGGTGGGAGTATCCACAACTAGAGGGCATAGCCACAAAATTGAGGGTTGACATTATAGACTTAAGGTGAGGAGGTAATTTATTTTCTTTCAGCCAGTGAGTAGTAAATCTGTGGAATACTCTGCCACAGACTGCGGTGGAGCCCAAGTTCGTATATTTAAGATGGAAGTTGATCATTTCCTCATTGGTAGGGCATCAAAGGATATGGCGAGAAGACAGGTGTACGGGGTTGAGTGGGATCCGGGATCAGTCATGATGGAGTGGCAGGGCAGACTCGATGCGCTGAATGGCCTAATTCTAATCCTATGTTTTATGGACTTATGGACCCTGGTGGATGAGCTTTTAGGTGAGTCAACATTAAGAGTGCAGAACGGACAAGGAAGGTGTTCAAGTGACGAGGGTTGTTTTGATGATGGATGTGTTTAAAGAGCGTGGGGTAGTGAAATTGTAGCTGAGGGGTTGACCATGAAGCCACAAGACCATAAGACATAGGAGCAGAATTAGGCCATTCAGCCCATTGAGTCTGCTTTGCCATTCCATCATGTCTGATCCCAGATCCCACTCAGTCCCATATACCCGTCTTCTCGCTAGTCCAGTACCAGATGGAGAAAGAGACTATTAACACAGGTGTAATGCAAGGATACATGCTTATAGCAGTGAGATAGATTGGCTGGCTGAGTGGTACCACAACAACCTCACAGTCAGCATCAACAAGACCAAAGAATTAATTGTGGACTTCAGGAAGGGGAATCAGAGAACACACGCCAGTCCTTATTGAGGGGTCAGTGCCGGGAAGAGTAAGCGGCTTCAAGTTCCTTGGTTTCAACATCTCAGAGGAACTATTCTGGGCCCAACCCATTGATGCAATCATAATGAAGACACAACATCAGCTTCATTAGGAGTTTCAGGAGATTTGGTATGTCACCAGAGACTCTTACCATAGAGAGCATTCTGACAGTTGCATGCACAGGATTGTGAGGCTGCAGAGGGTTGTAGACTTAGCCTTCTCCATTACTAGTGCAACCTTCCCCTCCATTGAGGATATCCTCAAGAGGAGCTACCTCAAGAAGGTGGCATACATCATTAAGGACCCTCACCATTCAGGACATGTCCTCTTCTCATTAATACTATTGGAGAGGACATATAGGAGCCTGATGACCCAAGCTCAACATTTCTTGAACAGCTTCTTCCCCTCTGCCATCAGGTTTCTGAACAATTGATGAACCATTATTCCTCATTATTCCTTTTTATTTGTGCTACTTATTTACATTTGTGATTTATAGATTTTTGCATTGTATTGCTGCTGCAAAACAACAAATTTCATGTCACATGTCAGTGACAGTAAATCATATTGTGATTCTGAACAAGAGCACAATGAACAATGTTATATAAACATTGAGGTGTTGAGGGAGTGGGGACATAGACACCAGGAGGAAGGATAAAGGAAAAGCACTAGAGTGCAGTGATGATTTGAAACAGCCTCAGGAAAGCTTGCCAGAATAGATAAAAGATGTGTTTGTATAAAAGTTTGGAACTTTTAGTGATGGACTTGTGAAGGTAAGAAATCTGCAACAATCCTTTGAGATGCTATGATGGTGAATTAGCTTTTTATTCAAGAATGGCAAAAAATTGTATCAACTGCTTCAGCCTTAAGAACTTAAGAATTGTCTCACAATTCTCATCCCCAATCATACTGGCTTATTATTATTGACACAGTTAAAAGCTTTTGTTTGTGTGTGTGCCATTTATAGATCATTCCATTTATAGGAATATCAAGATAGTAAAAATGAAATGGGAATATGGAATATTGTGTTTAAATTGCACTGAAAGTGTGGTCTAGGTAGACAATTAAAGTGCTGGGACCACAACGAGCTAGGCTGGGAGATCAAGAGTTCATCTTTTTGTGTGTCAGAGGTCCGTTCAAGGCTCATAATGGTGGGATGGAAACTGTCCTTGAGCCTGGTGAAGTGAACTCTCAGGCTTTTGAATCTTTTACATGATGGTAGAGGGAGAAGAATGAATGACCACGGAGAGGGAGTGAGGAGATCTTTGATTACGTTGGCGGTTTTCTTGAGGCAGCAGGAAGTGTTGACAAATTCAGTGAAGGGGAGTCTGGTTTTCGTGTTGGACTGGGTTGCGTTCACAATTCCTATAAAAGAAATATGGCACCTGATAGTGATATGAAGGCTATCTCCTCCCAGGCATCCAGCACCCAGAGCTTTGGGAGAGGAGAACATTGGGAAAGAACTGCACTGGGGTTAATGATTTAGTGAAGTTAAGAGCTTGCCTTGAACGAGACACTTTGCACACTCTGTGCAGGGTTTCCTGGACAGGTACACATTACATTCTGTGATTGCCTTGGACAGGTGCATGGTGACGAGCTGGGCAGCATGTAACTTTTTCCGGGAGCAATCCATCGCCACAATCCTCTGCACGGAACTAGACTCACACACGACAATTCCAGTTTTGTTAACCTGTGGGGACAGCCATGAGTTAAAACAAAAAATGAGAAAGGTTACTATAAAATGCACAGTAAACGTAGTCTGGGCCAACAGCAGCCATGCATCACATAGATGGAAACTGATCATTGTTCTTGGTGTAGTCAGGCTCAGAGTGAAAACAATCCAATAATGCCCTCTGTTGCCTCAGGAAATGCTACACCAGAATCCCTGTGAGTTATAAAAGCAGAACTGTATCACGTTGATCCTGAACCAAAGGTCCTGTAAACCTGATTTAGAAAACATCCATCAACCACTAATGTACCAATTACATATTCACAGCCTTCTCTCTCCTAATTCCATGGGCTTCCAAAGAAGGGAGGTTGGTGTTTGTCTTCCAGATGCCCAATCTCTACAACAATACTTTCATCAACCTCTCAAAAACTTCAAAGAAATCAGTTATAAGGACTTTAGAATCAGGAACAGGCCATTTGGCCTCTCCCATCTACTCAGCTCAACACCTGTGGGAAGTTTGTTGGAAATGAGGGGCAGCATTGCAGTAAGATAGATGATTATGTTGGGATAATGTTGCATTGCAGTGTTCTTGGCACTGGTCTGCCCTGACTAGAACTGTTGTTGTTAAGATCATGATATGCATGTCATCATGAAGCAAGTAGAATGAAGGTGAGTCTTTGTAGGCAGCTGAATCTGAGGGAAGTTCAGCGTTCACCCCAACTCATATTCTCAGCATCTAATCCTCCACAGCCCTGATGGTTATACAATTCCGTATATTCACCGTCTGGTTACTTGAGACTATTTTGCTGAGCCAGGAAAAACATCAACTTTGCATCTTTCCTGTCAAATCCCATAAGAACTTAAAACATTTCAATGCCCACTTACCTTGATAACCTCTGGAGGTTATAGGCCCAGGCTGCTTAATTTTGTTTTATGAGATAATACCTCCACCACATTCCCCATTCCCCATTGCCACCTGCCCAATGATTTCAAAGAGAATGTGCATACCCCACACAGACAACACCAGACTTGGGTCACTTGAGTTAAGAGGCAGCAACTCTATTAATTCTGTAAAATAGCATATGGATATTTTATATGAGGGATGAACTCTGATCTACTATAATGGGAAGAAGAATATCAATATCTATCCACAATAGGATTGAAGTCATCCAAGTGTGCTCAGTTTGGGACCAGGGATTTCTTTCATTTCAACTTGGAAAGTACACTTGAAAATTTCCAGATTCATAAGTTGGTGCCAAAGCGTGGTGACTCATTGCAAGCTGCTCCTTGCAGATCCATTCATTACTTCTATTATAGTACTGCAATGCATTGTGTAATTATCTGATCTGTGTGAACAGTCTGCAAGACAAGCTTTTCTCTATCTCTCAGGACATGTGATAATAATAAACCAATTCCAATCCCAAGAGTCAAATTTGTTAAATCTTCATTGCACTCTGTTGGACAGAAGAAACTTCAGTCTGATCAAGGACAGGGGAAGCAGACAAGCCAGTTGTCTCCCCCCCCCCCCAACCAAATTTTGTGGACTCCAAACAGTTTCTCTGAACACGTAAGGAACAACATAATCTATCTGCAAATTAGTCCAAGCCCCTTCCACTGGTCTGATGTGTCGAAGGGCTCCTTTCTTTACATTTCTATCAGGATTATATTGTGCACAAATCAAGCAATTTTTGACATAATGCTCCACATCATCCTTCTTCAGGCCACCAGCCCACTTCCTTGATCTTTTCCAGGGTGCTTTCGCACCCCTGGTGTCCCAATAGATCATGGTACCAATGGATCATCTGATTTCTTCCTCCCTCTGGAACCACAAACTTTCCTTCATGAAGGACAACCCCATCTTTGACAAACACTCCCTTGTGCTCTTTGTATATTTCAGACCTTGCAACTTCTATCAATTTTTAAAATTCTTTATCTTTCTTTTGCTCCTTTGTTAAATCCATAACTTTAATCTGTTGTCCTTTCTGCCTCCCAATCTCCCCAATCTGTGGCTGCCTCTTCAAATATATATTGTAATAAAGCAGCAGATGGGAGAGGCTTCCCATCAGCTGAAACAAACCCTCTGGCTTCCCACAGAGGCAAATGTTCTGTAAGGCTGTTACAAACATACATACTATCAGAGTGTATGACTGACCCGGGCGGAAAACATTCTGGGTGGCTAATCACATATGCTACAGCTGCCAATTCTGCTGCCTGTGCACTCATGGTTTTGGGTAACTTTAAAGCCATACTATACCTTTTCTGGCCATGTTCATTACATATATGCCACATGCAGTTCTCCTCTCACCATCCTGTACTGATGAGGAGCCATCTATGAAAATTTTAAAGTAGGGTTTTTCTTTTTCCTTTGTTTCTTTGTTCTCAGTCATTACTTTATCTGATTTGCTTCCACTCCCTCCTTTTTGTTTTGATACAAATGGACTCTTGGGACCATTTGCTATCACAACTTGTCACTCGTGTTCATTTCCTTGGTACACCAGGTTATCAGCTAACATAGAGGTAGTGCTTACTGGCTTTACACTAATGTTTCTTCCTTGCAACAGCAATGTCCATCTAGCAATTCTGTTTTGGCTTACTGAACCATCTTTAATCCTTCCATCTAACAGTAATTGTATGGGGATATGTACTGTCAGTATTGTAAGTCCCTATGTAGGCGAAATGTTGTACCGCCCAAAAAACTACTAACAAGTGTTTTTCACCTGTTCTACTGGTGAGAGCATGCGTGATGCATACGCTACTGATCTTAACTTCCCATGCGTCTCCAGTAATAGCACTGCTGAGAGGGTGGTATCAGTTGTTGCCATCTCCAATGAGAATGGCTCATTTGGATTTGGTTTTTTTAGAGCAGGTGCAGTGGCCAACGCTTGCTTCAAAGCTGTGATGGCCCGGGTGTATTTTGATTTCCATCCCCACGTCACATTCTTTTTCAGTAACTCCACTAAAGGAGCTGCCTTAGTGGGAAACCCATCAATGTGATCTCTACAGTATCCTACCAGCCCCAGAAAGGACCACAGCCCTTTCAGGTCTCGGGGAATAGGCGGTTTCATAACTGATTCTACTCTTCGCTTATCAGTTTCTCTTTTCCCCAATGTCAAGATCATTCCCAAATAACTAACTTCTTGTTTCATTACCTGTGCTTTTTTAGGGTTTAACTTTAGTCCCAATGCAAGTAATAATTGCAACAGTTCTGTCAAGAGCTGATAATGTTCCTGCTTGGTTTCGGTCAGCAGGAGCAGGTCATCTACATATTGGACCAAGCACTTGGGTTCTGAAAACCGTTTTAACCCTTCACCTAAGCGTTGGTGAAATATAGACAGAGAATTATGGAAACCCTGTGGTAGGGCATTCCATGTATACTGCTGTCCCTGAAAGGTAAATGCAAACTTGTATCGGCACTCTCTTTCTAGTGGGATAGACCAAAATCTATTATTTATGTCTAAAACTGTGAACCCTTGCGCTCTTTCATTCTGTTTGATCACTGTCTCCGGGTTAGTTGCTATAGTTGGGGCTGTTAACAGAGTTACTTTATTCAGCCCTCGATAGTCTATTGTCAACCTCCAAATACCATCTGGTTTCCTCATTGGCCATATGGGTGTTGTTAGTGGAGGCTACTGGCCTCAGTACCCCACGTTGTACCAAACTCTGTATTACCTTACCGACATCTTCCCCTGCTTTTTTGGGAAACCTATATTGCTTCTGTGGTTTGTGGTCTGGACCTTGTATGCACACACTGCCAGCCATCTTTCCGCAGACATGCTTGTGCCTTGCAAATGCCCCCGAGTTCTGTGCAATAATTTGCTGCACCACCTGATCACTGCTCAGCTCCCCTGGTTTTATCCACATTTCACCCATTGTATATATCCTGTCCTGATACTCTCCAACTGAGATCTGCATGTGGTGTATGTTATTCATGCCAGTTGGCATTTGCCAAATCATACAGTTAACTGGGTCATAAAAAAACCCTGCTTGGCATGTAAACATTCCCCCGTATATGTTCCTGCTCCCTGGTGTTCTAGTAGGGAGCACACAGGTAGATAAGAGTGTGAACCCACCTGCTTTTTTAGTTGAAGTAATATAAGTTACTTTGTCTGTATATACAGATTTTCTGTGCCTCACTGATCATTATTACAAGGGGTGATTCTTGTAACAGAATTGGCGTCCCTAGGTAATTTCACCAACACTACTGAATGTTCCAATGGTATGTCTCCTGTTCTAACTTCCAATGGTACACTCACATTTCCCACTTGTGAATGTCCTGTGAATCTACGTAGGATAATTTTACCTTGTATCTCCCAATTCATGCTATTTATATTAGTGGTGTTGATGGTGGTTCAGGATCCTCCAGTGTCCCATAAGAAGGTACCAGGGTGGCCTCTGACCCTTCCACTCACTAGAGGTCTTCCGGTTTCATCCCACCTTGCGTCACACACCCATGTTGGTGAGGCCTGACACTGTCATTGAAACACAGGGTACAATTCCGTGGATGGTAATGTCTCCACCATGTTATTTTGTGGGCTCTGTCTTTCTGGCCCCTCCAAGGGCAAACTGTATTGCTCTGCTCTTTCTCGTTTTAGGTTTGGACATTCTCTCTTAACGTGCCCCTCTTGACCACAGTTATAGCATTTAATTTAATTACTCCACCTTCAGTTCTCCCCGTTCCTGGCCCTGTTCCATTTCCTCTGCCCTTCCTTGCCCCTTGATGGTGTGGCAGGGAGACCCTCGGGGTGGGTCACCTACCCTCATTTCTCGAGGCAGGTGCGTGACTTTTAACAGGCATCCCCTTCCTATTAGAGAGTTTAGATAGTCTTTGTGTCTCCTTTTGCCATGCTCTACACATTTCCCTCAGTCCCCATGCCTCAGTATGTGTGGGTTCAGAAGGATCAAACATTTCCAGTGCCTTTTTAGATTCATCGGTACAGTGAGAGACCAGTGTCCTCAAACATCTGTTTGATGCCTCTGGTCCTAAATGGTCCCGCTGTAACGCTGTCCCATAAACCCCTTGGAACACAGTCCATAAATGGGATGCAAATGCAGTGGGATGTTCACCTCTCCCTCGGTAACATTTGCCTAGCGCGTCTACCGGGTCCCCTCTGTTAAATACTATAACAGTCATTATTGCGTTTTTCAGTTTCTCACTTGTTCCCCCACCATGTCATTGTATATCTGGCAAAGCTGAGTGTATATTTGGGTGTAAACACATTATAATCAGTTTGCTTTCCTCAGAGTCGTTTAGGCCATATATTATTCTCTGATGACTAGTTGCTTGGAAAAGCTCTCGAGGATCGTCTCTGAGCACACGTCCCGATATCTTTAGTAATATCTCTAAGCTGCTGTACCCGGAACGGTGTGGTGTGTGTTATATTCTGGTTTTGATTTGCCCCCCCCCCCCCCCGCTTCCCCCTCTCCGATAGTCACTAGGTGCCAATCATGCAGACGGTAACACCGGCTGTCGTTGGTAGGGTGTCGGTGGGAGTTCCTCGGGAAATGGTGCTTCGTAATTATTGTACCGTATCTCGTAACTCCATTTGCTAAATCATGCCAATCAATGTCTCCATATTCACCTATTCAGATCCAAAAGCACATATTATTCCTCACTGTGCCACAAGTTGGTCCTGCAGCTTTTGAATATGCTTTAAACACTTTGCATGATCTCCAGTGTTACTCGTCCTTTCCTGTGCTGATTTCTGAATCACATTCATAGCTGTCTTTAAATCACTGCACTGTTTCCTTAACCCTTCCACTTCATCCTTCACCAGTGCAGCTGCTTCCTCTTTACTTGTTTTCTGTTTGCTTTTCTCTTTATGTTATTTCTCACACTTCAACCAAAACTGGTTCATATGCATCAGGTCCATACCTCTCTGACCCCGTAAATCAGTAACCCTTTCTCTAAAGGTTTCTACCTCCTTTTGGAGCTTTTTATGTTCTCCTTCTAACCTATCTCGCTCGGCTTCTGCTTTATGCTGATATTCTAGAATTTCCTGTCATAACCTATCTCGTTCAGCTTTAGCTTTATGCCGACCTTCGTTTTCCAATTCTAATCTATGCCGTTCTGCTTTAGCATTTTGTCGTAATTCTATCAAATCGTCAATTAAACAACCAACCGCTACTGGTATTTGTAATTGTCTAAACTTCCTGCTCGACAGCTTCCCTTGGGCGATTTTCCATATAGCATCACCAGCAGTTTCCCTTCACAACCAGGCTGACCGACAAACTTCCCACATTGTAGCCACTTAACCAACACGTATTTCTGGAGGTATTCCCTTCAATCAAAACAATCCAAGTCCTGTGGACTTGCAGAATTTCCTGAATTCTTCATCCTGAGTCAGTAACCGCTAACTACCCAGTCCCAGATCTCTGTACCTCACTCACGTGGTCCGACTCAAGTCTCCCGCTGAACAAAGAGATTTATCCTCGAGCCCATCTAGGGACGCCAATTCTGTTACAAGAATCACCCATTGTAATAATGATCATTGAGGCACAGAGAATCTGTACATACAGACAAGTAACTTTTATTATTTCAACTAAAAAAGGTGGTGGGTTCATACTCTTATCTACCTGTGTGCTCCCTACTAGAACCCTGACACTCCATGAACAGTCAATGAAGAGAAAAGATATTACCTGGGAAAGGAGTCTACGCTGGCCAGGCATTCCTTGTGGTCCCAATCTGCAGTTTCTAATTTGCAGATAGATTACGTGGGTACCAATATATTCCAGTAGTAATAGATACCTTTACCAAGTGGGTGGAAGCTTTCCCGGCTAAGACAAACACAGCAAAGGCTACTGCAAAAATCCTGTTGGAAAGGATATTCACTCACTGGGGACTACCCTGGAGTACCGAATCAGATCAAGGCACACATTTCACGGCCCAGATAATGCAAGATGTCATCGCACTTTTAAGGATCAAGCAGAGATTTCATATACCTTATAGACCACAAGCCAGTGGAATTGTGGAAAGGATGAATCGAACACTAAAAAATAAGATTGCACAAATGGTACATCAACATGAAACAACATGGCAAGTAGTTTTGGCTTATGCCTTGATGATAATAAGGAATACAGTGGTATCTTCAACTGGTTACACCCTGTACAAACTCATGACTGGAAGGGACATGAGAGGATGGGAGTAGTTGTTAGGATTAGATATCTCAGAACCCGAAATCAATGGGATTGTGTCAGGAAAGTGGGCACAACAATTGGCAGAGACAGTGAAATAGGCCAATTATGTGGCAGCCCACCAAATAGGAAAGAAAAAGCAACAGAGTAAAGCCTACTTTGACTCAAAAGTCAGTCCCATAGAATTAAGCCCAGGACAAAGAGTGATGATTAGAATACACCAACCCACCTCATTTTTAAATCCAAGGTTTGCAGGGTCCTGTGAAATTATAGATAAAGCAAGCCCTTCAGTGTACAAAGTGCTGACTTCTCCAGATAAAAGTGGGTGGTACCATATCAACCAGCTAAAATTAGTGGGGGAGAAACAGCAATGTTATCGCCATCAGCACATAACAATTGATGTGCATGATAGCCCTGATTTGGGAGACCTGAGGATGGAACACCTATTCCAAGAAGATGGGAACAGGCCCTATCAAGGGGCTGATTTTCAGTCCTCTCATCCTGAGAATCAGGGAAGCTTTGTCAAAAAATCAAAGGAAAAGGAAGATAAGCCAGTGCTTGTCCCTCCTATCCTGAAACGAAACTGGGTGAGAAAACATGGACAGCTTGAGTCCAAAGACAATTGGGAACCTAGATTGGATGGGTTAGAAAAACAAAATATGGACTTAAAATAATTTAAGATTTAAGCTGGAAATAAGAGCAGCTATTACTCTTGTGTGTTACAGGTTTAATTCAACATGAAGAGAATAATGAATTTTGTTGCAATGGCATTAATCATGACTGGGGCCATGGTTAGTCTTGTTCCAGAGCCAGTACAGTGGACAAATGTGTCACAGTGATGTCGTTGCTTGGAAAACACTCAGTGAACAGAAACAAATCATCTCAATGGGGAATACAGTCTAACAAAGGAGAAATGGAGGATGTAAATTTGTATTATACTGGGGTAGATGGCTTAACATGTGTGGACAAAACCCTAGGTATTCCAGAAGGTACAAAGGTACAGTTTCTATGCCATAAAATTCTAGAGGTGACATTATCCAGCATCCCAGAGGGGATAATCATAAGTTGGTCTGTAGGTCCAATTATTGAGCACCCTTCAGGTAATGATGACCATGGTAAGATTACAGTTCTGTGGGATCACACTCATGTGAATATTGAGTGGGGCAGTGATCTACACCAGAGGTATATCGATTGGGGTAGTCACCCCAAACGTTTCTCAAAGGTTGCTTCAATCATTATAAACTGTCCACAGGGGAATGTAGTACACAGGGAAAGTAGAATGGGGAAGGCACTAAAGGACACGGAGAAGAGTTTTTGTCAGGGGCCAGGCCCTTTCCAGATTTTCAAAACTGTTAGAAAAAACACTACTCCACACTCACAAGTGACGGAAACTATACCAGAGCCTAAATGTAGTGAGAGCCAGCGTAATACAAACGACTGGGAGATCGTTTCGCTACCTGATGCAGACTGGGAGATCATTTCGCTGAACACCTACGCTCTGTCCGCCAGAGAAAGCAGGATCTCCCAGTGGCCACACATTATAATTCCACGTCCCATTCCCATTCTGATATGTCTATCCATGGCCTCCTCTACTGTAAAGATGAAGCCACACTCAGTTGGAGGAACAACACCTTATATTCCGTCTGGGTAGCCTCCAACCTGATGGCATGAATATTGACTTCTCAAACTTCCGCTAATGCCCCACCTCCCCCTTGTACCCCATCCATTATCCTTGCCCATCCTCTGGGTTTTTCCCCCCCTTCCCCCTTTTTTTCTCCCTGGGCCTCCTGTCCCATGATCCTCTCATATCCCTTTTGCCAATCAACTGTCCAGCTCTTGGCTCCATCCCTCCCCCTCCTGTCTTCTTCTATCGTTTTGGATCTCCCCCTCCCCCTCCCACTTTCAAATCTCTTACTAGCTCTTCTTTCAGTTAGTCCTGACGAAGGGTCTCGGCCCGAAATGTCGACTGTACCTCTTCCTAGAGATGCTGCCTGGCCTGCTGCATTCACCAGCAACTTTGATGTGTGTTGCCGTAATACAAACGGGGTAGGATTAGTGTTAGAGGATACAGGAGAATTTGTCACTTTGGTATCAGGGTACCAGCATGTGCAGGTAATTTTTAATCTAACTGAAATAACAGTGCCTGAATGATGCTCACCTGCAACAAAACAATTATTTACTCACCTTCTTGGAAGACAATTAAGCAGGACTGAGTTTAAGCCAGTCAAAAATAGAAGGAAAAGAGTACTATTGGAACTAGTGGGAGCAGGTTATGCATCAGGGGTAGCAATGGTCAACACCCTAGATATAGCAAAATTAGAAAACCAGATACAGTCTCTCCAGCAGAAAATAAGGGATATTACTGGAGAAAATTACTAAGATCGGGTACAAACTAATCAGATTGGTTGAGATGCATCCCAGGTAACTCTGGATGCAGTTAAATTTCTGAAGCCCCTTCAAGATACAACAGATTTGATTATTGACTGCATGGATCTCATGTCTAAGGAAATGCATGTTACTGAGATCTGTGGTACATATGCTAGTTGGTTGCTTACCATAATTGGGTCTCAGATGAGCAGCTAAAAGAATGGGTTGGAGAAAGGGTGCCATTGTGTCATATTAGAAGCCTTACAATAACCGATGGAGTACTGAGTACCTGTGATGATGGTAAAGGAAGGTTTTATGCCAGAGCAGTATTCCACATTCCCCAACATGGAAATAATTCAACCTACCCTTTGAAAAGGGTTCACAGTGTTGGCAAATATCATGAGGATACATGGATATCCTTAAGTAACCCACCAACATATGCTATTGTTATGACTGGTATTGGGAAAGGGATAGACTTATCATGATACCGTCAAGGGGGAGACCACCGGTCTTGTTCAGAAGAAATGACAAAGCAGAAGCTTACAAATTGTGGTTTCAGTACTTAAGAAAATTGTTCTTTCTTACAACATGCATTGGTGGGACAGACATATTATACAGCAACAGGGTTCACAAGTTATACCAAGGGATGGAAGCATTCCCTATGTCGCCAAAGGGAATGTGAATTTAGATCTGACCATTGGAGGATGAACCTTGCCTCAGCCAGCAGGAGACACAGTAATAAAGGAGAACTTCAAGATCCAACGAAGTGACACAGATGACTATCTGTGGGACTATGTTGTTACTGAATTGCCACCAATTCCTCACTTGACTGCAGACTGGATACGCGTTGTGGAGGAGGCAAGAGAGATAATCCATCAATGGACTAAACACACTAAATTAATTAAAACACATGTTGGTAAGGCAAATGAATTATTGAGTAACCCAGGCTTTTGGAGTAAATTTTGGAATTGGGGGACAAATGATACATTCATGGGTAAGAATAGTATCACATGCTGCTGTAATACTAATTTTATGTACCCTGATAATTGTATTGCTCAATGTATATCAACTGAGAAGATGGAAGGCTGAAATAATGGGAGAAATCGAGGATAATGCTTTCAGGAAACAGCAGAAATGATTGTCAGTATAAAGTGGGTGAATTTAGTTAGTAAATGTTAACTCTTTTATAGAATGTAAGTGTTGCACACCTTCTGGAGTTCCATGGCAGTCCTGTGGGCAGTCAACTGAATGAGAGGAGCATAATGATCCTAAGATAAATATCTTTGGATCAAGAGGAGGGAGATGTAGGCCAGAAGAAACTTCAGTCTGATCAAGGACAGAGGAAGCAGACAAGCCAGTTGTCTTTGTTTCCCTCCTCCATTTTGTGGACTCTGAACAGTTTCTTGCTCTTGGATAATCTAATCAGAGCAACTGAATGTGGACACAAGGAGCTTCAGCTAATGATCTGCTAAACCTGAGACCATTCTCAAACAAGCAGCCATTTGTTATGTAAATGAAATGGACTCCGAACTGATTCTTGCTCTGGGACAATCTAATCAAAGCAATATACCTGAGACCGGAGTAGCTACTTGTTATGTAAAATGCCAGACCTGCAATCGGTAATCTCGTTAGACTCTGTCTGGGTTGCCTCATTTAACTGGTTTGGACCAGTCAGAGTGTAAAGACACAAATACACAAGGCTGGGGTGGGCAGAGCCATGAAACAATGTTGGCTGTAGCTCTGGACCAGTAACCAGTAAGAAGGTGACCCAGGTAGGTCAGGTGACCTTGAGCCAATGTGATGGAGATCCAATGGTTCAGTTGATGAGACTCAGGAGCTCCAAATACGCAGGGGTGATAACTCTCCAGCAGTCAGAGACCAACTATCGCGGATAAGGAGGACCCCATGGACACATGGAGATCTGGATCACGAGGAATGCAAATCCAGTGTAGACTCCTTTCCCGGGTAATATTTTTTTCTCTTTATTGACTGTTCATGGAGTGGCAAGGGTTCTAGTAGGGAGCACACAGGTAGATAAGAGTGTGAATCCACCTGCTTTTTTAGTTGAAATAAGAAAAGTTACTTGTCGGTATATATAGATTCTCTGTGCCTCACTGATCATTATTACAAAGGTTGATTCTTGTAACAACTCTCTCTCTTACATATACTATATATCCTTCCATGGTACATAGTGGTTAGCACAATGCTATTGCAGTTCTGGACACTGACATTTGGAGTTCAATTCCAATGTCATCTGCAAGGAGTTCATACACCCTCCCCATAAAATGCATGGGATTTCCTCCAGGTGCTTCAGTTTCCTTCTACAGTCGAAAAATGCATTGGTTAGTAGGCTAATTGGTTATTGCAAGTTGTCCTGTGATTAGGCTAGAGTTAATTAGGGGTTACTGCGCAGCGTGGCTTGAAGGGCCAGAAGGGTCTATTCCAAGCTTTATCTCAATAAATAAATACATACACACATACATAAACAGGGAGACATTAGGTAGACATAAGAGGACCTTTAACTAGTCTTCTTTTGCAATAGCACAAACCTATTCAAATGAACATTTATTTGTCTCCACCATCAATGCTAGTCTGCATAGATTACAAGTTCATTCTCTTTCCTTGCTTGGAGAGTGACATGATTTTATCAGGTGCCACTGGCATAGTCCCATATCCAACAAAGATTCAATGAGTGGAATTAATACTTTCTGTATCAGCATTTTTAACCCCAATTCCATCTGAACCAGGTTGTCCCCATACATTACTCCCACTGGTTCCCATCTCCACCTCCTTCCTTTTATTCCATGGTCCACTGTCCCTTTTTTAAAATCAAATTCCAACCCTTCTCAACCCTTTAACACTTCTACCTATCACCTCCCAGCCTCTTGCATCATTCCCACTCTACTCTCTCCCTCACCTGCCTATCACCCTCCTCATTTAGATCCACCTATCAGCTGCCAGCTTCCGCTCCAGCCCTTCCCCACCCTGCCCCATGATTTTATACTGGCTGTCTCCCCACAATCCCATCAGTGCTGATGAAGGGGCTCAACCCAAAATGTCGATAGTAAATATCCCTCCACTGATGGTGCCTGACTTGCTGAGTTCCTTCACTCTTTTGTGTTTTGCTCCAGATTTCCAGCACCTGCAGTCTCTTGCATCATCATTATCAATAGCGTTGACCTTTCATCTGACAGAATTGTAGATCCATACAGCACAGAATAAGGCCCTTTGGCTCAAATGGTCCATATTGACCAAGATTCCTATCTAAGCCATTCTCATTTGCTGGTGTTTTCCCCATATCCCTCTAAACCTTTTCTATCCATATAAGTATCCCAGTGTCTTCTGAATGCTGTTATTGTACCTGCCTCAACCACTTCTTCTGGCAGCTTTTTCCACGTCTATCTGTTTTATTCTGTTCAATATTGGCTTATCACAGAATCATAAAAAGCAAAGAATGAATGTCAAGTTGTTGCTCTAAGAATTGTAGACTACTCAATGAGAGATACACAAGAGGTGATAAATAGGTGACTCTCTAAATCGGTGATAAAGGATCAGTATAAAATGAAGATCCATAAATTTAGAGATAAGACAAAGCCAGTGGGTGTATGAGGTATGATTGATTCTGAAGAGATGGTTGATGGGAGACATGCAAAAATGGGTGTGCGAGGCAATTGTCAAACATTACACATCTTCTTGGGCTAATGGAATAGTGGTAGCAAGTACTAATACACATAAGAGTCCACCAGCCCTCAAAAAATCCTGTTGAAATGTAAAGTACAAGCAGTAATCAGTTTTTGAGTTGTATCTACAGAGCATAGGCTACAGACCCACAGCAGTGCAACACACACAAAATCCTGGAGGAAATCAGCAGGTCAGGCAGCACCTATGGATAGAAATGAACAGTTGACTTTTTGGGCTGAAACCCGTCTTCAGAACTGAAAAGGAAGGAGGCTGACGCCAAAAGCCTTTTCCACCTATTGACTCCCAGGCCCTTACCTTATCCCCCCTCCCCCAATGACACATTCTCCCCCTCACTCGTTCTCTCCTATCATTTGCCAGTTTGTACTCATCCTACTCCCCTCACCTTATTCTGTAAAGACAGGAAGATACACAGCAGCAGAAGGGAGATATGTAAGTGATACAGGTACTAGAACTGTAATAAATATGTGGAATGGTGCACAGCTAGATTGTATTTAGGAGATCCACAAGGGTAAAGGAGTTATTAAAAATGATTGACTTAAGGAAGCCCTTTTCATTCTCTTCCTGGGTCACTTCTTGGCAGTAAACTGGTCATAATTCTGGATGATTCTGTGCTGCCGGGATATTCCAGTTGCAGAGATCCCTACCCCATATACTCTCCTCCATTCCTACCATTGAAATTAATGAGTTAATTACACGTGCTGAATCTCCACCTTTAAGAGAACTATCCAAGTTCCTCTCCATAGATGATAAGAGCAAAGAGATTGGGAGAGGGACAAATCCAAGGTGTGCACCATCGTAATAGTGAAACTGGTCCAAAAGATGGATTCACCCTACAAACCACATTCCTTCAAAAAAGGATCTGGAGTTTGTAAGGTAAGTGAAAAATGATCTGGTGCTTTCCCAGTGTATATGACAAATAAACTCTGAAGAAGATGTCAGAGTTTGTCATTGAAATAACGATTATATTGGATATCTGTACCTGGGTGGAAGCCCGAGAAGAGTTTATTCATACATTCCTTCAGTTGCGAACTGCAAATCAAGCAGAGTAAATCTATTATTCAATTCAACCACTGTGTATCCCTGCACTTGTTCTGCTAGTCAACAAGTCCAAACTGCTGACCACTCACAACCTCTTGTTCTCTTTGTCAGTCTCTATGTCAGCTCCAACCCCTCATTCTGCCCGATTCTCATGCACATTAACAGTCCAGGTTGGTAGGTTCCACTCTGCCGATCAAATGCAATGTGATATCCTGCTCTTGTCTGGTACAGATGTCTCCACACTGAAATATATGACATGATATGAAGCAAGTATCTCTTGAACACACTATTGAACTTCCTGTGCACCTGAGTCACCAGCCAAGACCTGTCAGGTATCATATAGGTCAGGTGTCAGAAGATGAAGATAGAAGAATATGGAGGATGCTTGCTCTATCAAATGATACCTGAAGACCTAAGCAGGAAAAATCCTTAGATAAGAGGTTCCCAACATGGGGTTCACGGCCCCTCAGTCAATGGTGGGAGTCCATAACATAAAAAGGTTGGGAAACCCTGCCTTAGATGCTTAAAGTCATCATCCTTCAGTGTATGGGTATCAAAACTACCAGAACGGCACTAAAGTAATGAGAAGGAACAGAAAAGGCAGGCTGCCAGATAAGCCTAAGCCTGTTATCCCCCATTGTTTTATAACATCAACCCAACAATTCTCCTCAATATCCTAAATGGATATGACAGAGAAGTGAAGTTAAACAGTCTGTGATGTGGCAACAACTCTTCCCTTACTTTCCTGCTGCAGGGATCATTTAGCCTGTGGGTTCATGCTAGCTCCTAGCAGAGCCATCCCATCAGTCCCTTTCCCATCTTGCTTGTCTCCCTGCAGTCCTGCAACTTATTTTCTTTTGGAACCAGAGCAATCTGGAGCAAACCCCCCCATGTAGGTAGTCATAGGGAGAATGAGCAAACTACATGCAGACTCTTTTACCATATCCCCGACATGTTCCTGTGTTGACGTGATATCCACCAAACCAAAATCAGTTGTCACCTCCAGTCTTCACAAATGCTCAGTTAGGTTAGATAGAAAACAATTATTGGGCAATAGATAAGGCTGCAGAAAGTAGTGAACACAGCGCAATGCAATACTGGCACATCTGTCCCAACCACTGACATTATCTACAGGAGGTTCAAGTTCAAGGTACTTTTATTATCAAAATATGTATGCTTTATACACCTTGAGATTCATTTTCTTACAGGCAGCTAAAAAACAAAGAACCCCAATAGAATCCATTTATAAAAAAGACCGTCAAACACCCAAAGTGCAGGAAAAAAGTGCAAACAACAAAAGTAAGCAAATAGCATTCAGAACTGAAGTTCATAAAAGTGAGTCCACACTATGATAGTTGCAAGCCACAGCCACAGTTCGGTGCAGGGTCGAATAAACCTCGCAAAGCAGCGAGTCGAAGTTCAACGCAGAGTCAAGTAAACCTCGAAAAGCAATGAGTTGAAGTTCAGCGCAGAGTCGGGTAAACCTCACAGAGCAGCGATTGAAACGGTCCATCCCTCGTCTCTGGCCCGGACACTCTGACCTTCTTCAATTTGGCCCAACGCTTAAATTGTTCAAACCTCAGGTCATTCCTTGCTCTCCGAGCCAGGCCCTGCCACTTTCACATGCTCTCGGGTCGGTGCCCTACCACCATAATTCAGCCTGTACCCAAATTTTCCAATTCGGCTCAGCACTTAAATCGATCAAACCTCGGGTCGTCCTCTCTTCTTGCCTCGGTCCTGCTGAATCGAATTGCCTTCAAGTCCCTACCAGCCATTTCCTGCTCTCTGGCACGGACTCCACCACCTCGATTCAGCCCGCACACACCATCCCACAACTGGTCTGCAACCTTGAGACTTCAGTTCCCACCACAAAAATGCCACGTTGCGTTGGGGAAGTTACAGTCTATTGTTTGCAGTGATCGTTTACCAGAAAAAGTGTGATTAATAAAGTATTTAGTTGTTTTCTTTGTTTTATTTGCCACCAGCAAGTAGTCGCTGAGCTTCATCAGCGCCATCTTAAACTGTTAAGAAGGCAACATCAATTGGTCAAAGATTCCCACCATCTGGATCATGCCCTATTCTTGCTGCTACCATCAGGCAGCAGATACAAAAGAATGAAGTCCTACACCACTACCTTTAGCAATAGTTACTTTCTTGAACAGAACTGCACAACCCTATCCCTATCTCAGTAATGAAACACTACGGACCATCTCTTGCACAACCATGGACTCATCTCTGATTGGATTTTTACCCCCCCCCCCACAGTTTTTTTCAATGTATGGTATAATTTATATCTGTGTGTTGTCTGTACCAGTGTGCTGTGTGCTGCTGCCGCTCCTGCCTAGTACAGGTGTTTTCACTGTACCTGTGCCTCACTAGGCTTGAGCACCTGACAATAAACTTAACTTCAAGTACCATCCAATGACTCACACATCTTGATGCTAGCACTGGACATCACACTGAGGGAGAAGACTCTTTAAAATTGAAAATCTCATTTAGTTTTACTCCATTTCCTGATCTCCAGTTTACACACACTTCTTCATATTTTACGCAAATATTTTTGGAAGAACTAACCAAGTTTACTCCAATAACAAGCTGGATACAGAGTGGCTTGCATACAAATGCTCTACACTGCTTGGTCTCAACTAGTAGAAATTCTCACATCTTGGCCAACCTCATCATTCAGCCTTGATTTTCCAGATGTGACTGAACAAGGTGCTTTTAAACATGGAGACACAAGAGACTGCAGTTATTGGGATCTTGAAAACAAGCTGCTGGAGGAACTTAGTACAAAGGTGAGTCTTCTGCTGAGAATAGATCATTCTACATTGGAGAAGGGGATGTCAGAGGGGAGGTGAAGTCCCAGCAGGGGTTTGGTTCCTCCAGTAACTTGCTTTTGGCCTTCATATGCAGTCAAGAATGAGGCAGCTATTTTGAACAACTGCTGTAATTTCTCAGTGGCTTGGCCACTTTGAAGAGAACTTGTTTCATAATTGGCTAATACTGAAATGGATCAGAGAAAAGATTTAATCTAAATTGGGATAGATCTGGTAAAACCCTGCCATGAAATAACCAGTTGTTTCAGATAAATAATGTTCTGATGAGAGATCTCCCTGGATTGCAGACCGATAGTACCTACAGCCACTTGCAATAGTTTATATCCAACTTAAGACCAGTGTTTTGGGCTCTACATAGAGATGAGATGCATGGACACCAACCTTTCGTGTTAGTTTTCTACTCTTTACTGTTTGGAGTGAGCAAGCTTCCTTTGCTTCTCTGAATCTGCTGTGATAGTGATTAAGCAAATTTAATACAAATGATTAGTTTTATACTGTGTTATTTTTGTACTCTGATTACCTCACATTTGACTGGTTCCTCACAGAATGGAGACTCCTCCATGTGCAGAGCGAGTAACATAAAGAGAGTCTCTTTCGTATCCAGCCGCTTGACGGGGTCACCAGAATCTAGAACAAAAGTCACAACAACCTGCTTATATTCCACTATAAAAAGATTTAATCTGATCAAGCGTAGTTTGCATGAGACACAGAAACACTTAATCTCTGATTTATTAGTCACCCGGTGACCAGAGGCTAACCCACTGATTACATTCAGTAACGTAAACCAAGCCAAGGTGAAATGGAAGGGAGAAGGAAGACATTCAGAGATTTCCTCCGGGTAAACAGCAGGTAAGGGCATGAAGTGTGGATGTCACCAGGTGACTGTTGGAGATGTTGTGATGCCAATTGCCTGGTACAGGCTGGATGGACAGTGAGTCTTTTCCTTTCATTTATGGATGGAGTTATAGAATCATAGAGCAAGGAGACAGCCCTTCGACTCACTGAGTGAATGCCAGCATCAAGCATTCATTTACACAAATTCTACACTAATCTCATTTTACTTATTATTATTTAAATCCACCTTCATTATTTTAAATCCAGACGCAGGGCATCAAATCAAAATGTTAACTGCTCATATTTCTCCACAGACGCTGCCTGACCCACTGAGTTCCTTCAGCATTTTATTTGTAGCTACAGATTCCAGCATTAGCAGTCTCATCCGTTCCCATTTAATTCTCCCTGTATTCCCATCAACTGCCCCTGATTCTACCCCTCACTCACAGAAGAGAAATTTCACCTCAGCAAATTAACGCATCAGACCACACATCTTTGAGATATGGGAGGAACTTGCAGCACCTGGAAGGTACTCATAAGGTCACAAGGAGAAGATTCAGTCTTTACAGAAACAGAACATGCATCGGGATTGAACCTGAGTCTCAAGAGGTTCTACAATCCACAACACTGTCCAGGCCTGCATTCCCATGGCTCAGCACAGAGACAGCTGGAGTTCCAGGGAAATCAGGGAAAGGGGAAAGTTTGATCCAGGAGAGAAAATGATAAGCATTCATCTAGCTGTGTTGGCACAATGTGACTCCCCAATAAAGCAGGAAAATGCAAACCATCATTACCTTCAGGCGGCTTCTTATCCGACTGTTGGCTGGTACCTGGGGAAGAAAGGCATTGCTGAAATCTATTTCTCAACCTCAGTTCTTCTCTGTCAAGTGCATGGAAATTTTAGTAATGGACTCACCAAACTAAACTTATTTTGCACTATTTATTTAACTTACGTCCAATATATATTGTGAGGTCTCAGTTGGTCAGGGTTGACCATGGATGTTGTGTTCTAGCTGTCTAGATACACAAGCCTGGGCAATGCGATATGAAGAGCAAACTGCTGCCCTTGTGGCCAGCTTCCCCTCTCTGTGCATCTGATGAACTCAAAGGAACGGCAGAGACTGATACAGTTTGGCACCAACAGCATCAGAGTAGTTCCCAGTCAGCATTGAACTCAAAGTAGGACTGCTTTAGGGACTTCAGCTCCAGGTTCTTCCGTCTAAGTATACTGTACTCCCAAAGCCTTCCCTATGAGTGGATATAGCCACAAGGCAGCAGAGGTTTGAGATCAGAGTTACTTCTTGTAAATGAGCAGCCAACCACAGGTGATGAGCCCCATCTGCCTGCAGTGATTGCTTTTAAGGCACCAGTAACCCACCTTTGCCCTTCTCCTGTCAGTAGAAATAGCTCTGCCTGGCTTAGTAAGGACCGGAGCTGGACAACTGTCAGAGGTTATTTGAGGTGTATGCCATAGGGAGCATTTAATTGATAGTGGGAGCTTGTCCCCATTACCAACCCTGTCTATAAAAATCTTAAGAAACCACAATACATATATATCTCTGTACTGGCAAAACCATATTTCACACCATACTCCTGGCCTGCATTCTCATGGCTCAGCAGAGAGGCAGCTGAAAATCCAAGGAAACCAGTGAAAGGGGAAAGTTTGATCCAGGAGTGGAAATGATTTTCATTCATCCAACTAGTCAAGACAATGTGACTCCCTAATAAAGCAGGAAAATGCAAACCATCATTACCTTCAGGCGGCCTTTCATCTGACTGTTGGCTGATACCTAGGGAAGAAAGGTATTGCTGAAATCTATTTCTCAACCTCAGTTTTTCTCTGTCAAGTACATGGAAATTTTAGTAATGTACTCACCAAACTAAACTTCAGCCTGACGTTTGGCAGGTGGAGTTTAAGAAATTATTATGATTGTATTTCATACATAGGAATGCCTTAAAGAATCTCATGCACCAGATTCTTTTCACCCATCCTGCTCATGATATCCCCTTTGCCCATTTCAGATAACCTGTCTGTTGATTAGATGCTCATTGATTCCTGCCTCAAACACATGGCTGGGAGCGAGGAAAGTCTGTAGACTAAATTGTGTTCATTTCAATGCAAGAGGCCTGACAGGTACGGTGGATTAATAGAAGACGTAGACAGTCATTGTGGAAACATGGCTAAGGGAGGGACAGGACTGAGAGCTTAAGTGTTTCAGGCCACAGATCCATTAGGCAGTATGAAGGTGGGGAAAAGAGAGGAGGGTAAATTGTATTTCTGGTTAAGGACACTGTCACAGCAGCAGTCAGAGATGAAATTACTGATGGGTCGTCCAATGAGTGTTTTTGGGTAGAGCTCAGAAATGAGATGGAGATGATTACATTGTTGGGTTTGTACTTGAGGTCCCCAGGCAGTCAAAAGGAATTAAAATAACAAATAAGCAAGTAGGTTATGCAGAGCTGCAAGAATAATAGGGTTGTGAAGGTACAGGATTATAACTTTCCTAATGGAGACTGGCACTATCATACTGTTAAGAGCTTAGACTTGTTGAAATTTGTTAACTGTGTTCAGAAAACTTTCCTTGGGCAATATAAAAAGTGCCCTGCAAAAGAGAGGGCAAAGATTGAGCCACACTGGGGTAATAGGGCAGGGCAAGTGACAGAAGGGCAACACTTTCGGAGTAATTACCATAGTTCTATTAGTTATAAAATAGATTAGTTAGGGGATAGAACTCATCCAATTTCTAAATAGGAGCAAGGTAAATTTTGATGATATGTGACAGGGGCTTGCAAAGGTTGATTAGAGCAGGGATTGTTTTGTCAAAGGGACCATTGGCAAGTGGGAGGCTGTTAAAGGTGAGGCAGCTTTAATGTTCCTGTTACAGTGAAGAGCAAGGTTGGAGGGAATAGATAAAGAGATATTGAAGCCTATGCCAGGAAATAGGAAGAGATGTGGGTCACGTACAGACAGCTGGGATCAACTGCATCCTTGAAGCGATATGTGGGATACAGAAGTCTAATGGAGGGCGAAAAAGAAACATGAGATAACATTGTTAAAACAGATTAAGAAAAAATCCAAAGAAATTTTATAAATATATTAAGGAAAAAATAGTAAGTTTAGAGAGAATAGGACCTTTCAAAGTCTAGAGAACATCCTTGAGTGCAGCCAGAGGAGATGGGCTAGGTTCTTAATGAATATTTCTCCTCTGTTTTTGCCATGGAAAAAGGCATGAAGACTTTGGAGCTAGAAAAAGTAAATGGGGAGTCTTTGGTGTAAGTCTACACTACCTTATGGATGTCTTAAAAGCTATGAAGGCAGACAAGTCTCCAAGGCCTGACCAGTATAATCCAAGAACATTGTTGGAAGCTAGAGAAGAAATTGCGGGAACCCTGGCTGAGATATTCAGATCAACTTTAACCATGGGCTAGTAGACTGAAGGGCAGTGAACATTGTAACTTTATTTAAGGAGGTGTCAAGAAAGAAAACTGGATACAATACACAAACAAGTCTTACACCTGTGATGTACTTGTGGGTCACCTGTGGTTACTGGAGAAGATTTTGAGGGATAAATACTTCTGGAAAGACAGGAATTGATTAAAAGTTGTTGGCATGGCCTACAAACTTGATTGAGTTTATGATGTGGTGACCAAGAAAGTTGATAAGGGGAGGTTGGTTAATGAAGTTTCTGTGGACTTCACTAAGATCTTCGATAAGATTTCACATGGAGACGAGCTCTGGAATGTTAGATAGCATCGGATCCAGAGAGAACTGTCTGATTGGATACAGAATTAGCTGGATGGTAGGAAGCTGAAGGTGATGGCAGAAGGATGTTTCTTGTACTAGAGGCTTGTGACTAGTAGTGTGTCTCAGTGGTCAGTGCCGGACCCATTATTGCTTGTCATCCATATCAATGACTTAGTAAATTTGCAGGTGACACTAAGTTACGTGGGACAGTGGACAATGGAGATGTTTATCAAAAAAAACATGAAGAACAGGTTGAAAACGTTGGTTTCAGATTGAACAATGTGAAATTCAATTACATTATGGCTACTTCCTTATGGGCTTCTTTACAATTAGATTATTATTTCATGCATTCTTCTTGCACATAACTAGATCTATTCTCTAACTGGTTTCTCAACAGTCTGATCTACAAATTCACCTTGTATACATTCCAGGAATTCATTCTGTGCTTTGTAATTGCAAATTTCCTGGTTTATTTGTAGTTAAAAATCTTCATTGATTACTCTGTTATCCCATTACACACACCTCCTATTTTCCTTTAATTTCTCTGCCCTAAATCATAATACCTTGGTATTATAATGCCTTGTACTTTGGTAGTTGTTTCAGACACTTAGTTCAGAGTTCCTGCCTTTGATAAATATCATTGTATTTTTAGCTCAAACTTTGCTTCCAGAAACAGTGATACAAAGGAAGTCAGAAGTGGCAAAGAACAGCACAGAACTGATTTTCAGGATCTGTCATTTTGAGTAACAGTCATTTAACAGGTCATCAAACTCCATGTTACTCTTAATTTTGCAAATGCTACAAGTAAAATGTGCTAAAACAAGCAATCCTAGGGCATTAACAATAACAATAATGCTTTTTATAATAAAAAATCTGGTTATGTTGCATGTTATATTTACAAGGCTATACAGAGCATGGAAGTGTGTGCAGTTTAAACCTTTCTGCTAACTCAGCATGATAACTTGTGCAGTTATAACAGGAAGATGGAGATAGGGTGCTTCATCCAGTAAGGAAATGTTTTATGACTCAGAGAATTTTAGGAACCATATTTGCTAAGATTTATTCTGCTTTAGTCTATAGACATCATCTCTTCTATTTTCCTTTTGTCTGGATCTGTGCTGGTGCTGCTGAACAACATCTGGCTGGTCCATCAGAATATCCCCAAGAAGACTAAAAGAACAAAAGCACCATTTATATTTGTAAGGATAAGTTGTTTTTTTGTTTTTACTTCTGTTTCATGACTGTATTTAATTGATTTTAATTTTTAAGTGTTATTATTTTTAAATATTTTTACTGATTTAATTAGTTTTTATGGTTGGATTACTTGTTAAATTGTGAGACAATCACAAACAGTACGTGTGCTTGCAACACTGTGTGTCCGACAGAGTGATCAGCAGCACTGGGGCTCCACAGGGGACTGTCTCGTCTCCCTTTCTCTTCACCATTTATACCTCGGACTTCAATTACTGCACAGAGTCTTGTCATCTTCAGAAGTTTTCTGATGACTCTGCCGTAGTTGGATGCATAAGCAAGGGAGATGAGGCTGAGTACAGGGCTACGGTAGGAAACTTTGTCACATGGTGTGAGCAGAATTATCTGCAGCTTAATGTGAAAAAGACTAAGGAGCTGGTGGTAGACCTGAGGAGAGCTAAGGTATCGGTGACCCCTGTTTCCATCCGGGTGGTCAGTGTGGACATGGTGGAGGATTACAAATACCTGGGGATACAAATTGACAATAAACTGGACTGGTCAAAGAACACTGATGCTGTCTACAAGAAGGTCCAGAGCCGTCTCTATTTCCTGAGGAGACTGAGGTCCTTTAACATCTGCCGGACGATGCTGAGGATGTTCTAAGAGTCTGTGGTGGCCAGTGCTATCATGTTTGCTGTTGTGTGCTGGGGCAGCAGGCTGAGGGTAGCAGACACCAACAGAATCAACAAACTCATGGGTAAGGCCAGTGATGTTGTGGGGATAGAACTGAACTCTCTCACTGTGTTGTCTGAAAAGAGGGTGCTGTCTAAGTTGCCTGCCATCTTGGTCAATGTCTCCCATCCACTAAATAATGTACTGGGTGGGCACAGGAGTACATTCAGCCAGAGACTCATTCCACCAAGATGCAGCACAGTGCGTCATAGGAAGTCATTCCTGCCTGTGGCCATCAAACTTTACAACTCCTCCCTTGGAGGGTCAGCCACCCTGAGCCAATAGGCTGGTCCTGGACCTATTTCATAATTTACTGGCATAATTTACATACTACTATTTAACTATTTATGGTTCTATTACTATTTATTATTTATGGTGCAACTGTAACGAAAACCAATTTCCCCCGGGATCAATAAAGTATGACTATGACTATGACTAAACTTTCAAACCCTGACAACTTTGACAGATGACACATAAAAGCCTGAGAGCACATACCACCAGGGTCAAGGATAACTTCCATCCCCCTGTTATCAGACCCTTGAATTGACCTTTCATATGTTGCCAATGAATTCTTGATCTCGATGAAGTATTTTTGCTATTATTTTGCACTATTTATTTAACTTATGTACAATATATCTTGTGAGGCCTCAGTTGGTCAGGGTTGACCATGGATGTTGTGTTCTAGCTGTCTAGATACACAAGCCTGGGCAGTGCGATATGGAGAGCAAACTACTGCCCTTGTGGCCAGCTTCCCATCTCCGCGCATCTGATGAACTCAAAGGAACGGCAGAGACTGATACAGTTTGGCACCAGCAGCATCAGAGTAGTTCCCAGTCAGCATTGAACTCAAGGTAGGATTGCCTTAGGGACTTCAGTTCCAGATTCTTCCCTCTAAGTTTACTGTACTCCCAAAGCCTTCCCTATGAGTGGATATAGCCACAAGGCAGCAGAGGTTTGAGATCAGAGTTACTTCTTGTAAATGAGCAGCCAACCACAGGTGATGAGCCCCATCTGCCTGCAGTGATTGCTTTTAAGGCACCAGTAACCCACCTTTGCCCTTCTCCTGTCAGTAGAAATAGCTCTGCCTGGCTTAGTAAGGACCGGAGCTGGACAACTGTCAGAGGTTATTTGAGATGTATGCCATAGGGAGCATTTAATAGGTAGTGGGAGCTTGTCCCCATTACCAACCCTGTCTATAAAAATCTTAAGAAACCACAATACATATATATCTCTGTAGTGGCAAAACCATATTTCGCACCATACTCCTGGCCTGCATTCTCATGGCTCAGCAGAGAGGCAGCTGAAAATCCAAGGAAACCAGTGAAAAGGGAAAGTTTGATCCAGGAGTGGAAATGATTTTCATTCATCCAACTAGTCAAGACAATGTGACTCCCTAATAAAGCAGGAAAATGCAAACCATCATTACCTTCAGGCGGCCTTTCATCTGACTGTTGGCTGATACCTAGGGAAGAAAGGTATTGCTGAAATCTATTTCTCAACCTCAGTTTTTCTCTGTCAAGTACATGGAAATTTTAGTAATGTACTCACCAAACTAAACTTCAGCCTGACGTTTGGCAGGTGGAGTTTAAGAAATTATTATGATTGTATTTCATACATAGGAATGCCTTAAAGAATCTCATGCACCAGATTCTTCTCACCCATCCTGCACATGATATCCCCTTTTCCCATTTCAGATAACCTGTCTGTTGATTAGATGCTCATTGATTCCTGCCTCAAACACATGGCTGGGAGCGAGGAAAGTCTGTAGACTAAATTGTGTTCATTTCAATGCAAGAGGCCTGACAGGTACGGTGGATTAATAGAAGACGTAGACAGTCATTGTGGAAACATGGCTAAGGGAGGGACAGGACTGAGAGCTTAAGTGTTTCAGGCCACAGATCCATTAGGCAGTATGAAGGTGGGGAAAAGAGAGGAGGGTAAATTGTATTTCTGGTTAAGGACACTGTCACAGCAGCAGTCAGAGATGAAATTACTGATGGGTCATCCAATGAGGGTTTTTGGGTGGAGCTCAGAAATGAGATGGAGATGATCACATTGTTGGGTTTGTACTTGAGGTCTCCAGGCAGTCAAAAGGAATTAAAATAACAAATATGCAAGGAGATTGTGCAGAGCTGCAAGAATAATTGGATTGTGAAGGTACGGGATTTTAACTTTCCTAATGGAGACTGGCACAATCATACTGTTAAGAGCTTAGACTTATTGAAATTTGTTAACTGTGTTGAAGAAACTTACCTTGGGCAATATAAAAAGTGCCCCGCAAACGAGAGGGCAAAGATCGAGCCACACTGGGGTAATAGGGCAGGGCAAGTGACAGAAGGGCAACACTTTCGGAGTAATTACCATAGTTCTATTAGCTATAAAATAGATTAGTTAGGAGATGGAACTCATCCAATTTCTAAATAGGAGCAAGGTAAATTTTGATGGTGTGTGACAGGGGCTTGCAAAGGTTGGTTAGAGCAGGGATTGTTTTGTCAAAGGGACCATTGGCAAGTGGGAGGCTGTTAAAGGTGAGGCAGTTTTAATGTTCCTGTTACAGTGAAGAGCAAGGTTGGAAGGCATAGATAAAGAGATATTGAAGCCTATGCCAGGAAATAGGAGGAGATGTGGGTCACATATGGACAGCTGGGATCAACTGCATCCTTGAAGCGATATGTGGGATACAGAAGTATAATCAAGAAAGAAAACAGGAGGGCGGAAAAGAAACATGAAATAACATTGTTATAACAGATTAAGAAAAAGTCCGAAGAAATTTTATAAATATATTAAGGAAAAAAGAGTAACTTTAGAGAGAATAGGACTTTTCAAAGTCTAGAGAACATCCTTGAGCGCAGCCAGAGGAGATGGGCTAGGTTCTTAATGAATACTTCTCCTCTGTTTTTGCCATGGAAAAAGGCATGAAGACTTTGGAGCTAGAAAAAGTAAATGGGGAGTCTTTGGTTTAAGTCTACACTACCTTATGGATGTCTTAAATGCTATGAAGGCAGACAAGTCTCCAAGGCCTGACCAGTTTAATCCAAGAACATTGTTGGAAGCTAGGAAAGAAATTGTGGGAACCCTGGCTGAGATATTCAGATCAACATTAACCATGGGCTAGTAGACTGAAGGGCAGCAAACATTGTACCCTTATTTAAGGAGGTGTCAAGAAAAAAAACTGGAAACAATAGACAAACAAGTCTTACACCTGTGGTTACTGGAGAAGATTTTGAGGGATAAATACTTCTTGAAAGAGAGGGATTGATTAAAGGTTGTTGGCATGGCCTACAAACTTGATTGAGTTTATGACGACGTGACCAAGAAAGTTGATAAGGGGAGGTTGGTTAATGAAGTTTCTGTGGACTTCACTAAGATCTTCGATAAGATTTCACATGGAGACGAGCTCTGGAATGTTAGATAGCATCGGATCCAGAGAGAACTGTCTGATTGGATACAGAATTAGCTGGATGGTAGGAAGCTGAAGGTGATGGCAGAAGGATGTTTCTTGTACTAGAGGCTTGTGACTAGTAGTGTGTCTCAGTGGTCAGTGCCGGACCCATTATTGCTTGTCATCCATATCAATGACTTAGTAAATTTGCAGGTGACACTAAGTTACGTGGGACAGTGGACAATGGAGATGTTTATCAAAAAAAACATGAAGAACAGGTTGAAAACGTCAGTTTCAGATTGAACAATGTGAAATTCAATTACATTATGGCTACTTCCTTATGGGCTTCTTTACAATTAGATTATTATTTCATGCATTCTTCTTGCACATAACTAGATCTATTCTCTAACTGGTTTCTCAACAGTCTGATCTACAAATTCACCTTGTATACATTCCAGGAATTCATTCTGTGCTTTGTAATTGCAAATTTCCTGGTTTATTTGTAGTTAAAAATCTTCATTGATTACTCTGTTATCCCATTACACACACCTCCTATTTTCCTTTAATTTCTCTGCCCTAAATCATAATACCTTGGTATTATAATGCCTTGTACTTTGGTAGTTGTTTCAGACACTTAGTTCAGAGTTCCTGCCTTTGATAAATATCATTGTATTTTTAGCTCAAACTTTGCTTCCAGAAACAGTGATACAAAGGAAGTCAGAAGTGGCAAAGAACAGCACAGAACTGATTTTCAGGATCTGTCATTTTGAGTAACAGTCATTTAACAGGTCATCAAACTCCATGTTACTCTTAATTTTGCAAATGCTACAAGTAAAATGTGCTAAAACAAGCAATCCTAGGGCATTAACAATAACAATAATGCTTTTTATAATAAAAAATCTGGTTATGTTGCATGTTATATTTACAAGGCTATACAGAGCATGGAAGTGTGTGCAGTTTAAACCTTTCTGCTAACTCAGCATGATAACTTGTGCAGTTATAACAGGAAGATGGAGATAGGGTGCTTCATCCAGTAAGGAAATGTTTTATGACTCAGAGAATTTTAGGAACCATATTTGCTAAGATTTATTCTGCTTTAGTCTATAGACATCATCTCTTCTATTTTCCTTTTGTCTGGATCTGTGCTGGTGCTGCTGAACAACATCTGGCTGGTCCATCAGAATATCCCCAAGAAGACTAAAAGAACAAAAGCACCATTTATATTTGTAAGGATAAGTTGTTTTTTTGTTTTTACTTCTGTTTCATGACTGTATTTAATTGATTTTAATTTTTAAGTGTTATTATTTTTAAATATTTTTACTGATTTAATTAGTTTTTATGGTTGGATTACTTGTTAAATTGTGAGACAATCACAAACAGTACGTGTGCTTGCAACACTGTGTGTCCGACAGAGTGATCAGCAGCACTGGGGCTCCACAGGGGACTGTCTCGTCTCCCTTTCTCTTCACCATTTATACCTCGGACTTCAATTACTGCACAGAGTCTTGTCATCTTCAGAAGTTTTCTGATGACTCTGCCGTAGTTGGATGCATAAGCAAGGGAGATGAGGCTGAGTACAGGGCTACGGTAGGAAACTTTGTCACATGGTGTGAGCAGAATTATCTGCAGCTTAATGTGAAAAAGACTAAGGAGCTGGTGGTAGACCTGAGGAGAGCTAAGGTATCGGTGACCCCTGTTTCCATCCGGGTGGTCAGTGTGGACATGGTGGAGGATTACAAATACCTGGGGATACAAATTGACAATAAACTGGACTGGTCAAAGAACACTGATGCTGTCTACAAGAAGGTCCAGAGCCGTCTCTATTTCCTGAGGAGACTGAGGTCCTTTAACATCTGCCGGACGATGCTGAGGATGTTCTAAGAGTCTGTGGTGGCCAGTGCTATCATGTTTGCTGTTGTGTGCTGGGGCAGCAGGCTGAGGGTAGCAGACACCAACAGAATCAACAAACTCATGGGTAAGGCCAGTGATGTTGTGGGGATAGAACTGAACTCTCTCACTGTGTTGTCTGAAAAGAGGGTGCTGTCTAAGTTGCCTGCCATCTTGGTCAATGTCTCCCATCCACTAAATAATGTACTGGGTGGGCACAGGAGTACATTCAGCCAGAGACTCATTCCACCAAGATGCAGCACAGTGCGTCATAGGAAGTCATTCCTGCCTGTGGCCATCAAACTTTACAACTCCTCCCTTGGAGGGTCAGCCACCCTGAGCCAATAGGCTGGTCCTGGACCTATTTCATAATTTACTGGCATAATTTACATACTACTATTTAACTATTTATGGTTCTATTACTATTTATTATTTATGGTGCAACTGTAACGAAAACCAATTTCCCCCGGGATCAATAAAGTATGACTATGACTATGACTAAACTTTCAAACCCTGACAACTTTGACAGATGACACATAAAAGCCTGAGAGCACATACCACCAGGGTCAAGGATAACTTCCATCCCCCTGTTATCAGACCCTTGAATTGACCTTTCATATGTTGCCAATGAATTCTTGATCTCGATGAAGTATTTTTGCTATTATTTTGCACTATTTATTTAACTTATGTACAATATATCTTGTGAGGCCTCAGTTGGTCAGGGTTGACCATGGATGTTGTGTTCTAGCTGTCTAGATACACAAGCCTGGGCAGTGCGATATGGAGAGCAAACTACTGCCCTTGTGGCCAGCTTCCCATCTCCGCGCATCTGATGAACTCAAAGGAACGGCAGAGACTGATACAGTTTGGCACCAGCAGCATCAGAGTAGTTCCCAGTCAGCATTGAACTCAAGTAGGATTGCCTTAGGGACTTCAGTTCCAGATTCTTCCCTCTAAGTTTACTGTACTCCCAAAGCCTTCCCTATGAGTGGATATAGCCACAAGGCAGCAGAGGTTTGAGATCAGAGTTACTTCTTGTAAATGAGCAGCCAACCACAGGTGATGAGCCCCATCTGCCTGCAGTGATTGCTTTTAAGGCACCAGTAACCCACCTTTGCCCTTCTCCTGTCAGTAGAAATAGCTCTGCCTGGCTTAGTAAGGACCGGAGCTGGACAACTGTCAGAGGTTATTTGAGATGTATGCCATAGGGAGCATTTAATAGGTAGTGGGAGCTTGTCCCCATTACCAACCCTGTCTATAAAAATCTTAAGAAACCACAATACATATATATCTCTGTAGTGGCAAAACCATATTTCGCACCATACTCCTGGCCTGCATTCTCATGGCTCAGCAGAGAGGCAGCTGAAAATCCAAGGAAACCAGTGAAAAGGGAAAGTTTGATCCAGGAGTGGAAATGATTTTCATTCATCCAACTAGTCAAGACAATGTGACTCCCTAATAAAGCAGGAAAATGCAAACCATCATTACCTTCAGGCGGCCTTTCATCTGACTGTTGGCTGATACCTAGGGAAGAAAGGTATTGCTGAAATCTATTTCTCAACCTCAGTTTTTCTCTGTCAAGTACATGGAAATTTTAGTAATGTACTCACCAAACTAAACTTCAGCCTGACGTTTGGCAGGTGGAGTTTAAGAAATTATTATGATTGTATTTCATACATAGGAATGCCTTAAAGAATCTCATGCACCAGATTCTTCTCACCCATCCTGCACATGATATCCCCTTTTCCCATTTCAGATAACCTGTCTGTTGATTAGATGCTCATTGATTCCTGCCTCAAACACATGGCTGGGAGCGAGGAAAGTCTGTAGACTAAATTGTGTTCATTTCAATGCAAGAGGCCTGACAGGTACGGTGGATTAATAGAAGACGTAGACAGTCATTGTGGAAACATGGCTAAGGGAGGGACAGGACTGAGAGCTTAAGTGTTTCAGGCCACAGATCCATTAGGCAGTATGAAGGTGGGGAAAAGAGAGGAGGGTAAATTGTATTTCTGGTTAAGGACACTGTCACAGCAGCAGTCAGAGATGAAATTACTGATGGGTCATCCAATGAGGGTTTTTGGGTGGAGCTCAGAAATGAGATGGAGATGATCACATTGTTGGGTTTGTACTTGAGGTCTCCAGGCAGTCAAAAGGAATTAAAATAACAAATATGCAAGGAGATTGTGCAGAGCTGCAAGAATAATTGGATTGTGAAGGTACGGGATTTTAACTTTCCTAATGGAGACTGGCACAATCATACTGTTAAGAGCTTAGACTTATTGAAATTTGTTAACTGTGTTGAAGAAACTTACCTTGGGCAATATAAAAAGTGCCCCGCAAACGAGAGGGCAAAGATCGAGCCACACTGGGGTAATAGGGCAGGGCAAGTGACAGAAGGGCAACACTTTCGGAGTAATTACCATAGTTCTATTAGCTATAAAATAGATTAGTTAGGAGATGGAACTCATCCAATTTCTAAATAGGAGCAAGGTAAATTTTGATGGTGTGTGACAGGGGCTTGCAAAGGTTGGTTAGAGCAGGGATTGTTTTGTCAAAGGGACCATTGGCAAGTGGGAGGCTGTTAAAGGTGAGGCAGTTTTAATGTTCCTGTTACAGTGAAGAGCAAGGTTGGAAGGCATAGATAAAGAGATATTGAAGCCTATGCCAGGAAATAGGAGGAGATGTGGGTCACATATGGACAGCTGGGATCAACTGCATCCTTGAAGCGATATGTGGGATACAGAAGTATAATCAAGAAAGAAAACAGGAGGGCGGAAAAGAAACATGAAATAACATTGTTATAACAGATTAAGAAAAAGTCCGAAGAAATTTTATAAATATATTAAGGAAAAAAGAGTAACTTTAGAGAGAATAGGACTTTTCAAAGTCTAGAGAACATCCTTGAGCGCAGCCAGAGGAGATGGGCTAGGTTCTTAATGAATACTTCTCCTCTGTTTTTGCCATGGAAAAAGGCATGAAGACTTTGGAGCTAGAAAAAGTAAATGGGGAGTCTTTGGTTTAAGTCTACACTACCTTATGGATGTCTTAAATGCTATGAAGGCAGACAAGTCTCCAAGGCCTGACCAGTTTAATCCAAGAACATTGTTGGAAGCTAGGAAAGAAATTGTGGGAACCCTGGCTGAGATATTCAGATCAACATTAACCATGGGCTAGTAGACTGAAGGGCAGCAAACATTGTACCCTTATTTAAGGAGGTGTCAAGAAAAAAAACTGGAAACAATAGACAAACAAGTCTTACACCTGTGGTTACTGGAGAAGATTTTGAGGGATAAATACTTCTTGAAAGAGAGGGATTGATTAAAGGTTGTTGGCATGGCCTACAAACTTGATTGAGTTTATGACGACGTGACCAAGAAAGTTGATAAGGGGAGGTTGGTTAATGAAGTTTCTGTGGACTTCACTAAGATCTTTGATAAGATTTCACATAGAGACGAGCCCTGGAATGTTAGATCGCATAAGATCCGGAGAGAACTGTCTAATTGGATACAGAATTAGCTGGATGGTAGGAAGCTGAAGGTGATGGTAGAAGGATGTTTCATGTACTAGAGGCTTGTGACTAGTAGTGTGTCTCAGTAGTCAGTGCCGGACCCATTATTGCTTGTCATCTATATCAATGACTTAGTAAATTTGCAGGTGACATTAAGTTACGTGGGACAGTGGACAATGGAGATGTTTATCAATAAAAACATGAAGAACAGGTTGAAAACGTCAGTTTCAGATTGAACAATGTGAAATTCAATTACATTATGGCTACTTTCTTATGTGCTTCTTTACAATTAGATTATTAGTACATGCATTCTCCTTGCACATAACTAGATCTATTCTCTAACTGGTTTCTCAACAGTCTGATCTACAAATTCACCTTGTATACATTCCAGGAATTCATTCTGTGCTTTGTAATTGCAAATTTCCTGGTTTATTTGTAGTTTGAAATCTTCATTTATTACTCTGTTACCCCATTACACACGCCTCCTATTTTCCTTTAATTTCTGCGCCTTAAATCATAATACCTTGGTATCATAATGCCTTGTACTTTGGTAGTTGTTTCAGACATTTAGTTCAGAGTTCCTGCCTTTGATAAATATCATTGTATTTTTAGCTCAAACTTTGCTTCCAGAAACAGTGATACAAAGGAAGTCAGAAGCGGCAAAGAACAGCACAGAACTGATTTTCAGGATCTGTCATTTTGAGTAACAGTCATCTAACAGGTCATCAAACTCCATGTTACTCTTAACTTTGCAAATGCTACAAGTAAAATGTGCTAAAACAAGCAACCCTAGGGCATTAACAATAACAATAATAATAATGCTTTTTACAATAAAACATCTGGTTATGTTGTATGATATATTTACAAGGCTATGCAGAGCACGGAAGCGTGTGCAGTTTAAACCTTTCTGCTAACACGGCATGATACGTTGTGCAACCATAACAGGAAGATAGAGATAGGGTGCTTCACCCAATAAGGAAATGTTTTATGACTCAGAGAATTTTAGCAATGATATTTGCTAAGATTTATTCTGCTTTAGTCTATAGACATCATCTCTTCTATTTGCCTTTTGTCTGGATCTGTGCTGGTGCTGCTGAACAACATCTGGCTGCTCCATCAGAATATCCCCAAGAAGGCTAAAAGACCAAAAGCACCATTTAGGATAGACAAAGGATAGATCGTTTTTTCCCCATTACTTCTGTTTCATGAATGTATTTAATTGATTTTAATTTTTAAGTGTTTTTATTTTTAAATATTTTTACTGATTTAATTAATTTTTAAGGTTGGATTACAGGGCTACGGTAGGAAACTTTGTCACATGGTGTGAGCAGAATTATCTGCAGCTTAATGTGAAAAAGACTAAGGAGCTGGTGGTAGACCTGAGGAGACCAAAGGTACCGGTGACCCCTGTTTCCATTCAGGGGGTCAGTGTGGACATGGTGGAGGATGACAAGTACCTGGGGATATGAATTGACAATAAAAAAAGGATGACAGGAGTGAAGGTAGGACCGATTAGAGGTAAAGGTGGGAAGATGTGCCTGGAGGCTGTGGAAGTGAGCGAGGTCCTCAATGAATACTTCTCTTCGGTATTCACCAATGAGGGGGAACTTGATGATGGTGAGGACAATATGAGTGAGGTTGATGTTCTGGAGCATGTTGATATTAAGGGAGAGGAGGTGTTGGAGTTGTTAAAATACATTAGGACAGATAAGTCCCCGGGGCCTGACGGAATATTCCCCAGGCTGCTCCACGAGGCGAGGGAAGAGATTGCTGAGCCTCTGGCTAGGATCTTTATGTCCTCGTTGTCCACGGGAATGGTACCGGAGGATTGGAGGGAGGCGAATGTTGTCCCCTTGTTCAAAAAAGGTAGTAGGGATAGTCCGGGTAATTACAGACCAGTGAGTCTTATGTCTGTGGCGGGAAAGCTGTTGGAAAAGATTTTTAGAGATAGGATCTACGGACATTTAGAGAATCATGTTCTGATCAGGGACAGTCAGCATGGCTTTGTGAAGGGCAGATCGTGTCTAACAAGCCTGATAGAGTTCTTTGAGGAGGTGACCAGGCATATAGATGAGGGTAATGCAGTGGATATGATCTATATGGATTTTAGTAAGGTATTTGACAAGGTTCCACACGGTAGGCTTATTCAGAAAGTTAGAAGGCATGGGATCCAGGGAAGTTTGGCCAGGTGGATTCAGAATTGGCTTGCCTGCAGAAGGCAGAGGATGGTGGTGGAGGGAGTACATTCAGATTGGAGGATTGTGACTAGTGGTGTCCCACAAGGATCTGCTCTGGGACCTCTACTTTTCGTGATTTTTATTAATGACCTGGATGTGGGGGTAGAAGGGTGGGTTGGCAAGTTTGCAGACGACACAAAGGTTGGTGGTGTTGTAGATAGTGTAGAGGATTGTCAAAGATTGCAGAGAGACATTGATAGGATGCAGAAGTGGGCTGAGAAGTGGCAGATGGAGTTCAACCCAGAGAAGTGTGAGGTGGTACACTTTGGAAGGACAAACTCCAAGGCAGAGTACAAAGTAAATGGCAGGATACTTGGTAGTGTGGAGGAGCAGAGGGATCTCGGGGTACATGTCCACAGATCCCTGAAAGTTGTCTCACAGTTGGATAGGGTAGTTAAGAAAGCTTATGGGGTGTTAGCTTTCATAAGTCGAGGGATAGAGTTTAAGAGTCGCGATGTAATGATGCAGCTCTATAAAACTCTGGTTAGGCCACACTTGGAGTACTGTGTCCAGTTCTGGTCACCTCACTATAGGAAGGATGTGGAAGCATTGGAAAGGGTACAGAAGAGATTTACCAGGATGCTGCCTGGTTTAGAGAGTGTGCATTATGATCAGAGATTAAGGGAGCGAGGGCTTTACTCTTTGGAGAGAAGGAGGATGAGAGGAGACATGATAGAGGTGTACAAGATAATAAGAAGAATAGATAGAGTGGATAGCCGGCGCCTCTTCCCTGGGGCACCACTGCTCAATACAAGAGGACATGGCTTTAAGGTAAGGGGTGGGAAGTTCAAGGGGGATATTAGAGGAAGGTTTTTTACTCAGAGAGTGGTTGGTGCGTGGAATGCACTGCCTGAGTCAGTGGTGGAGGCAGATACACTAGTGAAGTTTAAGAGACTACTAGACAGATATATGGAGGAATTTAAGGTGGGGGCTTATATGGGAGGCAGGGTTTGAGGGTCGGCACAACATTGTGGGCCGAAGGGCCTGTACTGTGCTGAACTATTCTATGTTCTGTGTTAAACTGGACTGGTCAAAGAACACTGAGGCTGTCTACAAGACGGGCCAGAGCCGTCTCTATTTCCTGAGGAGACTGAGATCCTTTAACATCTACCGGACAATGTTGAGGATGTTCTACGAGTCTGTGGTGGCCAGTGCTATCATGTTTGCTATTGTGTGCTGGGGCAGCAGGCTGAGGGTAGCAGACATCAACAGAATCAACAAACTCATGGGTAAGGCCAGAGATGTTGTGGGGATAGAACTGGACTCTCTCACGGTGGTACCTGAAAAGAGGATGCTGTCTAAGTTGCATGCCATCTTGGTCAATGTCTCCCATCCACTAAATAATGTACTGGGTGGGCACAGGAGTACATTCAGCCAGAGACTCATTCCACCGAGATGCAGCACAGAGCGTCACAGGAAGTCATTCCTGCCTGTGGCCATCAAACTTTACAACTCCTCCCTTGGAGGGTCAGCCACCCTGAGCCAATAGGATGGTCCTGGACCTATTTCATAATTTACTGGCATAATTTACATACTACTATTTAACTATTTATGGTTCTATTACTATTTATTATTTATGGTGCAACTGTAACGAAAACCAATTTCCCCCGGGATCAATAAAGTATGACTATGACTATGACTAAACTTTCAAACCCTGACAACTTTGACAGATGACACATAAAAGCCTGAGAGCACTGTCACAGCAGCAGTCAGAGATGAAATTACTGATGGGTCGTCCAATGAGTGTTTTTGGGTAGAGCTCAGAAATGAGATGGAGATGATTACATTGTTGGGTTTGTACTTGAGGTCCCCAGGCAGTCAAAAGGAATTAAAATAACAAATAAGCAAGTAGGTTATGCAGAGCTGCAAGAATAATAGGGTTGTGAAGGTACAGGATTATAACTTTCCTAATGGAGACTGGCACTATCATACTGTTAAGAGCTTAGACTTGTTGAAATTTGTTAACTGTGTTCAGAAAACTTTCCTTGGGCAATATAAAAAGTGCCCTGCAAAAGAGAGGGCAAAGATTGAGCCACACTGGGGTAATAGGGCAGGGCAAGTGACAGAAGGGCAACACTTTCGGAGTAATTACCATAGTTCTATTAGTTATAAAATAGATTAGTTAGGGGATAGAACTCATCCAATTTCTAAATAGGAGCAAGGTAAATTTTGATGATATGTGACAGGGGCTTGCAAAGGTTGATTAGAGCAGGGATTGTTTTGTCAAAGGGACCATTGGCAAGTGGGAGGCTGTTAAAGGTGAGGCAGCTTTAATGTTCCTGTTACAGTGAAGAGCAAGGTTGGAGGGAATAGATAAAGAGATATTGAAGCCTATGCCAGGAAATAGGAAGAGATGTGGGTCACGTACAGACAGCTGGGATCAACTGCATCCTTGAAGCGATATGTGGGATACAGAAGTCTAATGGAGGGCGAAAAAGAAACATGAGATAACATTGTTAAAACAGATTAAGAAAAAATCCAAAGAAATTTTATAAATATATTAAGGAAAAAATAGTAAGTTTAGAGAGAATAGGACCTTTCAAAGTCTAGAGAACATCCTTGAGTGCAGCCAGAGGAGATGGGCTAGGTTCTTAATGAATATTTCTCCTCTGTTTTTGCCATGGAAAAAGGCATGAAGACTTTGGAGCTAGAAAAAGTAAATGGGGAGTCTTTGGTGTAAGTCTACACTACCTTATGGATGTCTTAAAAGCTATGAAGGCAGACAAGTCTCCAAGGCCTGACCAGTATAATCCAAGGACATTGTTGGAAGCTAGAGAAGAAATTGCGGGAACCCTGGCTGAGATATTCAGATCAACTTTAACCATGGGCTAGTAGACTGAAGGGCAGTGAACATTGTAACTTTATTTAAGGAGGTGTCAAGAAAGAAAACTGGATACAATACACAAACAAGTCTTACACCTGTGATGTACTTGTGGGTCACCTGTGGTTACTGGAGAAGATTTTGAGGGATAAATACTTCTGGAAAGACAGGAATTGATTAAAAGTTGTTGGCATGGCCTACAAACTTGATTGAGTTTATGATGTGGTGACCAAGAAAGTTGATAAGGGGAGGTTGGTTAATGAAGTTTCTGTGGACTTCACTAAGATCTTCGATAAGATTTCACATGGAGACGAGCTCTGGAATGTTAGATAGCATCGGATCCAGAGAGAACTGTCTGATTGGATACAGAATTAGCTGGATGGTAGGAAGCTGAAGGTGATGGCAGAAGGATGTTTCTTGTACTAGAGGCTTGTGACTAGTAGTGTGTCTCAGTGGTCAGTGCCGGACCCATTATTGCTTGTCATCCATATCAATGACTTAGTAAATTTGCAGGTGACACTAAGTTACGTGGGACAGTGGACAATGGAGATGTTTATCAAAAAAAACATGAAGAACAGGTTGAAAACGTTGGTTTCAGATTGAACAATGTGAAATTCAATTACATTATGGCTACTTCCTTATGGGCTTCTTTACAATTAGATTATTATTTCATGCATTCTTCTTGCACATAACTAGATCTATTCTCTAACTGGTTTCTCAACAGTCTGATCTACAAATTCACCTTGTATACATTCCAGGAATTCATTCTGTGCTTTGTAATTGCAAATTTCCTGGTTTATTTGTAGTTAAAAATCTTCATTGATTACTCTGTTATCCCGTTACACACACCTCCTATTTTCCTTTAATTTCTCTGCCCTAAATCATAATACCTTGGTATTATAATGCCTTGTACTTTGGTAGTTGTTTCAGACACTTAGTTCAGAGTTCCTGCCTTTGATAAATATCATTGTATTTTTAGCTCAAACTTTGCTTCCAGAAACAGTGATACAAAGGAAGTCAGAAGTGGCAAAGAACAGCACAGAACTGATTTTCAGGATCTGTCATTTTGAGTAACAGTCATTTAACAGGTCATCAAACTCCATGTTACTCTTAATTTTGCAAATGCTACAAGTAAAATGTGCTAAAACAAGCAATCCTAGGGCATTAACAATAACAATAATGCTTTTTATAATAAAAAATCTGGTTATGTTGCATGTTATATTTACAAGGCTATACAGAGCATGGAAGTGTGTGCAGTTTAAACCTTTCTGCTAACTCAGCATGATAACTTGTGCAGTTATAACAGGAAGATGGAGATAGGGTGCTTCATCCAGTAAGGAAATGTTTTATGACTCAGAGAATTTTAGGAACCATATTTGCTAAGATTTATTCTGCTTTAGTCTATAGACATCATCTCTTCTATTTTCCTTTTGTCTGGATCTGTGCTGGTGCTGCTGAACAACATCTGGCTGGTCCATCAGAATATCCCCAAGAAGACTAAAAGAACAAAAGCACCATTTATATTTGTAAGGATAAGTTGTTTTTTTGTTTTTACTTCTGTTTCATGACTGTATTTAATTGATTTTAATTTTTAAGTGTTATTATTTTTAAATATTTTTACTGATTTAATTAGTTTTTATGGTTGGATTACTTGTTAAATTGTGAGACAATCACAAACAGTACGTGTGCTTGCAACACTGTGTGTCCGACAGAGTGATCAGCAGCACTGGGGCTCCACAGGGGACTGTCTCGTCTCCCTTTCTCTTCACCATTTATACCTCGGACTTCAATTACTGCACAGAGTCTTGTCATCTTCAGAAGTTTTCTGATGACTCTGCCGTAGTTGGATGCATAAGCAAGGGAGATGAGGCTGAGTACAGGGCTACGGTAGGAAACTTTGTCACATGGTGTGAGCAGAATTATCTGCAGCTTAATGTGAAAAAGACTAAGGAGCTGGTGGTAGACCTGAGGAGAGCTAAGGTATCGGTGACCCCTGTTTCCATCCGGGTGGTCAGTGTGGACATGGTGGAGGATTACAAATACCTGGGGATACAAATTGACAATAAACTGGACTGGTCAAAGAACACTGATGCTGTCTACAAGAAGGTCCAGAGCCGTCTCTATTTCCTGAGGAGACTGAGGTCCTTTAACATCTGCCGGACGATGCTGAGGATGTTCTAAGAGTCTGTGGTGGCCAGTGCTATCATGTTTGCTGTTGTGTGCTGGGGCAGCAGGCTGAGGGTAGCAGACACCAACAGAATCAACAAACTCATGGGTAAGGCCAGTGATGTTGTGGGGATAGAACTGAACTCTCTCACTGTGTTGTCTGAAAAGAGGGTGCTGTCTAAGTTGCCTGCCATCTTGGTCAATGTCTCCCATCCACTAAATAATGTACTGGGTGGGCACAGGAGTACATTCAGCCAGAGACTCATTCCACCAAGATGCAGCACAGTGCGTCATAGGAAGTCATTCCTGCCTGTGGCCATCAAACTTTACAACTCCTCCCTTGGAGGGTCAGCCACCCTGAGCCAATAGGCTGGTCCTGGACCTATTTCATAATTTACTGGCATAATTTACATACTACTATTTAACTATTTATGGTTCTATTACTATTTATTATTTATGGTGCAACTGTAACGAAAACCAATTTCCCCCGGGATCAATAAAGTATGACTATGACTATGACTAAACTTTCAAACCCTGACAACTTTGACAGATGACACATAAAAGCCTGAGAGCACATACCACCAGGGTCAAGGATAACTTCCATCCCCCTGTTATCAGACCCTTGAATTGACCTTTCATATGTTGCCAATGAATTCTTGATCTCGATGAAGTATTTTTGCTATTATTTTGCACTATTTATTTAACTTATGTACAATATATCTTGAGAGGCCTCAGTTGGTCAGGGTTGACCATGGATGTTGTGTTCTAGCTGTCTAGATACACAAGCCTGGGCAGTGCGATATGGAGAGCAAACTGCTGCCCTTGTGGCCAGCTTCCCATCTCCGCGCATCTGATGAACTCAAAGGAACGGCAGAGACTGATACAGTTTGGCACCAGCAGCATCAGAGTAGTTCCCAGTCAGCATTGAACTCAAGGTAGGATTGCCTTAGGGACTTCAGTTCCAGATTCTTCCCTCTAAGTTTACTGTACTCCCAAAGCCTTCCCTATGAGTGGATATAGCCACAAGGCAGCAGAGGTTTGAGATCAGAGTTACTTCTTGTAAATGAGCAGCCAACCACAGGTGATGAGCCCCATCTGCCTGCAGTGATTGCTTTTAAGGCACCAGTAACCCACCTTTGCCCTTCTCCTGTCAGTAGAAATAGCTCTGCCTGGCTTAGTAAGGACCGGAGCTGGACAACTGTCAGAGGTTATTTGAGGTGTATGCCATAGGGAGCATTTAATAGGTAGTGGGAGCTTGTCCCCATTACCAACCCTGTCTATAAAAATCTTAAGAAACCACAATACATATATATCTCTGTAGTGGCAAAACCATATTTCGCACCATACTCCTGGCCTGCATTCTCATGGCTCAGCAGAGAGGCAGCTGAAAATCCAAGGAAACCAGTGAAAAGGGAAAGTTTGATCCAGGAGTGGAAATGATTTTCATTCATCCAACTAGTCAAGACAATGTGACTCCCTAATAAAGCAGGAAAATGCAAACCATCATTACCTTCAGGCGGCCTTTCATCTGACTGTTGGCTGATACCTAGGGAAGAAAGGTATTGCTGAAATCTATTTCTCAACCTCAGTTTTTCTCTGTCAAGTACATGGAAATTTTAGTAATGTACTCACCAAACTAAACTTCAGCCTGACGTTTGGCAGGTGGAGTTTAAGAAATTATTATGATTGTATTTCATACATAGGAATGCCTTAAAGAATCTCATGCACCAGATTCTTCTCACCCATCCTGCACATGATATCCCCTTTTCCCATTTCAGATAACCTGTCTGTTGATTAGATGCTCATTGATTCCTGCCTCAAACACATGGCTGGGAGCGAGGAAAGTCTGTAGACTAAATTGTGTTCATTTCAATGCAAGAGGCCTGACAGGTACGGTGGATTAATAGAAGACGTAGACAGTCATTGTGGAAACATGGCTAAGGGAGGGACAGGACTGAGAGCTTAAGTGTTTCAGGCCACAGATCCATTAGGCAGTATGAAGGTGGGGAAAAGAGAGGAGGGTAAATTGTATTTCTGGTTAAGGACACTGTCACAGCAGCAGTCAGAGATGAAATTACTGATGGGTCATCCAATGAGGGTTTTTGGGTGGAGCTCAGAAATGAGATGGAGATGATCACATTGTTGGGTTTGTACTTGAGGTCTCCAGGCAGTCAAAAGGAATTAAAATAACAAATATGCAAGGAGATTGTGCAGAGCTGCAAGAATAATTGGATTGTGAAGGTACGGGATTTTAACTTTCCTAATGGAGACTGGCACAATCATACTGTTAAGAGCTTAGACTTGTTGAAATTTGTTAACTGTGTTGAAGAAACTTACCTTGGGCAATATAAAAAGTGCCCCGCAAACGAGAGGGCAAAGATCGAGCCACACTGGGGTAATAGGGCAGGGCAAGTGACAGAAGGGCAACACTTTCGGAGTAATTACCATAGTTCTATTAGCTATAAAATAGATTAGTTAGGAGATGGAACTCATCCAATTTCTAAATAGGAGCAAGGTAAATTTTGATGGTGTGTGACAGGGGCTTGCAAAGGTTGGTTAGAGCAGGGATTGTTTTGTCAAAGGGACCATTGGCAAGTGGGAGGCTGTTAAAGGTGAGGCAGTTTTAATGTTCCTGTTACAGTGAAGAGCAAGGTTGGAAGGCATAGATAAAGAGATATTGAAGCCTATGCCAGGAAATAGGAGGAGATGTGGGTCACATATGGACAGCTGGGATCAACTGCATCCTTGAAGCGATATGTGGGATACAGAAGTATAATCAAGAAAGAAAACAGGAGGGCGGAAAAGAAACATGAAATAACATTGTTATAACAGATTAAGAAAAAGTCCGAAGAAATTTTATAAATATATTAAGGAAAAAAGAGTAACTTTAGAGAGAATAGGACTTTTCAAAGTCTAGAGAACATCCTTGAGCGCAGCCAGAGGAGATGGGCTAGGTTCTTAATGAATACTTCTCCTCTGTTTTTGCCATGGAAAAAGGCATGAAGACTTTGGAGCTAGAAAAAGTAAATGGGGAGTCTTTGGTTTAAGTCTACACTACCTTATGGATGTCTTAAATGCTATGAAGGCAGACAAGTCTCCAAGGCCTGACCAGTTTAATCCAAGAACATTGTTGGAAGCTAGGAAAGAAATTGTGGGAACCCTGGCTGAGATATTCAGATCAACATTAACCATGGGCTAGTAGACTGAAGGGCAGCAAACATTGTACCCTTATTTAAGGAGGTGTCAAGAAAAAAAACTGGAAACAATAGACAAACAAGTCTTACACCTGTGGTTACTGGAGAAGATTTTGAGGGATAAATACTTGTTGAAAGAGAGGGATTGATTAAAGGTTGTTGGCATGGCCTACAAACTTGATTGAGTTTATGACGACGTGACCAAGAAAGTTGATAAGGGGAGGTTGGTTAATGAAGTTTCTGTGGACTTCACTAAGATCTTTGATAAGATTTCACATGGAGACGAGCCCTGGAATGTTAGATCGCATAGGATCCAGAGAGAACTGTCTAATTGGATACAGAATTAGCTGGATGGTAGGAAGCTGAAGGTGATGGTAGAAGGATGTTTCATGTACTAGAGGCTTGTGACTAGTAGTGTGTCTCAGTAGTCAGTGCCGGACCCATTATTGCTTGTCATCTATATCAATGACTTAGTAAATTTGCAGGTGACATTAAGTTACGTGGGACAGTGGACAATGGAGATGTTTATCAATAAAAACATGAAGAACAGGTTGAAAACGTCAGTTTCAGATTGAACAATGTGAAATTCAATTACATTATGGCTACTTTCTTATGTGCTTCTTTACAATTAGATTATTAGTACATGCATTCTCCTTGCACATAACTAGATCTATTCTCTAACTGGTTTCTCAACAGTCTGATCTACAAATTCACCTTGTATACATTCCAGGAATTCATTCTGTGCTTTGTAATTGCAAATTTCCTGGTTTATTTGTAGTTTGAAATCTTCATTTATTACTCTGTTACCCCATTACACACGCCTCCTATTTTCCTTTAATTTCTGCGCCTTAAATCATAATACCTTGTATCATAATGCCTTGTACTTTGGTAGTTGTTTCAGACATTTAGTTCAGAGTTCCTGCCTTTGATAAATATCATTGTATTTTTAGCTCAAACTTTGCTTCCAGAAACAGTGATACAAAGGAAGTCAGAAGCGGCAAAGAACAGCACAGAACTGATTTTCAGGATCTGTCATTTTGAGTAACAGTCATCTAACAGGTCATCAAACTCCATGTTACTCTTAACTTTGCAAATGCTACAAGTAAAATGTGCTAAAACAAGCAACCCTAGGGCATTAACAATAACAATAATAATAATGCTTTTTACAATAAAACATCTGGTTATGTTGTATGATATATTTACAAGGCTATGCAGAGCACGGAAGCGTGTGCAGTTTAAACCTTTCTGCTAACACGGCATGATACGTTGTGCAACCATAACAGGAAGATAGAGATAGGGTGCTTCACCCAATAAGGAAATGTTTTATGACTCAGAGAATTTTAGCAATGATATTTGCTAAGATTTATTCTGCTTTAGTCTATGGACATCATCTCTTCTATTTGCCTTTTGTCTGGATCTGTGCTGGTGCTGCTGAACAACATCTGGCTGCTCCATCAGAATATCCCCAAGAAGGCTAAAAGACCAAAAGCACCATTTAGGATAGACAAAGGATAGATCGTTTTTTCCCCATTACTTCTGTTTCATGAATGTATTTAATTGATTTTAATTTTTAAGTGTTTTTATTTTTAAATATTTTTACTGATTTAATTAATTTTTAAGGTTGGATTACAGGGCTACGGTAGGAAACTTTGTCACATGGTGTGAGCAGAATTATCTGCAGCTTAATGTGAAAAAGACTAAGGAGCTGGTGGTAGACCTGAGGAGACCAAAGGTACCGGTGACCCCTGTTTCCATTCAGGGGGTCAGTGTGGACATGGTGGAGGATGACAAGTACCTGGGGATATGAATTGACAATAAAAAAAGGATGACAGGAGTGAAGGTAGGACCGATTAGAGGTAAAGGTGGGAAGATGTGCCTGGAGGCTGTGGAAGTGAGCGAGGTCCTCAATGAATACTTCTCTTCGGTATTCACCAATGAGGGGGAACTTGATGATGGTGAGGACAATATGAGTGAGGTTGATGTTCTGGAGCATGTTGATATTAAGGGAGAGGAGGTGTTGGAGTTGTTAAAATACATTAGGACAGATAAGTCCCCGGGGCCTGACGGAATATTCCCCAGGCTGCTCCACGAGGCGAGGGAAGAGATTGCTGAGCCTCTGGCTAGGATCTTTATGTCCTCGTTGTCCACGGGAATGGTACCGGAGGATTGGAGGGAGGCGAATGTTGTCCCCTTGTTCAAAAAAGGTAGTAGGGATAGTCCGGGTAATTACAGACCAGTGAGTCTTATGTCTGTGGCGGGAAAGCTGTTGGAAAAGATTTTTAGAGATAGGATCTACGGACATTTAGAGAATCATGTTCTGATCAGGGACAGTCAGCATGGCTTTGTGAAGGGCAGATCGTGTCTAACAAGCCTGATAGAGTTCTTTGAGGAGGTGACCAGGCATATAGATGAGGGTAATGCAGTGGATATGATCTATATGGATTTTAGTAAGGTATTTGACAAGGTTCCACACGGTAGGCTTATTCAGAAAGTTAGAAGGCATGGGATCCAGGGAAGTTTGGCCAGGTGGATTCAGAATTGGCTTGCCTGCAGAAGGCAGAGGATGGTGGTGGAGGGAGTACATTCAGATTGGAGGATTGTGACTAGTGGTGTCCCACAAGGATCTGCTCTGGGACCTCTACTTTTCGTGATTTTTATTAATGACCTGGATGTGGGGGTAGAAGGGTGGGTTGGCAAGTTTGCAGACGACACAAAGGTTGGTGGTGTTGTAGATAGTGTAGAGGATTGTCAAAGATTGCAGAGAGACATTGATAGGATGCAGAAGTGGGCTGAGAAGTGGCAGATGGAGTTCAACCCAGAGAAGTGTGAGGTGGTACACTTTGGAAGGACAAACTCCAAGGCAGAGTACAAAGTAAATGGCAGGATACTTGGTAGTGTGGAGGAGCAGAGGGATCTCGGGGTACATGTCCACAGATCCCTGAAAGTTGTCTCACAGTTGGATAGGGTAGTTAAGAAAGCTTATGGGGTGTTAGCTTTCATAAGTCGAGGGATAGAGTTTAAGAGTCGCGATGTAATGATGCAGCTCTATAAAACTCTGGTTAGGCCACACTTGGAGTACTGTGTCCAGTTCTGGTCACCTCACTATAGGAAGGATGTGGAAGCATTGGAAAGGGTACAGAAGAGATTTACCAGGATGCTGCCTGGTTTAGAGAGTGTGCATTATGATCAGAGATTAAGGGAGCGAGGGCTTTACTCTTTGGAGAGAAGGAGGATGAGAGGAGACATGATAGAGGTGTACAAGATAATAAGAAGAATAGATAGAGTGGATAGCCGGCGCCTCTTCCCTGGGGCACCACTGCTCAATACAAGAGGACATGGCTTTAAGGTAAGGGGTGGGAAGTTCAAGGGGGATATTAGAGGAAGGTTTTTTACTCAGAGAGTGGTTGGTGCGTGGAATGCACTGCCTGAGTCAGTGGTGGAGGCAGATACACTAGTGAAGTTTAAGAGACTACTAGACAGATATATGGAGGAATTTAAGGTGGGGGCTTATATGGGAGGCAGGGTTTGAGGGTCGGCACAACATTGTGGGCCGAAGGGCCTGTACTGTGCTGAACTATTCTATGTTCTGTGTTAAACTGGACTGGTCAAAGAACACTGAGGCTGTCTACAAGACGGGCCAGAGCCGTCTCTATTTCCTGAGGAGACTGAGATCCTTTAACATCTACCGGACAATGTTGAGGATGTTCTACGAGTCTGTGGTGGCCAGTGCTATCATGTTTGCTATTGTGTGCTGGGGCAGCAGGCTGAGGGTAGCAGACATCAACAGAATCAACAAACTCATGGGTAAGGCCAGAGATGTTGTGGGGATAGAACTGGACTCTCTCACGGTGGTACCTGAAAAGAGGATGCTGTCTAAGTTGCATGCCATCTTGGTCAATGTCTCCCATCCACTAAATAATGTACTGGGTGGGCACAGGAGTACATTCAGCCAGAGACTCATTCCACCGAGATGCAGCACAGAGCGTCACAGGAAGTCATTCCTGTCTGTGGCCATCAAACTTTACAACTCCTCCCTTGGAGGGTCAGCCACCCTGAGCCAATAGGATGGTCCTGGACCTATTTCATAATTTACTGGCATAATTTACATACTACTATTTAACTATTTATGGTTCTATTACTATTCATTATTTATGGTGCAACTGTAACGAAAACCAATTTCCCCCGGGATCAATAAAGTATGACTATGACTATGACTATGACTATGACTAAACTTTCAAACCCTGACAACTTTGACAGCTAACGCATAAAAGCCTGAGAGCACATACCACCAGAGTCAAGGATAACTTCCATCCCCCTGTTATCAGACCCTTGAATTGACTTTTCATATGTTGCCAATGAATTCTTGATCTCGATGAAGTGTTTTTGCTATTATTTTGCACTATTTATTTAACTTACGTCCAATATATATTGTGAGGCCTCAGTTGGTCAGGGTTGACCATGGATGTTGTGTTCTAGCTGTCTAGATACACAAGCCTGGGCAGTGCGATATGGAGAGCAAACTGCTGCCCTTGTGGCCAGCTTCCCGTCTCCGCGCATCTGATGAACTCAAAGGAACAGCAGAGACTGATACAGTTTGGCACCAGCAGCATCAGAGTAGTTCCCAGTCAGCATTGAACTCAAGGTAGGACTGCCTTAGGGACTTCAGTTCCAGATTCTTCCCTCTAAGTTTACTGTACTCCCAAAGCCTTCCCTATGAGTGGATATAGCCACAAGGCAGCAGAGGTTTGAGATCAGAGTTACTTCTTGTAAATGAGCAGCCAACCACAGGTGATGAGCCCCATCTGCCTGCAGTGATTGCTTTTAAGGCACCAGTAACCCACCTTTGCCCTTCTCCTGTCAGTAGAAATAGCTCTGCCTGGCTTAGTAAGGACTGGAGCTGGACAACTGTCAGAGGTTATTTGAGGTGTATGCCATAGGGAGCATTTAATTGGTAGTGGGAGCTTGTCCCCATTACCAACCCTGTCTATAAAAATCTTAAGAAACCACAATACATATATATCTCTGTACTGGCAAAACCATATTTCACACGATACTCCTGGCCTGCATTCTCATGGCTCAGCAGAGAGGCAGCTGAAAATCCAAGGAAACCAGTGAAAGGAGAAAGTTTGATCCAGGAGTGGAAATGATTTTCATTCATCCAACTAGTCAAGACAACGTGACTCCCTAATAAAGCAGGAAAATGCAAACCGTCATTACCTTCAGGTGGCCTTTCATCTGACTGTTGGACGGCACCTAGGGAAGAAAGGCATTGCTGAAATCTATTTCTCAATCTCAGTTCTCCTCTATCAAGTGCATGGAAATTTTAGTAATGTACTCACCAAACTAAACTTCAGCCTGACGTTTGACAGGTGGAGTTTAAGAAATTATTATGATTGTATTTGATACGTAGGAATGCCTTAAAGAATCTCATGCACCAGATACTCTTCACCCATCCTGAACACGAGATCCCCTTTGCCCATTTCAGATAACCTGTCTGTTGATTAGATGCTCATTGATTCCTGTCTCAAACATATGGTTGGGAGCAAGGAAAATGTGTTGGACCAAAATGTGTTCATTTTGATGCAAGAGGCTTGGTAGGTAAGGTAGATTAACTTAAGATGTAGGTACCATTGTGGAAATGTGGCTAAGGGAGGAACAGGACTGGCAGCTTAGTTTTGAAGTTTACTGGTGCTTTAGGCCGTATAAAGGCAGAGGAAAAAGAGGAGGGTAAGGTGTGTTTCTGATTAAGGACAATATCACAGTAGCCGTCAGAGATGAAATTACTGATAGGTCATCCAATGAGGCTTTATAGGTGGAGCTCAGAATTAAAATAAAGATGAACATGTTGTTCATGAGGTCCCCAAGCAGTCAAAAAAGTTTAAATAAGAAATATGCAAGGAGATTGAGCAGAGCTGCAAGAATAATAGGGTTCTGACAGTATGGGATTTTAACTTTCCTAACAGAGGCTGGGACTATTGTACTGTTAAGAGCTTAGATTTGGTCAAATTTGTTAACTGTGTTCAGGAAACTTTCCTTGGGCAATATAAAAAAGTGCCCTGCAAAGGACAGGGCAAAGATCGAGCCACATTGGTGTAATAGGGCAGGGCAAGTGACTGAGGTGACAGTAGGGCAACACTTTGAGAGTAATTACCATAGTTCTATTAGTTTTAAAACAGATAAGTAATGGGACAGTCTGGTCCAAATTCTAAATAGGAATAAGGAGAACTTTGACAGTGTGTGACAGGTGCTTGCAAAAGTTGATTGGAGCAGAAATAAAAGATTTTCACTGTATGTGTTTTGATACCTGTGGCAATAATAAATTGATTACCGATATTCGGGATTCTTGGCATTGTGGTTCTCTAGCCTTTGCTCATCCTTGTCAGCTATGAAGCAACAAATCTTCCTCACTGTAGTTTTGGACAGGTGATGACAGAGGACTCTCACCCATCACAGTTGGGAAAACAGCAAGAACATCTGTCAACCAGCAGGCAGTTCTGGCCTTTGATGTCCTGTGCCCAGATCAGTGCCAGCCACTCTGTGGAGTGCTTCCAACCTCTCTCTAAACAACAGGGTTCATAATTGCAGCACCAGCACCTTGGCAGTGCCCCCACCTCCAGGCCAGACTGCTGCACACGGTGGGATGTGGTGGTGGTGGTGGTGGGGGGAAGCAGAGAAGCAGCCCCTTGGTCCAGAATTAAAAGCTCCTCCCATCCTCCACTGCAGGAGAGAAACTTGGGGACACAATACAGAAGCACTTGGTAGAAGATGCAAGGTAGGGAGGAATGCTGGGAAGGCAAGATTTCACATGTTTAAATGAGCATGTTTTCATTTCCTGCACAAAGATCTTGATTGAAGTTCAAGTTCCATCCCTGCTCTCCTGGCTGGTGCTACAGAGTCAAAAGAAGGGGGCTATCAACTCGGGGATCTGGAGGAACTACATGGGTCTTCATTCATTGACACTGGCCGTCACTGACTTCCCATGAGTTTGAAAAGGGGCTTCCATCCACACCTACTGAAGTGTGTGGACTTCATCTACCTGCACCTTGTACCATACAGACACTGAGGTAACAATGAAAGGAAGGTACAGTTTCTAGTGAACAAGCTGCATGATTTGGAGTGTATGTTAGCAAATAGTGAACCCTGTTAGGGTGACAATGTTTGAGGAAATGTAATGGGAAATATGGCTCCCCGGTGTAACAGTGCAGAAGTCAAAACACCAATGGGGTAAATGCCAATCCAAACTATCCTTGGACGCCTACTCACACTTAACAGAACAGGCAATGATTCGTGGCATTTTGGCAGAACTCAAAGGGCAAGTACATGCAGGGTTCCCTCTGGTCCAGGGATGATTGAGGGGCAAGTATAGAACTTTCAGCTGCCCTGGGCTTCATACAGTCATCAGTTAAATCCCAGACATTAGCCTCAATTACAGGAGAGGGGAATAACAACATTTATATGGCTGCAGCAATTCTACTCAGAGAACCCCTGGCCACAACCACAAGATCAGCAAGTCATAGTTATCCCTTTTCTGTAATTGATCTATGGTCACTATTTCCTAAAGATTTCCCTGCTTAACCTCATTCCCAATAAGTGATCTCTTAATGACACTCTGCTCCTTGGACTGGGAAGATAATAATGCAGTAATTTCTCCTGAGCACACTTCAGTAATTCTCACTCCTCTTGCCCTACTGTTGTCCAAATCAATATTCAGGCAGTGACATCCCTCATTTCTTGTTACTCATTGTTCTTAAATATCTTTGTAAATTTCTGTACACATTTTCTATTTCTTTCCGCTTGTTGGCCAATAGAATACACTCAAAAATGTAACAGGACTTGTTTAACTCTAGTTATTCGAATTGTGTCTTTACCCCTCAAGACTGCCCTCTCTTTTCTGTACCCCAATATCTGCTTAAATAATTTTTCCAGTCTCTCCTATTCCTTATCTGTCTTTCCCAAACACTGAGAGTAAGTCTAGCCTTTAATCTTGTTCTGAGTCAGATCCCTGTGTCACAGTATCACAACTCCAGCTGATTATTTATGCCTGCAGTCCACCAACTTAATGACTTTGACTACACAGATTAGATGAAAACTGGACTCCTGCCCTATCTGCTTACTGTGTCCATGGTCAACTACTCCCTCTGCCTGAAAGCAGACATGAGTTAGTGAAAGAGGCAAAGCAAGACAAAGCTTGGTGACAAAGGTAGCATTTCCAAGAGCTCGACCAGGTTTCTGAAACATAATCAGACTCACTCTGGTGCCTGGGAAGAAGAAACCATTCTGCATCTAAATCCTAGAAAAGCCAACTTTAAATAGCAGAGTCGAAAACATGTTACCACAGCTGTGTCAGTGAGTGACTCATGCAGCTGTTTTGTTGCTAAGCTATGAGCGAGAACTTCAGCAAACAAGGAGAAGTTCTTTTCTTACATTTTACATTTAAGTTCTGTCTTAGTTTCAGAGAGCACTTACCAGATCTTATGTGGTCTTAGTTTCAGAGAACACTTACCAGATGTATTGTCCGCCATAATCGCCTCTTTAAGGGCTCACTGCCAGTTAAACTGTCAGCCAGATCTAGCTGCTGTGGTCTCACTGAGCAAGTCCAACACTGAGCAGGGCCAGCTTTGCTGTGAATGAGAAAAGCCCTTGAAATGAGACAGTGTGAAGGAGAAGAGAGTGACCATATAAAGATACTCAGCCACTATTCAATCTGCTTCACTATATTCAGAAAGAGATGAAGTTAATCTTCTTCCAACAGTTTTAATGGAATCTGCATCTACCTTAGATTTTTCAGCAAGTCAATTTAAAAGGCTGAGTTAAAGGTCTACTGCACGCATCATCAGAAGAACTCTTCCTGGCAGTGTATTCCTACCTGTTTACCTATTTAAAAGCTTTCACTTTCCAAAATTTTTAGTTTCATTTTCTATTGAGTTCTCCACCCAAGCCAAGGAATTGAGAAACCATAACAAATTGTCTGAAGAGATACAGCAATCAAAACATATTTTAAGAACAATAACTATAATGTTTTTATGGCATGGTTATATATTACTTTAGATGTGCTAAATGACGTTCTACCTTAAGCTGGTCTGTGGAGACAACAGGCTGTTGCGTTGTTGAGCTAATGTGCAGCAGGCAAACTCTCAAAAGGAAATGAGGCTGCAGAAAGTGGAAGGGACATCTGAATTTAAAAACGCAAACACAAGGAAATCTGCAGATGCTGGAAATTCAAGCAACACACATCAAAGTTTCTGGTGAACGCAGCAGGCCAGGCAGCATCTCTAGGAAGAGGTACAGTCGATGTTTCGGGCCAAGACCCTTCGTCAGGGCTAACTGAAAGAAGAGCTAGTAAGAGATTTGAGAGTGGGAGGGGGAGGGGAGATCCAAAATGATAGGAGAAGACAGGAGGGGGAGGGATGGAGCCAAGAGCTGGACAGTTGATTGGCAAAAGGGATATGAAAGGATCATGGGACAGGAGGCCCAGGGAGAAAGAAAAGGGGGAGGGGGGGAAAAACCCAGAGGATGGGCAAGGGGTATAGTGAGAGGGACAGAGGGAGAAAAAGGAGAGAGAGAAAAAGAATGTGTGTATATAAATTGTTACATGCCTCAAGGAGATCTGTGTTTTTTTTTGTGTGAGAATGATGTAATGGTCTTTTGGAGGTCATCTGATGTAATTTTCCCGCTGATGTGAAGTCATGTGATGACATGTGCACCATGGGTATATAAGGGTAGACCTCAGATGACGCAGTTAGTTTTTTAGTTTGTAGATTTCCAGGTAGAACGTGCTGTGTCTCCATTTCTGTTGCATATTTGTTTTAATGACGTAGTTTCATTTTTAAAACGGTTGTACGTTCTGTTGCAAGATAATATTATTGGACTGGGGTGTATGGGGTGTCAGGGAGGGGTAGCACCTCTGGTGGGGGAACATGTCGCGTCCTTTTCAGGGTGGTTAGTCCACCTTTGGTCCCCACCTGGCACTCAGCTCTCACCTGTGGCTCCCCGTAGCTGTTTGCACGCGACAGCGGCCACACCCCAGGCAACGGCTTCGACAAGCCGGCTAAACCAGGTGAGGGTAGCCGACAGGCCTCAAACCCTCGGTGAGATAGGGAGTTGTCTATCCCAGCATGTGAAGATAGACTCTGGCGGATTGAGCGGACGAGACCAGTGGAAGGTCCAACGGTCAAGAAGGCAGTCTCTGCAAGCGTCGTGGAACATGTAGAGCAGGACAAGACACAGAAGACATCCTGGTCATCCACTGCGCCTAGTCCCATCTCCAGCCATCTAGACTCTGTTTTGCCACTGGATCCAGATGGGAATTGGGAAGAGAGAGTGAGGCTGACGCTGTGCAACTCTCCCTCACTTAAATCCAAATCACAGCGCTAGTCTCGACACCATCATAATGGTGTTGAGGTCCTCATCGACGTCAATGATGGATGAACAACAATTATTGGACTGGAAATTTTTGGTGAGATGTGCTGATTTACCCTATTCCAGCAGCAGAAGGGAGAGTGAAGATTTTATCGAAGTACAGGACCGAAGGACCGAGAGGAGTTGGCATCGTTCGGCAGTTTAACAAAGGATCGACCTTATTGAGTCTTCATTGAAGGAGTATCTGCATCGAGATAACTCTTGCCAAAAGAGCAAAGAGTCCATGCAAAGGTTTGCTCTCTAGAAACCAAGGTCAGTTGTTTTAAACTGTTTTATTTACTGCATCGTGAATCCTTCGGACAGAACCAGCAAGAAAGTTGCGTCTATGAAGAAATCCTTCTCCAGAGAAGTCTCTCCCAATTGAACGTATAAATCTGTTGGACTTTCGAATTTACCATTTTAAGAACTATATCTGACTTTATCGCTTTAAGAACTGTTTTTGCATTTAACGCTTTAAGAACCAGTGCCGAGTGACGATTTGTTGAACGGCTGCATAATGGTTAACTTCCGGTTAAAGTTTTTGTTTGTTTTTTTCCTTATCGTTTATCCGTGTTTAATAAATGTTTGGTTGTTTTTATATAACCTGTCTTGATTGATATTCATTGTTGCCAGTTACGTAACATAATCTGTGGGGGCTCGTCTGGGATGTGTTCCGATTTTGAGTTTAAGTGCTGGTAATTGCCATTTTGATTTGGAAAAGGGAAATATCCAATTTTTTTTTGGTTTGATTGGTGTGAGTAGTATTCGGCAACAATGGATATTGATGGGTTTTTGGACACGCCTAACTTGGGGTCTTTAGAGAATGCGAGAAAAACTGTATTGAAGATTGCTAGGAAGTTGGATATTAAAGGAATTACGAAAAATTCCACCAAGGTTTTTATACAATGCAAAATCACTGAGTATTATATTAATTTGAAATGATTTGATGAGGAGGTGTTAGATAAGTTTCCAATCAGCAATCTGGAAATGCAGTTACATCCTGAACAGTTAAAGTTTGAAAGATTTAAAGCGGAAATGGAAGAAAGCGAGGCTAATAAAATAAGGGAATTTAAAGAAAGAGAAGCTGAAAACAAGAGGAAATTTGAGCTAGAGATGCGGAAATTAAAGTCCGGGAACCATTCTTCTGGTTCTATGAAACAGTTTATTGCTAGTCGTGAGGTTATTTTGGCTCCTCCATTTAATGAAGCTGAAGTAGACAAATACTTCCAGCATTTTGAAACTGTTGCTCTGAGTTTAAAGTGGCCAAAAGACCAATGGCCAGTGATGTTACAAAGTGTAATTAAAGGCAAGGCACAACAAGTTTATACAGCTTTAAATGCTGATCAGGCACTGAATTATGATATTGTTAAGCAGCATATATTATGCATTATGATATTGTTAAGCAGTACGTTCTGTTGGAAGATAATATTATTGGACTGGAAATTTTTGGTGAGATGTGCTGATTTACCCTATTCCAGCAGTAGAAGGGAGAGTGAAGACTTTATCGAAGTACAGGACCGAAGGATCAAGAGGAGTCAGCATCATTCGGCAGTTTAACAAAGGATTGACCTTATTGAGTCTTCGTTGAAGGAGTAGTGACCTGCATCGAGATAACTCTTGCCAAAAGAGAAAAGAGTTCATGCAAAGGTTTGCTCTCTAGAAACCAAGGTCAGTTGTTTTAAACCGTTTTATTTACTGCATTGTGAATACTTCGGACAGAACCAGTAGGAAAGTCGCGTCTATGAAGAAATCCTTCTCCAGAGAAGTCTCTCCCATTTGAACGTATAAATCTGTTGGACTTTCGAATTTACCATTTTAAGAACTATATCTGATTTTATCGCTTTAAGAACTGTTTTCACATTTAACACTTTAAGAACCAGTGCCGAGTGACGATTTGTTGAACGGCTGCATAACGGTTAACTTCTGGTTAAAGTTTTCGTTTGTTTTTTCCTTATCCGTGTTTAATAAATGTTTGGTTGTTTTTATATAACCTGTCTCGATTGATATTAATTGTTGCCGGTTACGTAACAAAATAAATAACAGATGGGGTATGAGGGGGAGGTGGGGCATTAGCGGAAGTTTGAGAAGTCAATGTTCATGCCATCAGGTTGGAGGCTACCCAGATGGAATATAAGGTGTTGTTCCTCCAACCTGAGTGTGGCTTCATCTGAAAGTTTTTGTTGTACTGTGTCTCTCTAGGTAACACTGCATTTCTTATGACCTCAGTGCCCATTCTAACCTTTAATGTTTGTGCTATTCCTTGTCCTGGGTATCAGGATGTTGAAGACCTTCCAACATATACAAAATGAGCTGCCAGCAGAAATGATTGGGCCAGGTACAATAACAACATTCGAAAGGCACTTGGACAGGTATGTGGATAGGAAAGGTTGAGAGCAAAATGGACCAAATGCAGGTAAATGGGACTACCATCGATGAGTTGGGCTGAAGGATCTGTTTTTGTGCTGTGTTACGCTATGACTCTAAAACTCCTAGCAAGACAAGTAAGCAATTATCACCATAAGACCCCAGGTTAGCAGATCAAACAGCAGGCTTCACCCATTACAAAGCCACTGACATTAAGCAGGAATGTAGAGAAAGAGTCAGAGTACGTGTTTTGTCTAACATTTGGAAAGCCATGTTACCTGGTCTTGATCAACAGACTGATATGGGAAAGAGTTTGGAAGGTAGCTACCTGGTCAAGAAGGGAATTGTGAGTGCACAGGGATCTCACCGAGGTAGACTGGGGATGCCAGCAATGGAAACAAGAGCTAGAATGCCAATTGTAAAACAAGGAATGGGTGCTCCACAGCTGGGTAGGGGAATGGTAGGTCTGCAACAGGACAGGGAGGTAGGTTGCCATTCTTTGGGCAAGCAGTATATATACCACCTTCGGAACAGAAATTGGGGATTCTAGCGGTGGTTTGGGGTGCCTTTTGAAATCTCATCCTTGTAAACAGTTTGGAATCTTCAAGCATGATGGGCAAATCCTGGTAGACGGCATGGCAGCACTGGAGCTGCGTATGGACTCACTTTGGAGCATCTGAGATGCTGAGAATGTTGTGGATAGCACATTTAGTGAGTTGGTCACACCTCAGTTTAAGGATCTAAGGAAAGATAGGGAATGGGTGACCAACAGGAAGAGTAGTAGCAAGAAGATAGTACAGGAGTCTCCTGTGGTCATATAGATATACTACTCTGGAGTCTGTTGGGGGAGATGGCTCAAAAGGTGAAGGCAGCAGTAGCCAGGATCATGGCA